>NC_041402.2:137334524-137934524 GCF_900747795.2 Erpetoichthys calabaricus | reverse complement strand
GAAATTGGGCACTACCTGTACCTATTCTGGTTTCAAGAATGCTTGGCTTTCTGGCTACATACACCTACCAGAGGGAACTGGCTTATAGATCAGAAATATTTCAGCCAATCTTCAGCAGCATCATGCCTGCTGTGCTTTTGAAGCCATAAAAAACTGACGAGCCTCTACATTCAGTTTCCTTATGGTTTGGTTGTACATGCCAACATAAAAAGGAAATCTGCAGCAGTGTCAGGTTTTCCTAACATAAGTGTTGCAATTGACAGCACACCTATTGCAATAAGGGCACCTAGGAAGAATGTATCTGCTTTTGGTAATTGTAAGAATTTACATTCCCTTAATGCACATGTCATCTGTAATGCTATGATGAGACTAACTAACATTGTGGCTCAGTGGCCTGGGTCAAAACATGATTAACTTATTTGAGGCAAAGTAGCATTAATCAAACAACTTGTTGTATGTGAGGGTGGCTTGTTATTAAGGCAACTGGCTGAACCCTCTGTGTTTCATATAGCCTGTACTATTCATTGTAACAGCAATCATGTCATTACATGTGCCAGGTAATAGTGGCTACCCACTTAGGAGCCTTATGCCTTTCCCTGACCCCCAAAATGCAGACAACAGATGTTTCAATGCCGTGTGGAGCTCACCATAGGACTCCTTAAATGCAGATGCCATTTGTTGGATGCCTCAGGTGGGATGCTGCTTACCAACCAATGAAGGTCTACATCATGATTGTATATGTATGAGGTTCATTGGCATTGACCATATATGGCAGCTTCAGGGTGACAATAGGATGGGATTTGAGGCATGCTCACATAGGTAGAGTGCTCATATTTTCACACTTAATTTTTATAAATATAACCTCCTATGATGAATAAAAAATTTGGACGGCGTTTTCCCTCGCCCGGACGCGGGTCACCGGGGCCCCACTCTGGAGCCAGGCCTGGAGGTGGGGCTCGATGGAGAGCGCCTGGTGGCCGGGCTTGCACCCATGGGGCTCGGCCGGGCACAGCCCGAAGAAGCAACGTGGGTCCCCCTTTCCATGGGCTCACCACCTATGGGAGGGGCCAAGGAGGTCGGGTGCAGTGTGAGTTGGGTGGTGGCCGAAGGCGGGGACCTTGGCGATCCGATCCTCGGCTACAGAAGCTGGCTCTTGGGACGTGGAATGTCACCTCTCTGAAGGGGAAGGAGCCTGAGCTTGTGCACGAGGTTGAGAAGTTCCGGCTAGATATAGTCGGGCTCACCTCGACGCACATCTTGGACTCTGGAACCAATCTCCTTGAGAGGGGCTGGACTCTCTACCACTCTGGAGTTGCCTGCGGTGAGAGGCGCCGAGCTGGTGTGGGCATACTTATTGCCCCCCGACTTGCAGCCTGTACATTGGGGTTTACCCCGGTGGACGAGAGGGTAGCCTCCCTCCGCCTTCGGGTGGGGGGACAGGTTATAACTGTTGTTTGTGTGTATGCACCAAACAGCAGTTCGGAGTACCCACCCTTTTTGGAGTCCCTGGAGGGGGTGCTAGAGGGCATACCTTCTGGGGACTCCCTCATACTGCTGGGAGACTTCAATGCTCACGTGGGCAATGACAGTGAGACCTGGAAGGGCGTGATTGGGAGGAATGGCCCCCCCGATCTGAACCCGAGTGGTGTTTTGTTATTGGACTTCTGTGCTCGTCACGGATTGTCCATAACGAACACCATGTTCAAGCATAGGGGTGTTCATGTGTGCACTTGGCACCAGGACACCGTAGGCCTCAGTTCGATGATCGACTTTGTGGTCGTGTCGTCGGACCTGCGGCCACATGTCTTGGACACTCGGGTGAAGAGAGGGGCGGAGCTGTCAACTGATCACCACCTGGTGGTGAGTTGGCTCCGATGGTGGAGGAGGATGCCGGTCAGGCCTGGTAGGCCCAAACGTGTTGTGAGGGTCTGCTGGGAACGTCTGGCAGAGCCCCCTGTCAGAAGTAGCTTCAACTCCCACCTCCGGCAGAACTTCGACCATGTCCCGAGGGAGGTGGGGGGGCATTGAATCCGAATGGGCCATGTTCCATGCCTCTATTGTTGAGGCGGCTTACCGGAGCTGTGGCCATATGGTAGTCGGTGCCTGTCGTGGCAGCAATCCCCGAACCCGTTGGTGGACACCGGCGGTGAGGGATGCCGTCAAGCAGAAGAAGGAGTCCTACCGGTCCCTTTTGTCCTGTGGGACTCTGGAGGCAGCTGATAGGTACCGGCAGGCCAAGCGGAATGCGGCTTCAGTGGTTGCTGAGGCAAAAACTCGGGCATGGGAGGAGTTTGGGGAGGCCATGGAAAACGACTTTCGGACGGCTTCGAGGAGATTCTGGTCCACCGTCCGTTGTCTCAGGAGGGGGAAGCAGTGCAGTGTCAACACTATGTATGGTGGGGATGGTGCGCTGCTGACCTCGACTCGGGACGTTGTGGGTCGGTGGGGGGAGTATTTCGAAGACCTCCTCAATCCCACTAACATGCCTTCCAATGAGGAAGCAGAGCCTGGGGACTCGGAGGTGGGCTCCCCCATCTCTGGGACTGAGGTCACCGAGGTGGTCAAAAAACTCCTTGGTGGCAGGGCCCCGGGGGTGGATGAGATACGCCCGGAGTTCCACAAGACTCTGGATGTTATAGGGCTGTCTTGGTTGACACGTCTCTGCAACATCGCATGGACATCAGGGACAGTGCCTCTGGATTGGCAGACCGGGGTGGTGGTCCCACTCTTTAAGAAGGGGGACCGGAGGGTGTGTTCCAACTACAGAGGAATCACACTCCTCAGCCTCCCTGGAAAAGTCTATTCGGGGGTTCTGGAGAGGAGGGTTCGTCGGATAGTCGAACCTCGGATTCAGGAGGAACAGTGTGGTTTTTGTCCTGGTCGTGGAACAGTGGACCAGCTCTACACCCTTAGCAGGGTCCTGGAGGGTGCATGGGAGTTCGCCCAGCCAGTCTACATGTGTTTTGTGGACTTGGAAAAGGCGTTCGACCGTGTCCCTCGGGGAATCCTGTGGGGGGTACTCCGAGAGTATGGGGTACCGGACCCCCTGATAAGAGCTGTTCGGTCCCTGTACGATCAGTGTCAGACCTTGGTCCGAATTGCCGGCAGTAAGTCAAACCCGTTTCCAGTGAGAGTTGGACTCCACCAGGGCTGCCCTTTGTCACCGATTCTGTTCATAACTTTTATGGACAGAATTTCTAGGCGCAGGCAGGGTGTTGAGGGGGTCTGGCTTGGTGGACTCAGGATTGGGTCACTGCTTTTTGCAGATGATGTTGTCCTGTTTGCTTCATCAGGCCGTGATCTTCAGCTCTCTCTGGATCGGTTCGCAGCTGAGTGTGAAGTGGCTGGGATGGGAATCAGCACCTCCAAATCCGAGACCATGGTCCTCAGCCGGAAAAGGGTGGAGTGCCCTCTCAGGGTTGGGAGCGAGATCCTGCCCCAAGTGGAGGAGTTCAAGTATCTCGGAATCTAGTTCACGAGTGAGAGAAGAATGGAGCGTGAGATCGACAGGTGGATTGGTGCGGCGTCCACAGTGATGCGGGCTCTGCATCGGTCTGTCATGGTGAAAAAGGAGCTGAGCCGTAAGGCAAAGCTCTCAATTTACCAGTCGATCTATGTTCCTACCCTCACCTATGGTCATGAGCTATGGGTAGTGACCGAAAGAACGAGATCGCGAATACAAGTGGCTGAAATGAGTTTCCTCCGCAGGGTGTCTGGGCTCTCCCTTAAAGATAGGGTGAGACGCTCAGTCATCCGGGAGGGGCTCAGAGTAGTAGGGAGTCAGATGAGGTGGCTCGGGCATCTGATCAGGATGCCTCCTGGACGCCTCCCTGGTGAGATGTTCCGGGTACGTCCAACCGGGAGGAGGCCCCGGGGAAGACCCAGGACACGCTGGAGGGACTATGTCTCCTGGCTGGCCTGGGAACGCCTCTCGGGATTCTCCCGGAAGAGCTAGAAGAATTGGCCGGGGAGAGGGAAGTCTGGGCATCTCTGCTCAAGCTGCTGCCCCCGCGACCCGACCTCGGATAAGCGGAAGAGGATGGATGGATGGAGTTTTATAAATGAAACCCCTGGTTTCTTAAAAATCTTTGTTTACATGTATGAGTACACCTATGGAGTTTTAATTTGGCAATGCTCTTCGTTGTCATAATAATGCCCTTAAAATATTAATCATCATCAATTGCTGCCATAAACCTGAAAACAATCATGAAGCCTGTGTCTCCTGAGCAGTGCAAGAGTTACTTCTAAAAGTGATTAAATTACATAACTCATTACTTACAAAAATAATTACCTAAATATGTTATATAGTTACTTATTATTAAATTAATACTTTACTAATATGTTTCTGTTACCGGATTGCATGCAGCACACTCTTCTCTGCTGGGCTATGTGATTGAGCCCTGCAAAGGAGCGGCGTACCAGTATGTTTGCTTCTTGCTTTACACCCAGTGCTGTTGGGATAATAATAATGTAGATATTTTTATTTCTATAAAATATGTATTGTATTATGTTACTCATTACTTTAAAAAGTAACTGTACTATATAACACACTTTACTTTTAAGATGTTACCACCAACACTACTACTGAGATTGTTCTGCTGAGTTTAACATTGTAAATTCAGCTTATCAACATAAGTTTAGTGTTTTCTGAAATATTTAAACAGATTATTACAACTTGGAGAAGGGCTAATGTGATTGCCCAAGTATTTACCTCAGGAAATTCATCTTTGAGGACACTTCCACCGTTTTCTACCTGTGATTAGTGGATGCATGTGCGAAGCAGTCTTTTGCCCACTGACATGTGGAGGCTAACAGAGTGCGAATTACATGCGCAGAGTACAGAATCCTTAAGTGCAACTCTGACAAGGGTTTACATGGCCAAATTACTGGGTTACTCGCAAAGAAATCTATGTATCTTAACTAGGTTTCTCAGAGACCAATATCTGGGTTTCTCTAACCAGAATAAGGGTGTACATAGCATTTGTTAATCCAGATTTCTGTAAATAAGTGGTTTATTAAAGCATATGTAACACACTCAATAAGATAGCATTAGAGTAGAACTGCATCATTTTGTGTTCTTCATGTCTAGCATATTTGAAGTCTATTCAGTCTTCCTCATTTTTATTGTCTTCTTTCCTTAATTATCTACTAAATGTTGTTCCCTTGTAGTTAAAAACATATACACACGTACAAATAAAAAACTGTATACAATGAAGAGTAGAAGTTAATATAGTGTCATTTGTAATTTTGTGACAAGTCACTGCTTTAAAATATATTTTAGAAATGAATAGGAACCAAAATCAGAACAGATTTATTACAAGAAAACACATTTGCTATGTGTGAAACAAGGACATTTTGCTACATTTTTTGGAATAGTTAAACTATGGTAACTATGCACTGAAACTACTGGTGCCCTATTGATGCTATAGTACTTTGTCCTTTTTCCTTATCTTTGTTATTCTTTTATTTATTTATTTATTTATTTTATTTAAACTTCATCAAAGCTGAAGAACATTACTATCTGAAATTTACACCGTACACTGCATATTGTAATTGTATTAATTTTCAAAAGTTCAATCATAACTGCAGTTTGGTGGGCTCATTTAATTTCACCATAGGCACAACAGAAGTTTGCAGTTTCACTCCATGGAGAGTGGCCACTTAACTTATGCACACTTGTCTTATCTACAGTTCTGTCCACCTGTAGTCACTTCCTCACACAAACACCCTCATACCCATTACAACTGGAGCTGCTGCATCACTTGTGTATGCTTCCTGCATTAAGTAACCAGTTAACCTTTTATTCATTTTCTTTGTCTTCTCTAATGGCTGTCTTTGGCACCCACTGTTGTCTGTTAGCCCTTTCATCTTTCCTAGCTTTACCCCCTTACCCTGCTTATATCACAGCATGGCTTTTACATTTTCAAGCTCACACTGAGGAAGACTCAACAGCCAAAGCATTATCTCTGTAAATATTCTTTTCATTTTTCAGTCTTCATTTATTACCCCCTCATTATCGTACAAACTTATGCAGCCACTGACTGACTCCATATATTAACTGATAGTTTGATGAGCCCAGATAATCAGAAAAAGGTTACTGGACTCAAGTCTGAAATATTTTGTGCATGCTTTATTATGTTTGTAATTGTTAGAAGCGGGTTTTATTTTTTTTAAATTATTATTTTATTGATTTAGATATTTTTTTAAATGCAAAAATAACATTTATTTGCAATCATGTTCAACTCTCCTTTAGCTTGTCTCTCCTTTCCGTTTTGCCTCGCTATATCTTATATTGTGCTAGTGATATTTTGTGGTACTTTGAATTTATAGCAAGTTTCCCTCAAGTAAATTAAGTAATGGTTTATGCGTGTCTAATATTCTGGAAAATGATTCACTAAAACTGTTCAGTTGTCCCTGGAAAAGAATAAATTAATTATTGACATGTTTATAGCCCTAAGACAAAGAATAACTGAAAATTCAATGTGTGTTACAAATACTAAATGTATAGTTTTTGCACTACTTGTTGTAGGCTTGGGGAGGTAACACTGAAAGATTTCAAGGCAGCAATTGACCGAGAAGGTAACTTCAGGTACCATTTTAAGGCACTTGATCCCGAGTTTGGTACAGTCAAAGAGGAGGTATGGATCTGTTTTTTTTTCCCTTTGTTTTCTTATTTATTTTACTTTGATTTTTTTTATCCTACTCAGTATAATAAGTTGTCTTATGGATACATTAGAAAACCACATGAAGGATACTTGTCCATACTACTCCTACACCAGGAAATTTCTGCTAAATTTGAAAGAAAAATGTTAGGTTTCTAGTTTAAATGTTTTGGCTTTTTTACTGTACTTTTTATGGAAACATTGAGTTATATATACTACAGAGTGTCTAAATTTATTTTCTAATTTTTAACCAAAAATAGGCTCAAACCATTAAAAGGTACTTATAACCCTTTAGCCATACTGTATCTATAACCAAAAATACAATGTTTTTAAAAGAGTAAGTTCATTATTTTTTTGGATTGAAAAATTAATGGATTTATCATTTACTGGACTGGAGTGCCTGGTAACCAAAATTATTATAGTCAAAGAAAACTGTAACTGTAATAATGTATATAAAAAGTATTATGTTTTATTAAATGAAAACAAGACTGAAAGCTGGGTATAGTATACAAATTAAACTAAAATGAATACAGCACATTTAAAAACTAAATGAAATAAATTAAAGGGTGGAAATGAAAATCTGTTACATTTTTTTTAATTAACCAATTGCCAATTGCTGTTAATTAATATTTCCTTTGCGGTATATATAAATGCAGGCTCACAACTTAGAGTTTAGCACACACCATTTTCCAGTAGTATACAAAGCTGCAAGATTAGCAAATCACCCTGTGGAAAGTTTACAAAGGAGGGACAGCACAAGACGCTCCACCCAGTAATCTATTTTTAAAACTTAGCATGGAAAGCCTGCAGGCAAACCCTGTGAAAACTGACATTAAAATGACCGAACAGTTTGTCAGTGATTTGCTTTGAGGTAACTGGTTTGTGAAGCACAGCAAAGTAAAGCTCACTGAGCAAATCTGATCTCAAGCCAGTAAATCAGAGCCACAAAGAAGGTGGTTTAGGATGAATTATGACCATCAGCAAGTGGGTAACTTTTGTAACAATTAAACTGCAGTATTCTGAAAAAAAATCAGTTTTTATCAGCAATGAAATGAAAAATGTAACTAAATACGGCATATCAGAAAAAGCCACTTTGTATAAAATGTGCAAACATGCGCTGGCATGCAAAGCATGTTAAATGAGATGAACCATGAAGCAGACTGGATTAAGATATACAGATCATCTCACTGTTTAACACCCAGCCCCTGGATCAGACTCCGTTTGCTGTAGGCCTAAACATTTTCTTATTCCTGCCCACTGTCTTTTGTTTTTTGAAGACATCTAAATGGTGGTGGTGCAGTATTTTTTTCAGTTTCTTGTATTATTTTTGTCTTTTTTGAAAATAACTTTTTTGTATGAGGCTTTGATTTCCATTCAGCACTTCAGACTGCTGGGTTAGGCTCTGGTGGTTTAAGCAGATTTGATCTGTAAGGAATGGATAGAAACATTAACTGTTACAAAAAAATAGACCTGTTTCTGGGCAGTAGTCATTTTTACAAGTCTTAACATATGACTTTTTAGTAGTGTTTAATAATCTAGCTGTATGAGGTTAAGCTTGGTTCCTGCCTTGTGCCCTGTGTTGGCTGGGATTGGCTCCAGCAGACCCCCGTGACCCTCTGTTCGGATTCAGCGGGTTGGAAAATGGATGGATGTATTGTATAAATAGTTTAGTTTAAATAAACATTCCCTTTTAATAAATACATTTTCAAGTGTGTTCGATAATACATAAAAAGTAGTTAAGATTGCTCCAAACATAATGTGTGCAGAGGCATCTGCTAATTTCAAAGAATCATCCAGGGCAGGGAGTATGGACCTTCCTCTGCATGCTGCCCTATGGGTCTACCATTTTGAAGGTATTGGCGGTATATTTATCTATGCCACTGCTGGCCTTTAGTTTCAGGATTAACCAAATACTTCCAATAAACTACACTCTTGACTTTCCTGCTAATTTCCCTTGCGATGCTGCCTGAATGAATGAAAATTGCATAACCTTTAGGCAAAACCACCAACAAAAACAGTCTTGCTATGTACTACCACCTAACTACAATATGTGAAATTGTAAAAATGTCATGTCATTTTCTAACCCACTTAATCCAGGCCAGGGTCACAGGGTGGCTAAATAAGATAGCATAGGGCACAAGGCAGGAACAAACCCTGGACAGGATGCCAGTCCATCTCAGGGCAAATACACACACCAAACACACACGTTGGCCAATTTAGTGTCACCAGTTCACCTAGCCTGCATGTCTTTGGACAGCGGAAGGAAATGAGAGCACGCGGAGGAAACCCACACAGACACAGGGAGAACATGCAAACTCCATGCAGGGAGGACCTGGGACATGAGCCCTGGTCTCCTCACTATGAGGTGGCAGTGCTATCACAGCTCCACCAAAATTATGAAAATGATAATAAAATTAAAAAATTACTGGTGTACAAAGCAAGCAACTGAACGCACCATATCATATGTGTCACCTTAATAAAGAAAGTTAGAAAGTGAAATTGAATTGCCAACGATTAATCAATCATTCACAATTAAATACTTATTTCTGGCTGAAAAACAGTAGAGGTGCTATTTTGGAAAAACTCTCGCTTTCTCCAGAATGTATTGTTGTGCTGTGATTACTACTGAATAACCATTATGTGGTTTGCTCATTGCAAACTGCAACCAAGTTGACTTAATGCAAATAATTTTTCATTTGCTGACTTCCATTTCAATTCATGCACATGAATGATCCATGTGTTCTTAAAGAGATTACTGTACATGAATACAAACATTGAGGCATGAGGCAAGATACAATCTGAATAAAGCATACTAAGCAGTAGTAAGCTACCTTGTAGAATGCAAGTAGTATCTGATTGATACAGAAGGACTGAACATACTGTATATACTCGCGGATAAGTTGGGACTTGATTTTACTGTATAATTTCTGGTATTTTATAATAATACTTCTTTGCATTTATATAGCGCTTTTTCTCACTACTCAAAGCGCTTAGCAACTGCAGGTTAAGGGCCTTGCTCAAGGGCCCAACAGAGTAGAGTCCCTTTTGGCATTTTACGGGATTCGAACCGGCAACCTTCCGATTGCCAGTGCAGATCTGTTGCCTCAGAGGAATTTATAAGTCGAATGTGGAAAACTCATGCTATTGGTCCAGGAGATTATGATATGCTAATGCCCACCTGAAAGAGTAACCATGGAGCACACTGCCTTTTTTTCTATGTATTGTGCCTACGCGACCACACAGTAATACCCAAACTATTCCGAAGTGACGTTTGCACTGTTTTGTGTATCTCACACCCTCAAACACCTTTATCGTAAGAGCATCCCTCATCTATGATGGAGTGTTTGATCAGAAGAAAATATGAAGCTGGTTTTAAATTAAACATCATTGAAGTAGTGAAACAAATTGGTAACTACGCTGCTGCAACAAAATTTGATGCATCTGAGAAACTGATGTGAGATTGGAGGAGGCAAGAAGATGTAAAAAAAAAAAAAAAAAAGTAAGTGTCGCATTTTTGAACGGGCATATAAGTCGGAGTCTGATTTTATGATTGATTTTTCGGGTTTCAAGACCCGACTTATATGTGAGTATATATGGCGCTTACTTACCTACCCTGTAAAACACTTGCATTGATTGTTACAGAAGGACTGGACATACTTACTTACCTGCCCAGCAAAACTCGCTCATGGATTGTTACTTACATACCTACCTAGTAAAACTCTTGTATACACATGTGGATTTCAGATTATATGAATAGATAATTATATTGCATGATAAGGCGTGCTTACAGGGTAGTAACTGGCACGTTTTGCTCATGCCAACCTGTTCCTTACAGGGAACTTTGCTGTCGACTGGCTGTCTTTTTTTTTTTTTTTTTGCACTATATGGCTCTATAACCAAATGAGCATTACAGCGGAGCTGCCTAGACCAAACGTATTTCTGAACATGGGCACACAGCATTGTCTGGGCATACTACAAGCATGACACTCACTGTAAGAACATGTGCTTCAGTGACATACATGGCAGACAGGTTTATGGAACTCATTTAAAGGGAATGAATCTGATGAATTTAAAAATGTTTTTAACTGCATCAATAAAGAAGTGTATAGAGGCTCAGGACTGTGACATGCTAAAAAAAACAAAGTACAAACCTACACAGAGAATAAATAAAATAACTGGTAGGTGCAAGGAGCTTCACCCTCCACGGCATCATTGAGGTGCCTGATTGATCGGCCTGCCAATTAACCATGAAGCGTACTCATGCACACCTGCACCCGACTGAAGACTGCACCTTCTCTGGGCGTGATTATTTATTTAAAATTGGCCACATACTGTTAAGCTGCGGACCCGTCATACCACACACTGCTCAACAAACTTCAACTTTGTCTCTTCAAAAAGCTGTTGCCTGATTAACTCAGTCGATCAACACAAAAAGAAGGTGTGTGCATTCACCTGCCTTGATAAGGTGCTGTGAAGTACTTAATCCAAACATTTAATATGCTGCCAACAGATAAATATTGCTACATGGATAGATATTGAAATATTCAGAAAATGAACTGTACAGATGGCTGGAGCCAAAGAGCTGCACTGGACATATCTGTATGTTACTACAAACCCTTTGCTAAGCAGGCACAGCGTGCATTTGTTGATCTTTATTGGATAGCCAGTTTTTTTTAGCTAAAACAAAACCTAATCTGGAATGATTCTCTCAAGTAAAATATAATTAAGTTATGCCACCAAAAATAAACACTAACATATACATTGTCAAAAGCTCATAAATCTGAAAGTGAAATAAAAATGAAATGACAGATAAACCAGTATAAAAATAAAAACAGATTTAAAAAAAATTGAACTAAAATAGCCTTGCTGAAAGAAGAAAACACTGACAAGGTTTTACATAAATATGCAATCTAAAAAAATAATCATATGAAATATTAGCAAACGGTAGGTGTTGTGACCCTCTTTTATACACTCAGTTTCAGCCTGCAACCAACAGACAGCAGGCTTGTGTACTCCATAGGTTAACACAAAAATCAGCCAACGTGTTAAAGTTTTCCAGAGTCAAATACGCGTTACTTTCATTTATATGTGTAACATATAGAAACATTAACGATAGCATAAGTTTTATTGCTTCATTTGTACTTTAATGGTTATTGTGCGTTTCCTCCCACAGTCCAAAGACATGCTGGTTAGGTGGATTGGCGATTCTAAATTGGCCTTGGTGTGTGTGTGGGTGTGTTTGTGTGTGTCCTGCGGTGGGTTGGCACCCTGCCTGGGATTGGTTCCTGCCTCTTCCCTGTGTTGGCTGGGATTGACTCCAGCAGACCCCCCGTGACCCTGTGTTCGGATTCAACGAGTTGGAAAATGGATGGCTGGATGGATGGTTATTGTGCCTTAAGAATGCTTCCAGAACAGACTGCACCCAAGAAGAAGATGCTTTCTTACAACATTATGCTCTTTATGTTCCAGGTTTTTCATGATGAAGATATCATCCCAGGTTGGGAAGGAAAGATTGTGGCATGGATAGAGGATGATCATGGGGATAGTCGATAGTGATGGAAACAGGACATTCAGCTGAAGCCAGCCAAAGAAAATCTAGGGAACTGAATATAAGATGGAACACTGGCCTAATAACTAACTAATGGAAGTTTTGGTTTAGATGTAGCATTTCAAACAATGGCTACAAAGTAGACATCTGTTATTTTTTGCGCCAGTTGTTATTTGTAAATTACTGCTGCCCTGAAACTTACAACACTTTAAATGGAGCTTTGTTTATCCCATGACAAATCTAAAGTGGTAATTTCCTTTATATTTTTCCATCATTACCAGTATTAATCAAAGCCAGATATGTCTTTAAAAAGACAGACACAGTATCAGCTAACAAAAACGTTTAAGTAATTCTGTGCCAAAACCTTTCCATAAGTATATGTGCCAGCACTTTTATTTTGTTGTCTTAAATTTTTAAATTACAAACAAATACATTTGGTAATTTTTATAGTAATGGTTCTCAGATAATATGAAATTGTGTGAGGAATGGTTTATTTTTATTTTGCCTTCAGTGAAGGTTCACACTGCCAAAAAGGTTTCAAGTGGTTGCCAATAAAGCCCTAAAGGCTTTCTTTCTGACTGTATATTAAAAATGTTGATTAATAAAACTGATAGATTATGCTCTGTAAATATCAAAAATGACTGTTTACGAATGTCACATTTTCTGTATATATGTATGTGAACTCTAAAAGAATGTAACAGTAAATACTTTTATTAATTCTGTTATATAATGTCTTTTGTCACTGCTGAGGTCATGGGATTTCCTTACTTTCCATGCTTTCCTATTTCCCCCGAGTCCTTTTTGACAGAAGCCTCCTGTCATTCATAAATGTAATGTCCAAGGTTGTCAGGTACTTGTGAAAGACGCCTTTACCAAAAAATAAAATATTAGTACATGCCAATGTCTGATTTAGTGCCATCAGCCACAGAACAGGCTCTTGTTTCCCTCCCATGTCTATGATCAAACTTCTTTTTGGATGATACAGTACTGAATCTTTTTTTCCCCCATTAAATTTTTTTAGTCATGCAAAAGGCTACATTTACTTTTTATTAACTGTAGCCAAGTGCTTGGAGGTCTAAAATCTGCTTATACCTCAGTAGTCCACCCTGGCAGAACTCCTGCACCTCTGCTTGTTGCTACCAACCAACAGGATTCATTGAGCTGAAAGAAATGACAGTCACACTCCAGTTTTGGATTTGTTTTGAAAACGTTATACTGTATGTCTTCTTTGTATATCCATGCATTCTGTCATATACTGTATGAAGGTGTGTGTGTTGTAAGATGCTACAGGTCGCTGTCGCCCCTTTCAACCCAACAGACAGACACATTGAACACGGGGTAAAATCACCAAGAAGGTAATTAATTATTATTCTTGTTTTCAGTGCCTCCAAACACCTCCACCACCATAAACAGGCAATTCACTATCAATAATATTAATGACAATAATTTCTCCTCCACTCCTCCCAGCAAGCTCTGTCCAAATCCTCCTGACTCTGGCTCACTTGCTCCAACAGTCCTTTATATAGTCCTTGACCTGGAAGTGCTTTTGCTCTTCCACTCATGTGACTTGTTAGCACTTCCGGGTCAGATGGAGAAATGGATTTTTCTTCAGCCCGGAAGTACTTCGGGACTCCCGTCCTTGTGACCTGGGAGTACTTCCGGGCTATAAATACAGCATGAGTCCTTCCGTTCCTTTACAGCTCCCCCTGGTGACACCCAACAGGGCTGTGCAACCGAACTCCCAAGTCCCAGGATGCCCTACGGGAATCCGGGGCACCGCCAGATCCCAGGGAAGCTGCCACCTAGCGTTTTGGGGGAGGCATTTTCCTGGAAAAGCTGCCTCCCCCCATCCTTCCATCACAGGGGTGTCCCGGCTGGGATGAGCTGCCGGCCGTCCGCCACAGTGTATGTACACACTAAACACACGTCATCATTTACACATCATTATAATTGTGCTATTCTGCAGCTTTCTTTGAAGTTTTTCTTTTTAACATCTATTTATGTTATTTGTATGTGATGTTATATGTCATTATAAGCAGCTCCAAATCTACCAAGTCAAATTCCTGTACATTAAGAAATGGCGAATAAAAGTGATTCTGATGAAACAACCTACCAAAGGTTCTGTTTCTTCGGAATTAAGTATCTGCAATGCTAGGTAATCTGAAGAAGTCATGGGTGAATACACAGCATAAAGGAAGCCACTCTGTTTCTTTGCTCTTTGGTATCGCTCAGGAGCCAAGTTGCCTCTGTTGTGTAACTGAAATGAGATTTATTTATGTATGTACAGTATGTATTTATTAATTTATAATTTTAATGTATTTTTAAAAACCAGAACATTATAAAGACATACTACTCAAACAAACATAAATAAACCATTTACTTTGAAATAAAAGACAAAAAAAGGGGTGGCGAAGTGGGTAGCGCTGCTGCTTTGCAGTTAGGAAACCCGGGTTCACTTCCCGGGTCCTCCGTGCGTGGAGTTTGCATGTTCTCCCCGTGTCTGCGTTCCTCCGGATCTTTGAAGGGTAAATCCCTAGATATATTTTTATATAAAAATTGTCAAAAAGCCTTCCGATTTCTTTATTAAGACTAACCAGTGTGGCATCTGAGATTGACGTGAGCGTGAGTTCTGGAAAATTTGATAGGTTCCTTTTAACAAAATTTTAATTTGCAAAAAGGAAAAAAATGTGTGTACCTGGAAAGGTAAATCTGGAGCATAATTGCTCAGAAATTGCAAATACACTGTTCATATAAAGATCTCTACATATCTTAATCCCTGGAATTTTCAATAAGTTAAACACCGTTAAGGTCTGGGAAGGATGAAAAGGTGATCATCATGTATAGGAGCGACAGATAAAAAGCTCCTCTACCTTGAAATGTGTCCTGCATTGGGGTGGCGCACAGAGCAGGTTATACAAAAAAAAAACAATAATGAAATGAGATTTTTAAAACAACGTATACTATACAGACAGTAGTAATAGTATACTTGTAAGAGGTCATCTTAATTACTTATATCCTGAACGATTTTTTTTTCAGACGTTTGAGGAAACAATCGAACCCCCCATTCCCATCCAATTCCTCTCTTGCTAACATTGTATTTATTAATTATTAAAATAAAGGCATTATTTAAAAGATTTTTGAAAACTTATCCTAAACGGAGTTACCACTTGGCAGGACGTTCACGTTAAGTTTCCCGCTGGGATTTGCATATTTATCATCTGCCCCACTGCCCGTGGACGCGATCCTCATCCCGATTTGAAAGCGCAAGCCGGTGTTTGCTATTGCGCATGTCTGAACTCAAAAGCGGAGGCGGAGCGAGCTGAATGGCGTCATCACAAGGTATTGATGAACTGGCGTCCTGACCCGAGTTTGTTCCTCCCTTGCGCCCTATGCTATCTGGGATAGGCTCCAGCACCCCCGCAATCTGGTTCTAAACTAAGCGGGTTAGAAAATGACTGACAGAAATTCTTATTCTTCCGCTTGTCAAATAATTGGGGTGGTTTGCCGGTGTGAGCGTGTGGTTAGTGGGCAGATGTCCGTCCATAGTACCGAGTTTCTCCGACCCTGACTAGGATTAAGAGGGTTTTTTCAATGTTACGATGGCCTGTGGACGTCTGACTGTGTCGATCACATGCAATAAAGCTATTCACTGCTCTACTTTGTAAATAATGTAAATGCTAATGTGGTGGAGGAAAAGACTCACACACAGACACGAGCAGCCGTTGGTCCTTGGACGAGGCGTTTATTAGCTCTTTTGTGACGGGCACTGTCCGTGACTCATTCTGCAGTTGGCCTTGGGTGACTCCCGGTAGTCTCGAGGTCCCTCAGCCCATCATCTCACTTTCCCAATCCTTTACGCTACTCCAGCAGGTCTGGCTCCGGCCGCCCCACAATCGCACCACCTGAATATTTTCTTAAAGACTAGTGTCAGTCAGTCATTCTCCAACCCGCTATATCCTGACACAGGGTCACGGGGGTCTGCTGGAGTCAATCCCAGCCAATATAGGGCGCAAGGCAGGAACAAATCCCTGGGCAGGGTGCCAGCCCACCGCAGGGCACACACTAGGATCAATTTAGGATCGCCAATGCACCATAACCTGCATGTCTTTGGACTGTGGGAGAAAACCCACGCAGACACGGGGAAGCGAACCCAGGACCAGTTTCGTTACAATAATTCTTTTGACAGACTAATCCAAATGTAATACTGAAGGAAAATATTAGACAACTGCCATGAAGATTATTTTTTTTTCTTTTTAGATAATAATTTTATTCTGTTATACCAAAACAGACGCCGACTGCTATATTGTGGAAAAAAAATCCATGTGAGCAATGCGGCAAATTACGTGTTTTGAACCTCAGACTAAAATATAAAGCCTTTTAAAGTTCCGGGGACTGATTTGGATTGGATTTGCACGTAATCTTGCGGGCGATATTTAAGATACATTATTTACATAATTTTGTTTTTGATAAAAAAATAAGTGTACGTTTATATTCGTTTAGCCAGTTTCGGGAAATGTAAAAAGGGTGTTATGTGATCTGCTTCTTTAAACGACACTGTGACGTAAGAATTCAAGAATCGAAACTTGGAAACCGGTGCCTCTCCTGCTGAATGTTGCGATTACTAAACTCTTGTCTGCGAGCACCGATCACGGGACGTGAGGAGCAAAGTAAGTAATTTCGGCTTCAGAACATTATAAAAAAAACAAACAAAAAAAAAACGTAAAGTCAATATATAATGCGATGTTTAGTGACCCTGATTCAGAATATTTTTTCTGCATGCGAACACCGTGTCCTTAGCGAACCGAAATCAATCGTATACTTTCATATAAAACACAGCACTTCTTTCTTTCTTTCTTTCTTTCTTTCTTTCTTTCTTTCTTTCTTTCTTTTGCGCACTGTAATAATGTAGTACATCAGGGCCACCTGATTATTTAGTGGTCTTTAATAGCAAAGGTAGTTGGGCGATGTACCGTGGTAGCCATTACGGATGCAAACAACAAAATGACACATTTTATTGGCTAACTAAACAGATTAATATGAAAGCTTATATATACACACACACACACATACATATATATATATATATATATAAATATATATATACACACATATTTTATATATATATATATATATATATATACACACATATTTTATATATCTATATATATATATATAAAACTGATAACCACTAAAAGTAAAAATTTCCAAAGAGTTGATCTCAAAGCTAGCATTTTAAGATGGCAGGTAAGTGTAAGATTTAAAAAAAATAGTATTATTTTTTGTCTTTGCAGAGTGAATTGTTGCCTGAAAAGTAAACCAAGATGTCAGTTGAATTTTGTGGCTGGGAGGCAATCAAAAGTAGCCAGGGTCATCTGGATTCTGGTCAGGAGCCACTGGCTGCTACTGGTTATACAATGTACCATGGCACCTACATCAGTAATGCTGCAGACATCATAAAAAATGGGTTTCAAAGGTCCAAGGATGGTTTGTTAGGACCTGGTGTCTATGTGAGCCGCAACATAGAAAAAGCCAAATGTTATCCCCAAAAGACAGACAAAAAAGATAAGTTAGTACTGAAGCTCAGAGTCAATGTTGGAAAAGTTAAAAAGATTGACACTGACAATCATCTGCTTCAGAAGACCTGGCACCAGAATGGCTATGACTGTGCATGGGTCCCCCCGATGAGCAATATTACATCCATCAAATCTGGCAGGGAGGAAGACTGTGTGTGGGACCCCAAGAGAATAAAAGTGGTGGACGTGGCACTCTGCATGGACGATGCAACTAGACATGGTTTAAGGAGACTGATTAAAAAGATGAGGCAAAATACAAATCATGGAAACTCTTCAGATGAATGTCATAAGTGTGGAAAGGAGATGGTCACACTACATCCAGTGCAGAAATGCTGGAACTGCGATGATACAATCTGCCCTTTCCAAAGTAAACACAAATGTAGGACTTAATCAGAGCCACAGATGACAACATACTGCTTTGTCGAGGAGACCGTCTTAAACAAGTGAGCCCCAAAATGAAGTCAGTGCTAGCATGGAGCATCTGATTAGTCTGGATGAGGAAGATGAGAATTCTGTCATTCCAAACCCTCTTTTGAAAAAAGATTTATGGAACGTGCCCTTCCAGCCAGAGCACAGAATCCAGTGAGGATTTCAGGAATTCACCAATATGTCCCTAATATTGTTTGTTAACTGAATGTTAATAAATGAGATCTTTCATAATCCAATATTCTCAAAGCCCTTTAATCCAGTCTGTGGTTGGGCATTGAACCCTTTAGTGTTGTCATCAGAATGTTATTTATGTCGTGTTTAAAACATTTTGTGGCCCACACTCAGATGGCAGCACTGTGATCACTACCAGTCATGCGACTCTCAGCAGCCCTATCAATAGAAAGTGAACTCACCTAAACAATGAAATTGCTCCTAAGCTTTCAATGATTAAATCAAGAAAAAAACAGTTTTGAGTTTCAGTAGTTTGTGTTTATTTAACTATAAAGAAATTTAAATAAACATCATTATTATTTACTTTTTACAACTGGTATTCTGTTTGTAAAATGAAACTACCCTAAAGTAATTAAGCTATTTATGACATATGATCTTCATTACACCCTTATGACATAAGATTGGCTGGGGTGGATTTGGTGCTGTAGGGCAGCAAAAATACTTAAGTAGGCCCTGCTACTTGACCAAGCGGTCAGCAGTACTGCACACCACAGTTTGGGTAGCATACCAGTTAGCACTGCTGCCTCACAGCTCCAGAGACAGGGATTCAGATCCTAGCTTGTTGACTGTCCATGCAGATTTTGGTATCCTGCAATGTGTAGATGATGTGCAGGGCAGTTTAGCTGTCGATTCTTGATCGACCCATTTGTATTGAGTGTCCGTGTGTATTCCCTGTTCTGAAATGGCTATCCATCCTTTTATGATGGAAAAAGCAGGTTATAAAAATGGATAGATGGATGGGCATGCTAGGTTTAAAAAAAAAAAATCACTGGACAAAGTGTTTTAAAGAGCACAATTGTCTTCATATACGGTCGCCTGAAACCACCTTTAAGACATTATACTGTACATATATAGATTTATTCTATTTCTAAAACTCTAATAGCATTTTTGCAAACCTTGTCTCGCTCTTAATGACTAACTGTAAATCACCAGGTTGCTCAGATTTACTGCATTATGATAATGCGCAAAAGAAAGAAATAATGAAAGATCCAACTGCTGTTGAAATAACACTCGTGACTGGCAGTCAATGTCCTGTCCTGCCAGGCCTGGTCTTAGGTATTATGGGGCCCTAGGCGAAAGGGGGGTCCAGGGACCCCCTGGAAGCTCTGCGAAATGCGTGAAAATTAGACCAAGGAGACGTTTTCTTGTAACGTTACGAGGTCATCACCCTGCGTCCCTTTTTCGCCCGGAGTAGTTAGCTGCTACAATTTAGCCAGTTTGAACTGTTTCCACTGGGCACCACGTGGCGGTATGTAGCTAAGCCCAGCTTAGTTTTTTTTGTATTTTTTCTTTTTTAGTTTTTTTGTCCTTTTTTATTTTTTGGGATATTTGAAACTTTTGGAATGCATTGCGAGGGGAGGGGCGGGCCGGGGGCCTGGCCGCCGTCTATCCGGGTCCCAACGGACGCCGGGGCCCTAGGCGGTCGCCTACTTCGCCTAAGCCTAAGGCCGGGCCTGGTCCTGCGCACCATTTGAATTCTGTTCCTCGTCTTTCCACTAGGTGGTGATCACAACAAGCGTTTAAATATTACGTTTTTCACTCCTTTAATAACAACGCCCGCGGCAATTCTTTATAAAGAAAGGCGTGGTTGTTCTTACTCAACACAATTGTAATTGTAATCGAAGGCCAAAGTAAAAGATATTCGAATTCGGTGTCGATGCGACTTGGATTAAAACGTAAAAGCAGTCGGCGCACTACCGGGTCACATTCAGACTCCTTTGTATGGCAGCAATTTTAAATACAATATATCGCATTTTATTAATTTCCTACTTCTTTGTATGTTTCATAATACGGTACAGGATTTTTTCAGGACGGCAATCTGGACTATTATGTAAAGCGTTGGACGTGAATTTAGAAGTCGATGTGTCAGAGCCAGACAATCCTGTTGGCGACGTAGGCGTCCACCTAGGGCACAGTCACCGGAGGGGCGCAGTTTATGAAGGTTAGGCGGTGCGCGCTCGGGACACTGAGAGGCGCCGTTTATGTAACGAAAGTGGCGCGCGCGCGCGCCCTGGAAATTCCCTCCACCCCCAGAACGCTTTGGAGACGGAGGTGCGTGTCGCTAACTCATGGGGAGTGTGCTCCGAACTCCGAATGAAAACCTCAAAACCATCCTCGACGTTAATGAGCGACTCGTCCGAAACTTCACAGGGTATCCTGACCCACCTTCGACGCCCGGAATTTAAAAAGATGCTAAGCACCTAATAAGTGGCAAATAATAATAATTCATTACATTTATATAGCGCTTTTCTCGGTACTCAAAGCGCTATCCACACAGGGAGGAACTGGGAAGTGAACCCACAGTCTTCCATCAATTGCACGGGGCCAAATTGAACCCATAATGACAGATTCTTGAGGCAGCAGCGCGGCCCAGTGCGCCAATTTGCCATTCGTAGGCTGCATATGAGACATATTGCCTTCACATGCGTATCCTAGCTATTTTACTGTATATAAAGCATTCTCATAATAAACATTTTAAAGACTGCCATTAATTACCAATTTTTGATGATCCTTGACAACTCTGGTCGAGAATATGAATTCTGATGAACCATTAAGCGGACGTTACGCGGGTGTCACGGAGCGCCAGGTGGATTATTACCTGTGGTCGGGAAGTGAAGTGTGCCGTCACACATATTGGGGGATTTGGGAATGAAGGGGGAATCACACACACCAGCATGGATGCCGTTTTTTTGTTTGTTTTTTTAAATGTATTCCTGTCCCGCTTTTAATTTGGGATTGTCAAATATGTGAGATTTTGTATAGCATAACCTTTTTAGAAAAATCTGAAAGATACAAAACAAATGCATTTAAATTCTACACATAGCAGCACCCCAAAGTCCCCGTTTTAAACGCACAACCACGAGTTCACGAGTCGCGCTTCTTCCAAAATCCTTATAGGCGGCAGATCGGTCACGTGAAATCTCTCATATATATATATATATATATATATATATATATATATATATATATATATATATATATATATATATATACCACAAATGTGTCAGGCTGATGAAGCCCGAACGTCATCAGTTCTCACAAAGCAGAAAAGAAAGCGAAAGCAGAACAGCTCAGACACCTGATCGCGGCGGAGACAACGGGAAAGACGAGACGAGCTCAAGGTATAATTTTGTATTTTTATTAACTATACGTGTCAAAAATGAACGCGTTTTAGACGGACAGTTAGTGGGTCAGCTTGCCACGTATCCCGTGTCAGTTTCTTTTTCATTAATATTACTGGCTCGAACAATATTTTCACTTTGTTCATACTGAGAGATTTGAGGAAGAACATCGTTTACTGTCGTGCGGCCGAACAAAGCGGCGAATTATCTTTTCTTTCACATAAAACGAAAGTTTAGACGTAATGGTTACGAGGAGGTCTGACAGCTCAAGTGCTCCGGCTTCAGACTGTTAATAAAGTTTTCAAATCCTATTCTTATTTTAAGAGAAGGGACTTCAGTTCCGTTTATATTAGCCTACAGTAGATTACAAATAAAGATTGCCTTGATGTTTAATTTATAATTTTGGTTTACTTACTGTTTAATGATTTATTGGGGGCAGCACGGTGGCGCTGGGTTATGAATAGGTATCGCACTGAGTTTGGTACGACTGACAGAGAGCACTCCTGCAGTAAAGAAAGCCCGCTCAGAAGAGCATCCACTGAATTCCGGCCACCAGCTCGCGAACCCAACATTTACACAATATTTCAGTTAAACCAGTGCGATACCCATTCATCTATTAAGCTTTTTGCAGCCTCGTCACACCTGCAATAAAGGTTCTCTACACCACGGGTGTCGAATTCCATCCAGGCCTTGAGGGCCACAGTGGCTGCAGGTTTTCATTCTAACTATCTTCTTCATTAGTGACCAGTTTTTGCTGCTAATTAACTTATTTTTCTTTAGTTTTAATTAATTTGACGCAGGCCCCTTAGTTGTCTCTTTTTTAAATTAGCAGCCAAAACAATAATGAGACACACAACAAGCCGCCACGTGACCAGATCACCTGTGCTCGTCACACAATATCTGAAAATAAAGAAAAGTGAAGGTCTTGGTAAGATTGATCTCTCAGGTCGCCAAAACATTTTGGGGAACAGAAAATCAAAAGTTTTGAAAATGTCTTCTGTGGCAGAATGAGTGCAGCAACAGGCCACGGAATTAAATAACAGGCTTAATTAACAGCAAGAATCAGCTTCTCATTAATAGAATGGTTGGAGTGAAATTGGTTGGAGTTTGAAGGCGAAGGGAGGCTACCCTCTCGTCCACCGGGGTAAACCCCAATGTACAGGCTCCAAGTAGGGGGGCAATAAGTATACCCACACCCGCTCGGCGCCTCTCACCGGGGGCAACTCCAGAGTGGTAGAGAGTCCAGCCCCTCTCAAGGAGATTGGTTCCAGAGTCCAAGCTGTGCGTCGAGGTGAGTCCGACTATATCTAGCTGGAACCTCTCAACTTCGCGCACTAGCTCAGGCTCCTTCCCCTTCAGAGAGGTGACATTCCACGTCCCAAGAGCCAGCTTCTGTAGCCGAGGATCGGACCGCCAAGGTCCCCGCCTTCGGCCACCACCCAACTCACACTGCACCTGACCTCCTTGGCCCCTCCCATAGGTGGTGAGCCCATGGGAAGGGGGACCCACGTTGCCTCTTCGGGCTGTGCCCGGCCGAGCCCCATGGATGCAGGCCCGGCCACCAGGCGCTCGCCATCGAGCCCCACCTCCAGGCCTGGCTCCAGAGTGGGGCACCGGTGGCCCGCGTCCAGGCAAGGGAAAACGCCGTCCAAAATTGTTTTCCATCATAGGAGGTTTTGTTTAACCGCTCTTTGTCTCATCCCTCACCTAGGACCAGTTTGCCTTGGGTGACCCTACCAGGGGCATAAAGCCCCGGACAACAGAGCTCCTAGGATCATTGGGACACGCAAACCCCTCCACCACGATAAGGTGGCGGTTAAAGGAGGGTTTTTTTCTCATTTTCGTGGTATGTAAATTACGAGATATTAAACAGAGGAGCTTCTGCTCTGTGTGTGACGTCCAAAACACCCGTGTTCCTTATTTCACATTGCTGCATTATATGCATTGTACGTCTGATTGTCAGTTCTCTCTCTCTCACACACACACACACACACACACACACACACACAGATTCCACCCCATAATTTAAGGCAAAAGGGTGAGTTGCAAACTGGTTGATGTTTGTCACTGAGGATGTAAAAGTACACAACTGTGCGTGCCCCCTGACCCGCTAATATCATGGAAATGAAGACTGTAGCCGAAAAATCGCTGGAGATATCATGCAGTGTAACACGACCTTGAGTGTTGTCAGCAGATGTAAAGAATTTCTTAGAGCTCAGAACTTTGCGCATTTTCACAGACTTTGACTTTTGACTAATGTGGTGGGCTTTGGTTATTTTTGGGTGCTAATCGTCTTCCTGATTTTGATTTCAGCCCATTTGACTACAGTTTCTGTCGCTTTCAGCTCCGGGGGCCTCATTTGTAAAGCTTGCAAACGCACAAATTGGGGCTCAAAATGAACACACGCGGCTTTCCACATTGGGATTTAAACAAAGAGAACAGGGGAATGTGGGTATATTCACAGCAACTCAGACCCATGCGTACGCAACATTTCCGAAACACTGGGAATTCATGGCACCCTTAGTCAAGCAGGGAAATGCAGCCAAATCAGCTAAATGACGACTCACATGCATAATAATTCATATCACTGTTCCGTTATTATAATGTGCGTTGACATGACAAACATACTTCAATGTGATGACTGTGTTTTAGTCCCCTTTTAGGAAGGCCAATGCTGTTTTTGCAAGAAATAACTTTTTTTTTTGTTCGTTTATATTGGCTACCTGTTGCCACTTTGTGGGGAACTGCCCTACAGGTCAGAAATATCTCAAGCTTCACTCCACCATGCCCTCTGTGCTAGAAGCTATTAACTGACCTCTGAGGCTCTACATCCAGTATTGGTATAGATAACATGTTTTTGTCAACATAAAATGGCAATTTGCAGCAGTGTCTGGTCCTCCTAACATAATCTCGGCATTTTACTGCACTTACATTGCAATAAGGGAACCTAGTGAGAATGAAGCAGCTTTTGTTAACCATAAGCAGCTAAATTCAATTAATGTTTAAGTCATCAGTGATGCCAAGATGTGCCTGACAAACTGGGTCAACTGGGGCCTCATGTATAACGGCGTGCGTAGAACTCACACTATAACATGGCGTAAGCACAAAAGCGGGAATGTGCGTACGCACAGAAAAATCCAGATGCAGGAATCTGTGCGTACGCAAACTTCCACGTTCTTCCGCTACATAAATCCCGATCAGTGTGAATGTAACGCACGTGCACGCGCCTTCTGTCCCGCCCCAACTCCTCCCAGAATTTCGCCTCTTTGAATATGCAAATCAATATAAATAGCCCTTAAGCTCAGCCTTCTGTGAAAAGACAATGGGAAAAGCACGGGGGAAAATAATAAGAATTTCAGCGAATACCAAGTGGAGGCAAGGAAAAACGTACTATATGTTGGTTTAAACAGTGATATAATCAACAAATGGAAGTTGATCGAGTGACAGAGTGTCGGAGACACTCGAAAGCTCAAGTTCACAAAGTCGCACAGTGCCCAAAATAAAAAAGTTGTCACATATCAAAGTCGGTGTGAAAAGGCGACTCGTAGCCCACCATCTGAGTGTCATATGAAAGCTTATTAGGGTACAGAGAAAAAAAATAGACACAAAGTGGGGAAAAAAGCATGAAATGTCAACTTTAATCTCGAAATTTCCACTTTAATCACGTAGTTTATTTTGTCATTAAAGTAGAACATCATAAACTTCATCTTAAAATAGTTTACTAGTTTCTCAAATCCCATCATAACTAAAGTAGCATGTTAAATGCTTTGTTCTGTGTTTGATCTTCTATGTGTGTGAATCACTACGTGCTTCCGTTCTTTCTCTTTCTCCGACAGGACACAGAATCCATTACATTTGTGATATTACAGCTCTCTGAATAATTAAAATACTGAGATGTATACGTGATATCTTTTTCATGATGATAGTAATGAAAGCATGTTATTAAACATGGGAACACGGTGGCGCAGTGATTGTTCATGTCTCACGCAAGAGGCTTGCTGCGCCATGTGCGACCTTCGATGAAATAATTTATTACAGAAGTACTGTCTCTTTCAAACGTACTAACCTCCAATTCCTGTCCTTGCTTTTCTTTCTCCAAATACCCAATCGCCACACAATCAACTCTGTAATAGACATTAAGCCATCTGTAAGCTTAGAACGCCGATTCTTCAAAACGTTTAAGGAACATTGAAATATCTTTGTAGTACATGTTTAATTATTCAATCCATCTATCCTTCCAGTGTCGCGTCAGCACCAGCAATAATACAGCGCAAGGCAGGAGCTATCTGTGAACTAGCTAGCGCTGCAGCACCGTGTCCTCACATTTTAATTATTAATGATACAGATTATTTAAATGAAGTTAAAGTTTTATCTGTATACTATAATCAACATATTTTGCTGCATTTCATCTTAAAAATGATATCGTCATTATACGCGCTTTATAAAGTGGCGCAGGTTGTGCAATATTATAACTGTAGTGCAAGTTTACAGTGGGGTAATTGTACTTATAAGTACAAACAGTTCTACAAGGAGCACTTGATTGAGTGCGTTTATAGTTGTTGGGATGAAACTGCTTCTGAACTGCGAGTTCCGTACAGGAAAGGCTTTGAACCGTTTTGCCGTGGCTGAATCAGGGTGTGCTTGAAACTGTATACCGATAATTCTCTTTCCGATCAGCTGCTGCTGTGATTCCCCACTCAGATACAGTGATATAAATACTCCAAGTGGTGCAGTGAGAGTAATATGGAAAAAGATGATCTGCTGTGGCAACCCTTAACAGGACCAGCTGAAAGAAGAAGATGCACTGAGAGTAACAACGCTAAAGCAGTTATGGTATTTGGAATACTATGGCTAATCCCTGGACCATTTTATTGCTACAGGTTAATTACAATCAGATGCATTACACTAATAAACAATATGCAGTTAATTTCAGTGTATTTATAAAGCCGCGTCAGGAATGTGGGTCTAAGAAAGAAAGAAAGGGTAACCACACAGGAACAGTAGCACTGCTTTGATGCTGGGTGCCGCCAGTCTGCAAAACCGAGCGGAGAAGTTGCGTACACCAGGGTATGAGGTACCGTGGAAATGTGTGTGGCTTTACGCCAAGTTTAGGTTTTATACATCGCGATTTGATCATGGAAACGTCTGTACGCAAGATTTCTGTGCGTACGCACCGTTTATACATGAGGCCCCTGGTGATTTATTTATTTTGAAGCAAAATAGCATTGACAGACATGATGGTGCTGTATGTGGCAGGTGGCTTGTTGTTAAAGTAACTCGCTGAATCCTCAGTTTTTCATACAGTATGTTCTATACTATTTATTGTAACGGCAATCACAACATTACAGGTACCAGGTGTTAGTGGCTACCTGGTCCGATGCTGACACCTTACACCTTTACTCCCAGGATGCAGAGGAGAGGGGCTATAATGCGGCACATGATCTTGCATTCTCAGTCGCAGATGCTCATGAAAGCAAGTGGCGGAGTCTTGATGCGTTAGGGGGAAGGCTGCCGTACCAGCCAATGAAGTTCTGCGTCATCATGATTGCATATGGATGAGGTTGATTAACATAATCCATATATGGATGTTTCAGGGTGGCATTCGAGGCATATTCATATATATTTACAAGGTGTTTATGGTTTGTAAAGGGTGAATTACGTAGAAATGTGTGTAGCCAGGTTTTATAAATCTGATTCTTTTTTTGGCGTACACATTTTCCAGTTTTTTCAGCATGGACATATTTTTAGGCTGAAATTCACACAAAATTTTATAAATGAGACCCCTGACCTTTTGCCTTTTAAAAAAAATAAATGCTGCCTATCCTTAAAATGGCCGAACAACTAGCATTAGGATTTTTGGCTTACATATTTTTACTAAGCCAGGAATTTAGTTTTGTGACTTTTTGCTTGATCTCTGGCCATACATTTTGCCCTCTTCTTTTTATCTCTCACCTTGCCTCGCCTCTGGCCGCTTACCATCTCATGGGGTCCTTAACACTGAGGACACAACTCCCCTCTCCATACATCACACTAGGACAGCAATTCAGTTTCACATTTGTATCATTTGCAATGTTTATTTGTGCGAAACACAGACAACAGAGCTTTGTGGATTTTTTGTTTGCTCTACTTCTTTGGATAGCAGCACAATTAACTAGATGTGGGACACTTTAAACATGTCACTACTTTATATCATAATGGGGTAACGGAATTTAATAGTCATGTGTATGAAATAAACATTCTAAAATTATAAACAGCTCCCACTGTGTTGCACGATCTGTCGTCTTTTTGATTGGTGGGAATGGCCTTGATGGAGGGAAGAGCTCGGTGAGAGAATGAGACCATATGGCTGCTTCATCCTTTTAAGGTTATAGAGGCACAGAGATGCTGAAAAAATAAATTATTTTCTGTATAAGTAAATTAATGTAATGTAAACATGCTATTGCAACATCTTAACAGGGCTAAGGACTTTCCCTTTTCCTCCCACTAACCACTTTCTCCTTTTATTGCTAGATGAGTAATAGCACATCAGTGGACTTTTATGGTTGGGAAGTTTCATACGATGACGATCATCATCTGACCGCTGAACAGGAGCCCACAGCTGGACGGATCTACACAATGTACCATGGCGCCTCTGTCAATAATGCAAGAAGCATCATCAGAAACGGGTTCAACCAGTCCAGGGATGGCATGCTTGGCCCCGGTGTCTACATAAGCCGTGACCAGAAGAAAGCTGACAGATACCCTATTAACAATCCACCGACTGACAGAGTGTCCCTAAAGCTGAAGGTCGATGTGGGGAAAGTAAAAAAAATCGACACTGATAACAACGCAATGCAGAAAACCTGGCACAGCAATGGCTACGATACTGCCTGGGTACCACCAAATTGCGGTATGAAAGCAGTACCTAGTGGTCTGGAGGAGGATTGTGTTTGGGACCCTAAAAGGATTGAGGTTATAGACATCGCCCGTGCCCCCAGTGATGCCATAAAGAACGAGCTGCAAGCCTTAATCACCCAGACACGGAGCCTCAAGAATACAACATCACAACAAAACAGTGCCAACTGCCAGTTTTGCAAAACCAAGGTTTCCTTGCCCCACCAAGTGGTCACGTGCTGGGGATGTGGAGAAAACATCTGCCTTTTCATGGCCAAACACAGCTGCTTTCGACAACAGCAACAACATTTATTTCTATAGCACAGTGCTTTACATGATGCAGAAAGAGAAAAAAGACAAAATAAATAAGAATTAAAATAAGGGAACGCTAATTAACATAGAATAAAAGTAAGGTCCGATGGCTATGGTGGACAGAAAAACCAAAAAAAAAAATAAACTCCAGACGACTGCAGAAAAAAATAAATACACCTCAGGTTTTTTTCACATTGTAGAGTGGCAGGAAACATTCCAAATAATCACATGAAGATCAATCAGGGACCACCTTATGGGTCGCCAAATGTAATTTCTTGAACACTTTACCGTTGGACTGTAAAATGGAGCATTCTGAAGCAGGTAACTTGAAAAGCCATATTGAGTACAAGTGAAGACTGGGATAATAGCCGAGACCTGCTGTTGTGCTGGAAAATCAGAGTGAAAAGAACACGTGAGGACAGTCACTCGGTCTTCTTTTGAATGGTAATCATCTACTGCTAAAGCTTGAAAAATAGGAATTTCTCAAAATACATCAATTAAAATATATAACAACAACATAACTTTGTTTACTGAGCTGTTGATTATGTTAATGCAAAGTTAATTTCCATAAAGCAAAGGCATTAAAATGAATGAGATAATAAACTGGGACAGTCTGACCCACCAGTTGTTTAAGATCAAATGTGGTTCTCAAATACAGTTGTACTTTGCCTAAGTACGTCTGTTTTCCATGCAATACACAGGCCGACTGCACACGTATGTACATATTACAAGGTCCAGTGTGCGAAGGCTATTAACTACAAAAATAATTAATTAGACATGAGGACCAAGTAAAGTCCACCTCAAATCACGAAGGCGTTGACTCATGAAAAAACAGTAACACAAACCAAATTCAAGGCACCATTACACACTTCCCTTAAGTGTACTATTTGACTGTTAAGACTTCAAAAGCGTTCCTTGAAAAGCAAGAAGTTTTGAATTTCAAGTATTTCATTAAGTGAGTCTGTGAATGTTCAGTTACATGAAATAATCAACACGTGTTGCAATCAAAGGGCAAGATTTTGATAACTATATGATCAAGTTTCCGTTACATTACTGTGGGTAGGTGGGAAATGCATGGGCCCTCTGGGATATTACTAGGCACAAGCTTATAAAGAGGATAACAGTAATTATAATTATATATACACACACACACAAAGCAATTCACCCAATAATGCACTTCTTACGCATTCCTTACATAAACTGTAGGATATTGAAAATATGTAGGAAGTTGCCCAATACTGAGGTTTTAATACTATAGACATTGATGCCTGCTTGATTACTTGACTTTGAAGGTTCAATATAAGGCATGACATCCAACAGTACTTGGTACAAACTTACTTTTTTTGGACGCAAAGATTTTATTTGTGCTGTGTTTTGTGTCCCAACAGTTGATTGCTCATCTCCATTCCCTCTGACAACACACTCCCTTTGGCCTGTTAAGATACCCCACCAGCAGGACAACTACAGTGGCCTCCACTATTATTGGCTCCCCTTGTAAAAATTAGTAAGAACTGTTAGAAAAAAAAATCTGTTTGCTGAAGAACCGTCATCTTGCATTAAAAAAATGAGAAACACCTTTTAATTGAAACAAGTTCATTAAAAAAACAAAACCCAAAGCCCTCATCAAGAAATAAATGTTTGTTGGCACCCTTGGAAATTTAAATGTGAAGCAATGTAACTGAAGCATGTTTCCAATTTAAATTGGACATTGTTAAGTTGATTGGAGTGTATACAAATTTTCCAGCTGAAATCAATGACTTCCAGATTAACTGGGATACAAATGTAAGGAGACACTGTACCAAATTTCTTAGCCAAGAGAACACTCAATCCAAATGAGGGAGAAGTGTGTTGCCCTTCTTAACTCAGGGAATGGCTATAAAAATTAGCTACTCGCCTGAAAATGCCCATTTCTACAGTTAGGGCAATAATAAAAAAGTGGTCATCAACTGGAACTGTGACAAACATTTCTGGAACAGAACCCAAGTTTATTTTACCCCCACATACAGTGAGAAGGATGTTAACAGAGGCAATAATATACCCAAAGATCACTGTTGGGGAATTGCAAGAAAAAGTAAAATACTGAGGTCATCAAGTCTCCAGAGCCACCATCAGAACAGATTATTTGGAAGGTATGCCAGAAAGAAGCCTTTTCTGTCAGTTATCCACAAATGTAAATGCCTGGAGTTTGTAAAATGTTACTACAACTTTGACTGGAACAGTGTTCTATGGTCTGATGAAACAAAAAGTGAAATTTTTGGCAATAAACACGCAAGGTGGGTTTGGTGTAAAAGATGGATGGCTATAATGATAAGAACCTTGTCCCGACTGTGAAATATGGTGCAGGTTCTGTGATGTTGTGGTGCTGTTTTGCCTCCAAATGCTGTGAAAACATTGTTAGGGTACATGGCATCATGGATTCCATGAAATCAGATTTTAAATCAAAACATGGCTGCCTCTACCAGGAAACTCAAAGTGGGTCGTCATTGGATCTTCCAGCAGGATAATGAACCAAAACATATGTCCAAATCAACCCTGCAATAGTTAACCGACCACAAAAAGTTCTGCCGTGGCCATCTCAGTCCCCTGACCTGTACCTTATTGAAAACCTGTGGAGTGAGCTGAAGAGAAGAGTACACAAGAAAGGGCCTAGGACCCTGAATGAGCTGGAGAGATTATGTAAAGAAGAATGTTCTCAGATGTATTAAGATCAAGATGTATTAGGATCTGTATTCTCCAACCTTATAGATTACAAGATAAGACTCTGTGCTGTTATTGAGGGCTTTATTTTTCTTTGAATGAACTTGTTTTAAGTTAAAGTCAGAGGTTTCTCATTTTTTCAGTGCAAGATGACGGTCCTTCAGCAGTGATTTTTTTCTAACACTTCTTACTAATTTTTACAAGGGGTGCCAATAATAGTGGAGGCCACTCTATCTCTATGCCAATGCCAGGTATGCAAGGTCACTAAGTATACAGCCTGAAGAGTGTAGTACCTGATGGCAAGAAGAGTAACCTTCAGTCTTTGAGGCACATGTGTGGATGACAAGGGGTTAGTAACGGGCCTTTTTAGCTCCTATGCAACCATGCCACGTTTTAAAAATGTTTGGAGAAAGAAATGTCAAAGTGTGAAAGTTAAACCAAATAAACTACAAATAAGGAAGTTGGGGGAGGGGTGATCACTGTGTTTATCTGCTCCTTTGTCCCTAGGCATGCCATAATATTACAAGGGCAGAAGGTGTTGGAGCTTAAGCAATAAGAATAATAAATATAACCAGGTACAGTGGTTGGAATGTTTTCGGCGTGAAGAACTGATACAAAAGAAGAAATGTGATGATGAGTGGAGTGAAAAGTGACCAGTTAACAGAACAGAAGACTCCCATAGTAGGAAAAAAAAAGAAACAGTTTTTGGAAGATCTGTATCCAAGAATGCAAATGCAAGACTGGCAAACAGGAAAACAAGAACAAGCTGCTTTGGTTATATTTCGAGTGTCAAAGATGGTTACTTGGGCTCATGTTCGGTCCGAACTGCAGTTAAATAGTAAAACAGTAGCAAGTAAAAAAGCAAACTCTTTGAAGAAATGTATAAAGATCACTAATAAGTAATGCTCTAGGTAGCCAGCCCTGGAGTTGCTTGACAGGTTTCATTAAAATATTTTTAATTTCCCAAATAAATAAAATCTACCTTTTTACATATAAATTAAAATTGTGATGCAATAGTAGCAGCTTAACAATACTAGTAGTGATGCAGTTAAAGAAACAATTAGATAAAAATATTTTATTTAAACAAATAAGAAAATATACAGGATGAATAAAAAGTTTTGATTCCCACATAAACATGTGTCATTCCTTTATACAGACAATGCATAAAAAAACAATCTGACATTTTAGGGAAATATGGAAGTGACAAAAATCCACCATAGCACAGACTCGGTTTCTCACAAACACCACAAGGCCACCCACTTCAGCTGAACAGCTGTGACAAGATACATGCATACCTAATATGGATCTTTAATTATGACACAAAAAATAATAAATCTGCCAGTACAGTTACTTTACCTGTCTTGTCATATATTTTGTATATTTTAATTGCAAAGTTAATTTTTTCCAAAAATGTCATATAACCCCCAAACGTAACAAAGCACTTGTTCTGAGAATGTACACAGTGCATGGGATTTCTAAAAAATGTCCTTCAAGCAATAAACCATCAAAACCTTTTCAGATAAAATAATTAAGTTATATATTTTCATGGATAGGTACCAAGTTCAGAAAACAAGTCTCAACATGAGTCTGAAGTAATACTCCTTTATTTTAAAATGCCATATTGTAAACAAGATACAACTCGTGTCTATCTCATTTCTACGCTCCACTCCACTGCCACCCTCACTATCTGAACACTAAATCTATCAAAACCTCACTCCTACAGGGGCAAAACAAAATAAGAGACAATAAATCCATTCAATTCTATACTTACTCAGTCCACATGTAAGTTTGCTCACCATTTACTTTTGGTGCAACTTAAATCAATCAATTTTTATTGCATCTCAAGGGAGACTTTGTGGTCCACCTGAACTTGAACACACTCCTGTAACAAAGAATCTCTATGGTAAACTTACTGCAATAATATACTTTTTACAACAGAAAAGGTCAGGTGTATATCAGGTTACATTGCTACCTTGATAGTTTCAGTAGGTCATTATTTTAGCACAACTGTGGAGAAATGTTTTTAATATAAATTATACTTGTACATCTCAAAGTTTTCCAGCTACTTGAAATTCAAACACTTGTGGTGTAAACTAAAATGATTACTTTATGAACATCTAGGTTTATTTTTATTTATTGCAACTGGAGTATTTAAACAGAAACAAACAAAAAGTATGTAGTTGATGCATATTTCCTGCCAAATATCCATTAATTTTCTGAATTCACAATTTTATTATAGGGTGGTAGTAATCCAAAACTAAACCTGGCAGCAACAGGCATATAACAAAAACTAGCACTGGATGGGATGCTAGCCCAGCCCATAAATCTCGACTTAAAAAGGGGCCAATTTAGTTTTGCTAATAAAACTAACATGCATGTATCTGGGTTATAGAGAAAGCCAACACTTATTCTGATAAAGCATCATATAGGTCTACATGTTAACCATGTTGTAAACAATTTCAGTTGGCTATCCACAGAAATCAGCAAGATGCAGGTTTATTAATAAAATGTATCTATTATATAAAAAAATCTTGGGTTGAGACATGACCTTCTTGGAAAGACACTTTGACGTTCCACAAGAACAACCAATTTAAAACAAGATCACGGACATCTAACCTCTTAGTTGTTGGAATGCTTTTGGCAGACACACTTCATGTGCGCTCAGCTCTTAAAAATTGTATACGTTGTAGATGACATGGCAATGACTAAGCAAAGAAGAAACGGCAGCACTTCGAAAAGAGACTCAAAAGCATTGGAGAGAAAAGAATGAAAAAAAAGTAATAATCTATGTGCAAATTCTAAAAATAAGGAAAGTAATAATCAGCCCGGACCAAGCTGAACTGAAAACCTTGTAGGTCCAATCAGGGTCAGAAATAAGACTTCACAGAGATGTTCAAAAACGTTGGTGCAATACACATGCAGTTTTTAGTTAGCCAATAAAAGGTGTCATTTTGCTTGGCTTTTCTCTACATTCATAATGGCTAACACGGTACAACACCCAAGTACTAAAAGTATCAAAAAAAAGAAAGTAAAGATCGCATTAGCACAAATGAATGGAAATTATTACTCCGTGAAATAACGGAACAGCAAAAAGAGATCAAATATATGGACATAGGTGATATGTCAGAAGCATTTAGATATTGTTCGGCTTTAAAGTTTATGTCGGAGACTTGTAGATCATTTAATTCGCGTTGCCATCAGGGAAAAGTAGTGTTGCCTCCCAATGAAGAGGCATATTTGTGAGAATTAAAAACTGTTGTTTGGTGAAAGTGATATCCACAAACACTACAGGCAAAATATCCGAGTCTACAATAATCTTTTCGCGTTTGCATAAATCAACACTCAAAACGTAGATTTACATGATTCTGGACCATACGCTATGAGTATCTGTGGTCCCACAACAATTAAAGCTACGACAAATTTAATTTCGAAGAAACCACAATTTGGTCAGGTGTTATGATCATGGAGAAGCGAAACAACATAGAATCGAAAGAGTATGTAACAATTCCCATGAAAATAACAATCTCTTTAAATTGTATATCCGGTTAACCAAACCCGGGAGAGGGCGAACAAAGCCCCCTAGTACTATATAAAAGATTGCTCCAAAGACGGCCTAACCATGCCTTCTTAACACAACTTGCAAGCACTACAGATAGTCAAACAAAAGTGCATTTCCACATGAGGAAATTAACATATAAAAGAGTGTAATTAACAGACTTAATCCAATATATTTTTTTTTAATTGACTGATGTAGCATGTATGTGTCTTTACTGGAAATGGCTTCAGAGTTAAAGTCATTTAATTGTGCCTTCTTTCGCATGACCAATAGTACCACTGATCAGAAGCATACTGTTATATTGAGAAGGATATCTGAGGGACATAATGGACTTAAAAAGATCAGTAATTTACATACCACTTAATTAGTTTTTTCTCTAATAAATGTGATGCAAGCAGAAAGCTTACGTATAGCACACACACACAACCCACCATACAGCCGGATGCTTCATTGCTGAACAGGAGTTACAAATTCAAACATGGTCTGGTTCTCAGAGGGCTGCCTAGCACCCCCAACTTGATTGAATGCATATAGCACTTCTTCATTTTTAGAAAGTTCTCAACTTTTGGGTAACATAGGAGATTTTAAAGAAAATCTGAGTTTTCAAAAGACAGTATACATACTATATATATTCAGAAACTTTCAGCTATTTGGTGATTTACTGCAGAATTTGTATTAACTGGGAAAATAATTAAAAATACATATTTATTACCTTAACTTAAAGCAAACCAAAGTGGATAATTGGTAAAACACGAAAGATGTGTGTAAAATTACAACTTTCCTACTATGGTTAGAAATGTACCACAAAACTGTGCATTATTTACTGAAAAAGTAATGAGAAATGGTATGCCAGCCATACCAGAATTAGTTAATAATATTGGGAGCTTAAAGAGCCTTGATTTTACATTTTCTGATAAGGGTTAAAAAAAAAAAAAAACATATATAAAATAGAATGTGTGTGTTTTTTATATATATATTATATATATATATATATATATATATATATATATATATATATATATATATATATATACACACACACACATATATATACATACATTATATATATATATATATATATATATATATATATATATATATATATATATATATATATATATATATATATATATATATATATATATGAGAGAGAGAGAGAGAGAGAGTCACTTTGTTGTGCAAAAAACAGTATTCTTATTCTAGGGCATTTAATATAAAATGCACAATAAATATATCTCAAATTAAAATTCTGAAGCATTCAAAAAAGTATACAAAGAAATACACTGCAATAAAAAAAGCCAGCACAACACTATAATAAAAGTGAAAAAACATAAGAGTAATACATAATTAATAAAAATAATTTAATACTCATGGAAATTATTTGGAAGTGGCCAAGTACAAAGTTGAAAATGTTCAACTTATACAAAACTTTAACATAGCAAATGTGAGAACATGAGTACTATACCCTGCATCATAACTGTTTTGATGTTTAAAAATTAAATCCATGATGAAAATGGCAAATTCAATAAAATTCTAAAAGTGCACTTTTCAGTGGATAGAGCAAGAAGTGAGCTATGTCATTTTAAAAATTCCTAAATCTGGCATACATAATTAATATATTACACTTTAATATTTCCTCTTCACTTAGTTCAATTAACATTCAGGTTAAGAAAGCATTATTCAAAAATGTTCAATTGCAGCTAATATCTGTCAGAATAACCCATACTTTATTTAGCATTATCTTACTAAACAGTAAACCTGAGGGCTATTAATGGACATCTGGATAATTCACATATTGCATTTGTTTGGTAAAAAAATTAAATAAAAAAATATACACTTGATAAATAGAAAACACACTGTACAGATATTCCAGTGACTAACTCTGCATCCAAATCTGTGAGAAACTGACACCAAAATATCATTTGTTACCTCCACAATTTCAGTAACAGGAGCCTGGTGTGTGGGGCCTGGTAATATCTTGTTCCCCCAAGTGACCTCTCCCATCTAGTTTATGCTAGAGAAGCCACTGATCAGTGCTCTTATATAAAGTGAACTCTGTATGAAGGTCTCTCGTGATAGGTTTGTTTAAAATTTTCAACAGTTCTACATGCATACATGCATGTAAATCATAATATTACAAAAAAATAAAGTTGAATGGATATTCAACCAAATTAGTTTTCAAAAAATAACAAAATTACACTCTGGAATATACAGTACATAACATAAACAAGAAAAACACTTTTTGCAAATCACTTTTCATCTTTGGCTTTTATACCCAGAAAGTGAAGTTGAAATATTAAAAGCCTGAAAAGAAGTGGAAAATGATCTCTCTGCAGTGATTTTGTTACTAAAGGTGGACATTCCAAATGAGGGTTCAAAACATGCCCTGAGAAGAGCTGGAATATCAGCTTTGCAGGTGCTGTACACCTAATGATCCAATGTGATCAACAAGTACTTTCACTCACTCAAAAGGGAATAAAATCAAGTTTCTTCTAATCTTCTGAACTTTCTTCCGATTTTTCGTCATTTGCTATTTTCCAATTTTTCCGCTTATTCTTTATTTCATGATTTACAGTTGTCTCCTCCATTTTCACTTGGTGATGTTTTTTCTTCTTTCTCTGAGTCTGTTTCTGTTGTTCCTCCTCAGAGCTGCCAGATTCACTCTCTCTGGATGAATCCTTTTTGCTTTTGAGTTTTGCTTTTTTGGATTTTTTTACCTTTCTTTTTGCTCGCCTTTTTTTGCTGTATTTCTCATCTGAGCTTGAATCTTCGCTCTCTAGTTCACTGTTCTCCTCCTTTTTTCTTTTCTTGTGTTTTTTTGCAGATTTTTTTTTTTCTTTTCTGTTCGCTTTCTTGGACCTTTTTCTTTTTCTTGACTCTTGGGTGGATGATTTTGCAGAATGTCCTGAATGTTTACTTTCTTTCACGTTTTCTTCATCACTGTCACTAAAAAGTGAATGGAAAGAGATTTCAGCATCTTAACCTCATTAAGAAGGGCTGTTTTTATTAAAGAATTACAGAGTCACTTGAAATTGTAACCAACACTATGGTTTCCAGATCTGCAGTCATTGTCAATTACCTTACCAATATAATGTACATTAGGTTATTGGAAAATTATTTCCTACACAGATTTACTTGTTTGTTACATATCTTCATTATAAAAAGTTCTGTAACATCTACAGTACATCTTTCAACTCTTTAAATTATTTAGTGTTTAATCTGTTCACTAAAATTCTTTAGTTTTATTTCCTTATTATTAAAATGTACTAGGGGGGCTTCGCTCACCAATCACCCTGCTTGAGCTACGTGCCAGCAACTTCACATCTCTGACACTCGCGTATATGGATTTCACTTTCACCAAACAACAAAACTTTTAATTCTTGCGGATAGGCCTCTTCATTGGGAAGAAACACTACTTTTCCCTGAAGGCAACACGAATTACACAATCTACAAGTCTCTGACTTAAAGTTTAAATTCGAACAATATATTCAATCTCTTTTCGCTGTTTCGTTATTGCACCTTGTAATCATTTCCATTTGTTTGCACTAATGTGATCTTTACTACCATTTTTTTGAGACTTTTGAATTTTCATACTTCCATTATCTCTAACCTACTCTGCATGTGTATCGCGCCAACATTTTTGAATTCTTTACTACGTTCTAATTTGTCATCTACTCTTTGTATTTTATTTCTAGCCCCGGATGTGGTTAAATCTCTTGGCACAAAGTCTTGTCTCGCAGGATGTGAAAGTGTCTCTCTGTGAAAGTCACGTCTCGTCTCTCTTCCCAAGATTTTTTTATTATATAGAGACATATTTGAAATTGCCACAAATAAGGGTTGGGTAACTGAAAATTAAAAACTGAACAGGCTGTTTTATTTTAATCAAAAATAAACCATTGAGTTGAGTAGACAACACTAAATTGCCCCAATGTGAATGTGTGTAAAATCCCTAAGATGGAACCACACTAGTTCTCATCTGAGCATAACATGAAGAAATAAGTTGATCATTTATTGATAATGGTAGTTTTATTTTTTGAAACACTGAGACAGTTTCAAATTTAAAATGCATCAAATTCTGAAATTCAGCACATTTAAAATAATATATATTTGGAATACCAATGAATAATTTTAGTGAAATGGCTTTAAACTATTTTGTTTTTTTGCTATTTATCTACCCCATATCTAGGCAACATAATTTTCCTAGAAACATTTATCTACTACAGCATTAGAATTGAATACTCAGATTTTGCTCAGAAAAGCTCTACATTTAATGAGCATTGTTAAGTTCAATGCTAATAAATGTTTCTATTATTAATTTCTTCTCCTTTCTAAAATCAAATGCAGATAGCACTAAAGAAGCAATGAAACTAAAACAAATAGTATCAAAATTACTTATGCCATTCCTCTCATACTATATTATCTCCAATGAAGCTCTAGGGGAATAATAATAAAAAAAATTAGCAATAAGTCACTTGAAAGTTAAATTCCAAGATTGAGAAGAAGTACATGTTTACATAAAAGCAAAGCTTAAGAGTTTGAAATTTAGACTTCTTTTATCACAGGACCATAAACCTAAAATATTTAAGCTAGGTAAAAGAAATCATTATACATTTCAAAAAAGCAATTCAGAGCTTAAGTTAAAAAAAAGAATTAAAAACAGAACAAAAAAGAGAATGATGTGAAAGAAATACCACTACAAGGGGAAAAAAGCATAAGCATAATTAGTAAAGACGGGCAAAAGCAAAACTGACTACTGAAATATTAAACTTAGAGATTATATGTAAAAATACAATTCCACACAAACAAAACTGATATTTATTTTTATGTTCATACTAGAGTGTCGAGTAAGAGTTTTACTCCATTACCTAAAAGAAAACCTATCAAGCCAAAATACTGTGTTTTTCAGTCACAATAGATACTATAGCCGTTTGTCTGCACCACATGCAAAATGCAGACTTAGCCTCCTATGACAATTACAGTACAATACCTTTCTGTCTGAAACTCTTCTGGATAAAGCTCTTTAAAACCACTGTGTCCCCATCTGAAAGAAAATATTCAATTGATTAGAAATGTTTCAGCACTGTTTACATTTAAGTTCATTTTTGTCTATAGAGAGTGTTTTCACATTTTTTGGATTAGGTTCATGTGATATGGTATATAAAACCAGATTTTTTAAATGGTAGTGAAATAGTTTAGTCCACTTATTTTTTAAAGAAAACCCATGCAGGGACAACAGGGTTAAACTTCTTTTTTTTCCACCGGACCATCTTTTGTAAAATATTCTCATGATATTCAATTTAAGTTCAAATTACCATCAAAATATTTCATGCTTACTAAAAAAGTATTTGCCCTTTTTCAACCAAGGTATCTAGTGGGTCATCAAGTCCAGCTCACTTTTTACATTGTAGTGAGATCCTTCACAAACAACATTTGTATAGGACATGTGAAGTGCTTAATGCTTAGGAATTTAGACAGGTAGACTGTGATGTTAAGAATCTTCATACTATGTGCAGAGGACTAACAATATTACTGTTATCAAATGAACTCTGAAAAAAATGGATTTAGTTGCAGTTATATATACACTTTTGTGAAGTTTCAGTAAATCTATCGAAGACGCATATGCAAATTTTCAAAAGCCTTCTGAAATTTTTCTGAAACAATTTAGGGGAATTCAGTTTGTTTGCAGAAAAATTTATAGACTTCTTTTACAGTGTAAGTTCTGGAAAATGGTGAATGCATAACAAATTGGAGACTTGAACTGTGCAATTATATCTTTAACTTTATCAAAGTTATTTTATGTAGCGGGCGGCACGGTGGCGCAGTTGGGAGCGCTAATGCCTTGCAGTTGGGAGACCTGGGGACCCGGGTTCGCTTCCCGGGTCCTCCCTGTGTGGAGTTTGCATGTTTTCCCCGTGTCTGTGTGGGTTTCCTCCAGGCGCTCCGGCTTCCTCCCACAGTCCAAAGACATGCAGGTTAGGTGGATTGGCGATTCTAAATTGGCCCTAGTGTGTGCTTGGTGTGTGGGTGTGTTTGTGTGTGTCCTGTGGTAGGTTGGCACCCTGCCCAGGATTGTTTCCTGCCTTGTGCCCTGTGTTGGCTGGGATTGGCTCCAGCAGACCCCCGTGACCCTGTGTTCGGATTCAGCGGGTTGGAAAATGGATGGATGGATTTTATGTAGCATCTGATATTGTATAATATGTAAATAAATGCAACTTTCACTATCACATATCTATTATAATTTACTTATATGTTTTACATCATATTAAACCTATTTCTTCAGATTCAGTCAGTTTAACCCAAAACATTTTTACCTTAACAGCAGTTTTGCTATTTTTATTAACTAGGGGGCTTTGCCCCCTGCTTGCTTCGCTCGCCAACCCCCGTGTTTGGTTTTCCGGATACACACTTGAGATTTTTTTTTCTTTGAATTGTTGCTATTTCATTAGTTTCACTTTTATTTCAGAACTTATGTAAAAACAATATTTGGAATCTTTTGAGTCCCAATATGCTGAATCTTTTAAATGAGGTCAGTGTGACATGTGTTTAATGACTTTGTACCATAATTCAGGATAGGTTTCTCTGTTTGGAATTTCAGCACAGACAAAGCGATCTACATCATCAGCAGTTAATTATTTTTTTTTTGCAAAGTAACCAATAAATGCATGTGAGGTAAAACACGCTTTTGAAATTCTCTGACTTAAACTTCAAAGCCTTACAATATTTGCATACTTCTGACATATCACCTGTGTCCATATATTCGATCTCTATTCGCCTTTTAGTTATTTCTCCGAGTAATAATTTCTCTTTGTTTGCGCTAATGCGATGTTCACTGGCTATTTCAATTAATTCCTTTTGTGACCTCAAATCGAGACATTCCTCTTCAGTTCTGGACTCAAATGGATTTCTGATCCAGTTTAAATTATGATTGTCCAGGTCTGGGAAATAGTCACTAAAGTATTCCTTCAGGTGTGTCAGATGTGACAATGTTATAGGCAGGACTATGTCTGCAGGCACATTAGACATTCATAGCTCCTGGTGAAGGAGTAGGAACATTACAGTATTTCCTTCGTTTAGCTTTTTCTCACAAAGTCTGACTTTTTGTCTGAACGTACAAAGTTATCTTGCAAATAAAGTATGCTGTGATCATGGCCCAGCATTCTCTGATTCAAAGTTTTTAAAAGTTGAAGTATGTTGGCCAAATACATAAGCTTGAGAAACCACAACCAGTTGTCTAAATAGCTAGCAAACTGCAAGTTCTCGGACAAGAGAAATTTACGCATCCCTTTGTGGACACTTGAAACACACACTTCACACACTTCAAACACTTGAAAGCTGCCCGGCAGGACAGCCATCAGACCTCAGAATACAGCAGAAGGCTTTCAAGACTGCCGCCCATTCACTACACAGCTTGACAAACAGCCTGTGCTTAAGGGGGGTGCGCTTAGATACTATTTACAACTTTAACAACATCTTGAAGCACTTGTTGCAAATCATTCTCCATTCTTTCAGTTACTTCTCTGTGAAGCATGCAGTGTGTATCCATGGCCTCTGGAGCTCTGGGCTTAATCAATGCAAAGACCCTACTATGCTTACTTGTCATGGCATCAGCACCACCCATACAAACGCCCATGTAATTAGACCAGTCAAATAAAATGTACCTGTATGAGCACGTCTAAAATTTGATTAAAGTCTTGACCTGTTGTCTTCCCCTGAAGTTCTTGCAGTTTAAAAGCTCTTCAACAAAATTTCCATTTCCAATAAATCTGACACAGACAATAAGCTGTGCTTACCCCCATAACTGCAATGCAAACTGAGGGCTATTTTTTTTTGTAACCAGTTCCAGTAAATGGTCTGTTAAATCCTCAGCCATGTCAGATATCTGTCTACACACAGCATTGTCCGACAATGGGACAGTGTCAATTTTACAGAGAGCTTCCTCACCAAGCAATTCCTAAACTTTGGTCACAAGTAATATCAGATCTCCAATTGTGCAAGCTTTCTTCGCATGGCTAATGCAATATGACGGCAAAAAAAAAAAAAAAAAAAAAAAAAAGACACCTTCGGTGCCCTGTCTGAAACTGTTGCTTGCTGTGTGAAAGTACGCACTTGTTTCACAAACGTTGACGTTTTTCAAAAGAAAAGCAGCATTGTTTCCCAAAATCAGCTGGATGCTTTTGCTTTAGCGGTCTTTTCAATTTAGACGGCTTTAGATAGATATTAGTTTGACAGAATTTCCCGACAAAACACGCATTTGAGGTAATAAAGTCCGTTTTTTTTTTTTTTTTTCCTTAGCCAGCACAAATCTGGACTTTTAAAGCAGAACTACAAGATGGGGTTTCTTCGGAATGTTTCCTTTTTAAAAAAATCGTCCATCATTACATAGTTTTTTAGCATTTGACGCACTGTGTTTACCTTGTTGTGAACTATTTTAAACTCCACAATGCAACGTGTGTACGTCTATGGTAGCCTTTGAGCAGAATTAGAAAAATGTATTTATTAATAGGCAATTAGCAAGTGCCCTAACATAGTCACAATGTTATTAAAATGCAAGGTTAACTAGAAAAATGCTTTATTATTTACAACTTTTTAAATAATAAAATTGTATGACCCCCCCGCCGTTTTGCTGTGGACCTCCTGACATATCCCCAGACCACATGTTGGGAACCACTGTTCTAGAAGAAATGACACATCTTCACCATTCATTTTGGTTTGTATGGGGATATGAGAGCAATTTGACTAATTCTGTCTCATTCCTATGTATTTGGTACCAAAAGGTAAGGCAGAAAATAAAGCTAAACCCATTTGAGCAACTTTGCTGTTATCTGCATGATTTGTATCATTGTTTAAACTAACATAGGGAACAATCTTGCATTGTTTTATTACATTTTTAGTATTATGTTTACTAATTGCCTTGAAGGAATAACTAAATCTTTCACATTTAATAAATTGGGAAGAAAATCAGAATAACCGCAAAAACAGTAATCTCAAAGACAAATGATGCCCAATGCAGAAACAATGACAAACCAGTTCCAATATTCTAGTGATAAGGCTATAGTGCTAACTACTATGCCAAAATCCTGTTATACACAGATTCAAAAAGGTTATTCATAATGGCTGGATAGCTTCATCAGATGTGTTAAAAAGAATATGTATACAATTATAATTTGATTGAAAAATAGATAGAACTTTATAATTTAAGTATTGTTAAAAATATTTACTCTTCTAAATTACCATAGTCACTTTAAAAAACTACTGAAAACACATTACCTTAACATGGCCTTCTCATAACTTCACTGTAATTTAATCCTGACACTCTGTATATCCAATTCATTATAATAACTATTCATTCAAAATTTGTACTAACCCCTACTCTCTCTTCTGTTTCCTTTTCTGGTGTCCTATTGGTGGTGGCTTGTGCCACCACCATCTACCCAAAGCACCATGATGTTCCAACAATGATGGATGGATTAAAAGCCAGAAGTCTGTATAACCATCAGCATAAAGTGACTCCGTGAGAACCCTAACTACAAAGAGGACTATTTCATTTATGTTAGGTAGAATGCCCAAAGGGGACTGGGCGGTCTCGTGGCCTGGAACCCCTACAGATTTTATTTTTTTCTCCAGCCTTCTGGAGTTTTTTTTTGTTTTTTCTGTCCACCCTGGCCATCGGACCTTACTCCTTTTTATGTTAACTAAGGTTGTCTTATTTTAATTTCTTATTTGTCTTTTATTCTTCTTTTCTTCATTATGTAAAGCACTTTGAGCTACTTTTTGTATGAAAATGTGCTATATAAATAAATGTTGTTGTTGTTGTTGTTATTAAAAATAAGTACCGGTTTGGATCATTGGCTTCAAAATCATACAGTTTCTTGGTCCAGTATCTTGCCTCCCGACTGTCCTTCTCAGAGCTGTACGTTGAGGTTGCTTCTCTCTCATCATCATCATAGCCATCACATCGCATTCTGCCTCTGGAAATCAAACATAATGCATATAAGTAAAAATAAACAAGATGAAATTCAAACCTTGGAGACAATACTATTAGAACAAAAAGGTCAAAATGGAAAAAAAATATTTGATATTGAATGGTCTCTATAGTCTTTTAACACCAAGTTGTATTCATGCTACCATTTATTTGAACAACTGAAAATCGCTTCATACTTTAAATATTTGATGCTACATTCAGTAATTGGCAAAATGCAGAAAGTGCACAGTTAGCCCCTTTTAAAAATCCACCTGGCAGAAAGTATAAAAGAAATGCTTATCAAAAGATACAATGCGTTTATGGTTTTATATAATGTGTTTGTGGTTTTAAGTGTGAAGAACATAAAAAAACACAGATGAGGTGGATGCAAAAGAGTGAGTAATCCCACCTTAGCAGAAAGCCCAGAAACAGTCTTGGGACTTGGGGCCTCATGTATAAACAGTGCATACATACAAATATGTTGCGTAAGCCCATTTACACGCTCAAATCGCGATGTTTAAAACCTAAACTTGGCATAAAGCCACACACATTTTCACTGTAGCTCAAAACCTGGCATACACAAGTTCTCCTCTCGGTTTTGCAAACTGGCGGCACCCAGCATCAAAGCAATGCTACTGTTCCAGTGTGGTTTCCCTTTCTTTTTCAGTTCCACATCCCTGACACGGCTTTATAAATAAACTAATAAACAATATGCGGTTAATTTCAGTGTAAGGCATCTGAATGGCCAAACTATTACAAATATCATAGCTGCTTTAGCGTTGTTACTCTCACTGCACCTTCTTCTACTTTCAGCTGCTCCTGTTAGGGGTTGCCACAGCGGATCATCTTTTTCTATATTACTCTCACTGCATCACTCGGAGAAGCTGATCGGAAAGAGAATTATCAGTATACAGAATCAAGCACACGCTGCCTCGACCATTTGCTATTTGAACTGCTCTCATCCGACAAACATTTCAGAGCCTTTCCTGTACGGACCTCGCAGTTCAGAAACAGTTTCATCCCAAGAACTATAAACGCACTCAATCAATCCATCAAGTGCTCCTTATAGAACTGTTTGTACTTACAAGTACAATTACCTCATGGTAAACTTGAGATACAGTTATAATATTGCACAACCTGAGCCACTTTATAGAGCATGTATTTACATGTGATGACGATATCATTTTTAAGATGAAATGCAGCAAAATATGTGTATTACATTATACACATAAAATGTTAACGTCATTTAAATAATCTATATTGTTAATAATTAAACGTGAGGACACGGTGTTGCAGCGCTAGCAAGAAGCTGGCGGTTCAGGGATTGTTCCTGCCTCGCGCTGTATTCTTGCTGGGGCTGGCGCAACACTGCGGAAAGACATATGGATAGAATAATTAAACATGTACTACAAGGATATTTCAATGTTCCTTAAAAGTTTTGAAGATTCGACGTTCTAAGCTTACAGATGGCTTAACATCTATTATAGAGCGAATTGTGTGGCGATTGGTTACTTGGAGAAAGAAAAGGAAGAACAGGAATTGGGGGTTAGTACGTTTGAAAGAGACAGTACTGCTGCAATAAATTATTTCATTGAAGGTCGCACACGTCGCAGCAAGCATCTTGCGGGAGGCAGGAACAATCTGTGGACAAGGCGCCTGCTCATCACTATCACTGCGCCACCGTGTTCTCATGTTTAATAACATGCTTTAACTCCTATCATCATGAAAATTATATCATGTATACATCTCAGTATTTTAATTATTCAGAGAGCTGTAATATCACGAATGTTATGGATTCTGTGTCCTGTCGGAAGGAAGTGAAAGCCTGTTTAAGAAGCAGGTAGTGCATATAGAGCACATAGAAGATCAAATACAAAACAAAGCATTTAATGTGCTACTTTAGTTACAATGGGATTTGAGAAACTAGTAAATTAAATGATTTTAAGATGAAGTTTATGATGCTCTACTTTAATGATAAAATAAACTATGTGATTAAAGTGGAAATTTCGAGATTAAAGTTGACATTTCATGCTTGTTTCCCCACTGTGTGCCTATTTGTTTTCTCTGTACCCTAACAAGCTTTCATATGACACTCAGGCGGTGGGCTACAACTCGCCTTTTCACTGTGACTTCGATATCTGACCGCTTCTTTTTTATTTCGGGCACTGTGCGACTTTGTGAACTTAAACTTTCGAATTTCTCTGAAACTCTATGTCACTCGATCAACTTCCTTTTGTTGATTATATCACTGTTTAAACCAACAAATAATAAGTTTTTCCTTGCCTCCACTTGGTATTCGCTGAAATTCTTCTATTTTCCCCCATGCTTTTGCCATTGTCTTTTCACAGAACGCTGAGCTTAAGGGCTATTTATATTGATTTGCATATTCAAAGAGGCGTAATTCTGGGAGGAGTTGGAGTGGGACATCACATGCGTGCACGTGCATTACTTTTAACGCTGACCGGGATTTATGTAGCAGAAGAACGTGGAATTTGGTGTTCGCACAGATTTATGCATCTGGATTTTTTTGTGCGTAAGCACATTTCTGCTTTTGTCTATACGCCATGTTATAGTGTGAATTCTACGCACAGCGTTATACATGAGGGCCCTGGTCTTTTTAGTAACAGGTTATAGCTCTCAAGTCCAAAAATCTCTAAAATTAGCAAAAGGGACTATGATCTGGTGCATTTGAGATTTTTCCAATTTATTCCTGGCAGCAGATTTGTTCTGAAGTAAACAAGGGGTACAAAGTGGCACACCGAAGTGTAGTTTAGGCTACTCCCTTCCACAGGGATCCTAAATCTACAGTGAAACTAATATAAGATGATACCAGCCACATAAGTGAAACGGAGATGGAAAGACAGTCCCGGTTACTGACAAATAGGGGAAAGTGGTGAAGCTACTTCAAATGGTAAGATAACACAAAAGATCTGGGTATGTAATCCAGACTGCGTTGCAGTTTTGTTATTGTTTTCTTGTTTCTTAAGTCCTTCCAATAACATTCTCTTATGATTTATTACTCACTATTTAAAATGTATTTTGAAGATCTGTGGTATTTTATCCCACTTTAGAGCAAACTCTAAAGGCATTTTGAGCAGCTTTGAACAGCTGGCTTTTGCTGTACATTATGTAAAGAAACAAAACAGACAACTTACCTGGGAGATTTTGACCGTGGCCATTTTGAATAATTCCTTGGAGCCTGCCTCTCCATTTCTCTCATTTTCCACATTTCAGATTCTTCTTGAATCTAGGGTAAAAGAAACAAAAAAGGGGAAAAAAAAAAACTTGAGATACATATTATATTGAGGCAATGGATTTCAGCACAAGATGGTAAGAATTGTATACCTGTATTTTATTGTATTTACAAATACCACATAGTCAAAAAGTTAAAAAGGTAAGAAAATCCTGCTGCTTTTTCCAAAACAAAAGTGAATATTTCAAGATGACTGTTATTGATAATTTTAGTGAAGTGTGGACTTATATGAATGTTTTAAAGCTCAGCAGTGGGAAGTGGCAATATAAGGGATAAGCAATTCAATTAACTTTGTATTCTAATAACTAACTAAAACACTTCAGGTCCATTATGAAAGATGACAGGTATGTTACTTGCTGCTGACCTCCAACTGCAAGGTCCAACAGTAGACAGCTAAGCAGAAGACTCAGTTTCTCACAGGAAGGCATTCATGTATACATCTGTGATTATTTGTAACTGTGTGCCTTTTGTGTGTGAAATATTTTTTCGCAGTTGATCTCCAGTATTTTCACTGTTGGTCCAGAATGACATGCAAAAAAGCTGTTCACATTTTTCATAGGACAACTTAATTTCTGTTTGTAGTTATATAAAGACTAATAATAAAGCATTAGATATAAAAAAATAACACACACAACACTTTGGATAATATATATAGGTACATGTCTTTCAGTTGAGTGTTCATTGCTTGTACTTGTGTATTTTTAAATGACACATTTTTTGGAAAAAGGTCTGTGACAATTTTAAAAATATTGAAAACAGAGCACTGTTTTGAAATGAAAATTAAGAAAGAACACAAACTGCAAAAAAATTCTCTATAGGGACTCAGCATCAGGTAAATTATGCATCAAAGCCATTATTCACTTATCAATGCAATCTAATTTGGCATAATTGGCGCTGATATAGTTTGTCTCAGGTTTAAGGCAAGTCAGGCTATATTCATTTTTTCAAATAAATAATTTCACTAAGTTATGTCTTTATTTTAACATGGGTACCTTATATATGTGTTCATAATGGAGTAATTTATGTGTGTGATATGTGTGATCTTTTTGCTTTATCATTGTTACTACAAGTCACTTTCACTCATATGGTTAAATCTAAAGTTACCTTTTCTTTTGTACTTCAAAACATCATATTAAGTGAACAGAAACTAAATTTAATTTGTGTAGTTATGCACATGTATATAATTCTATGGAGGACTGATAAAAGTCTTGAATGGAAGTGGGGACCTTCTTTTTTGGTGGTGGATTTTTATTATATATTTTCAAAAATTTTGCTGCTTTCTAAAATTACTTTTACTGTGAAAAACTTAAACTAAGAACCAAAAACATGCGATTTAAACCAGTGGTTCTCAACCAATGGCTCACAATCCACTTTTGGGTGGTGGCTTGCAAGTTAGTCACGGTGGGACGCCAAAGTGATCAACAGCACTCCACTTGTTTTGCCAAAGGGTCTCTCCACTCTTTTAACCATGTTTGTTACTGCAAGGGGAAACAGGCACTCTTTCTATCGTGCTATTTTACAACCAGGGGAGCCACCCCACTCTTCTGATCAAGCTCATTACAACAAGGTGGACCACCCCCATTTGCAATTACTGCTAGTGGGTCATTGATGAACTTAAGGCAAAGCTGGGTTGCAGGACCATGAATGTTGAGAAACACTCTTTAAACAGATTGGGACTGACGAAGCATTATTTTTTTTAATTACTGAAAAGAAAATACATTTATTTTTACTTAATATCTCGAGGGACCTTCTAATGAAGATCATGTGAACAGTTTACTTCAACTGAAATCCCCAAATTGTTGTTAATTTTGTTTTTCGGTGGTGGTGGTGTGTGTGTGTGTGTGTGTGGGGGAGGGGGGGGGGGGGGGGGGGGGGGGGGGGGGGGGCACTTCAGACCGTAAAATAGCCTCTAGATGTAGACATTTGTATGCTCCAGTTTAGATGAAATCCAGTACAGAAAAACAGGTACAGCCATATATTCAAAGGATACTGCTTCTACATGTGTTATACTCACAACTTACACGGTGGGGATGCATGCTTGCAATGCCAACCAAAAGCTATAACCACAGAGAATTGGGTTACAATGTACTCACACTCTCACACTGCTTGGTACAGTATGTGATGAATGTCTCAACAACCTACATAACATTTGATTAAGAAATACTTGGAGGCTACTTGTCAGACCAGGTGCACACATTGTATGGGTACTAAAGTACTGTGACAGATGCAGAAAAGCTCACATTTGTGGAGGAGGATTTGAGAGACCAAAGTACCACTGTCACTATAGGACCCCGAAGTCACCCTGATCTTGCTTGTTGAGACTTTGCTCTCATCTTGTGTTCTGGCTATTAAAGCCATTGTTAAAATAATGATATTACAAAGGAAAATAACACTGACGTATCTGCTATGGCTAAGTGACAATACATTATTTGGGAGCAAGTTAGAGTTTAAATAACCCAAGAAAATTCAAAAGTCAAAAACTACAAGTAAGATGGAAATGCTAAACGGCACCTGTCAGTACATATTTATACTGTACTTCTGTGCTGCAATTCACCTGTTCAACTGTAATTTCAGCCATGAAGGTTTCACTCAACACTGAAAATTCCCAAGTGCTACTTGTTTGGATAGTGGTACTCAACCAACAAGGGGGTCCGCCCCCTGCTCGCTTCGCTCGCCTACCCCCGGCGTTTTGAACCCGTGCCCGCCGGGCAGCCGTAGGTTGCTTTTATATTGGCCTCTCTTTCAACCTCATGTAGCATTTTTATAGACTTAGCTAATGGGTGATTGTTTATGACCTTAGTGACATTTCTCATTATAAGCTCCGTGCATTGTTTGTTTTCAGGAAGGTTCACTCGTTGATAGATTGCGTCATCTGGATCTAAGATGTATATTTCTGCAAATTTGCGTTCGTGAATTGTTTCAGGGTGCACTGTTCCAATGCAATGTAATATTTGTCCACATACGCGAAAGCAGTATGGGCCATTGCCAGCTGGTGGCCTGATATTTACTCCGATGGATGCACAAGCAAATGAACTTTTGTAGGATCTAATGCAGTTCATAAAGTTTTTACTTTCAGATACATCGTTAGTTAGAAGCTTCCGTAGATATTCAGGATATTCATGTAAAGGAGGCAGTCTAACTTGACCCTTTTGACAACAACGTGTAAACTCATTAGTTGTATTGCCAGTTGTTTCTTCAGGGAAGTTAAGTGAATGACAATGATTGCAAATGACATTCATTAATTCCAATGAATTTTCATTAATAGTGGACTCATTATAGAACGCGTTGTCAGCCAATTGGCGGAATTGTTTAGCAGGTGTTTGTCGTTACTGTCTTTGACGTTTATCTTTTGCCTGTGCTGTTTGAGAGGCGCGTTGTTGTATGTCCAGTATTTGGGATGTGTTGTTTTGGAGCTGTAACTGCTTTGCTTGTGTTGTGTGAGAAGCGCGTTGTAGTCGCCGGCGTTCATTGTTTTTATGGAGCCGGGCCGGTTTTTGTATCCCGGTCAGTCAAGCTCTCTCTTTTTGGAGCCGTGCCTGCTTGTTTTCCGGCATTTCAGACATGCGTTGTAGACGTCTGCGTTCACTGATTTTTTCCTGTCGGTCCCGTTTTTGTATGTCTGTCACTCGAGCTCTTTCCTTTTGAACCCATGCCTGCTTCGCTTCCGCAGTTTGAGATGCGCGCTGCATGCGTCTACGTTCATTGTATCTGTCCATTTGGGCTCGTTTTTGTACGTGTGTTAGTCGAGCTTTTCGTTTTTGGAGCCGAGACAGTTTTTCTTCCGCGGTTTCAGAAGCGCGTTGTAGGCGCCTACGTTTACTGTTTTTTTTCATGCGGGCTCGTCTTTGTGGTCCCGTTACTCGAGCTGTATCGTTTTGCACCCATGATCGTGAATTCATGACTTGTCTGTTCTTTATCATTAGTAATATGGGTAAGTAATAAGGATGATCGCACTTACTGTTAATAGGGAGCGTTTTCTGTGGTTGTACGGTTAATAGTGCATCACTGTAATGAGATTCACCTATGCTGTATAGTTTGTACGTGTTCAGATGATGTATGTTTAATACGGAGCGTTCGTTTCTTCTTATTATTACCCATCAGGTGTTGCACCTGTGTTATCTGTGGTTGTTCTGTTAATATTGCATCACTGTAATGTGATTCCAATATGTAGTGTAGTCCGGTTTATTGTTGTTTATGTATGACGTCGGGTGTCCGCGTGCGTTTTTTTAGAAGTGCGTGGATTATGCTGTGTAGTGTGAACGTTGATTTCAGATGCGCATTGTAGGTGAATGCTCCTATCGTAGTATCTGCCGTTTTCCGTACCACAATTCGCTTTCCGTAATATCTCGGGGTTGATGTGTGACCCTTTGTGGACTCCGTAGTCTGTCCCGTTTCACTCTGGTGCGGGGGGGGTGACTCCTCTTTTTCCGTACCATCTCGCACTTGATTTGTAAACCTTTGTGGACTCCGTAGTCTGTCCCGTTTCACTCGGGGGCGTGGGTCTGACTCCTCTTTTTTGTGTGCTATGGGCGCGTTGCCTCATTTCTTAATTATGTTAGTGTGTGTACTTCGTAGTCTGTCCCGTTTTACTCTGGGGCGTGGGTCTGACTTCTCTTTTTTGTGTGCTATGGGCTTTGTGTGGCGCCTGTGTCTGACTCCTTTTTTTTGTGTACTATGGGCGCGTTGCCTCATTTCTTATTTCTGTTAGTGGAGGGGGGCTTTGTGTGGCGCCTGCGCACTATGTCTTTTGCGTCCACAGGCAGGTTTACCATTCTCGTTTAGTAATATGGATGGCTCACAATCCAGGAAAGTGACAAGTCAGCTCCCAGGTCATGTCCTGGGCTGAGCACTAGTTAAGTGACAGAATGTTCTAGAGCTGCGGGGTTTGCTTAGTTTCGATGCTGTTGTGTCTCTTCATATGTGTCATTAACATGTTGTCGCTGTTGCGAGGCAGCATTTGCCGTGCATGAGCTTTCATAGTGAGAAGTGAGGCGCATGGATGCAGCATCTAATGGCTTTGGTTGAAATTAGGTTTGAAATTTGGTTGAAAGTGAGTAGAGTGGACTGCTCCATACACACAGGTCTTTAATTTATATATGTCTAAAGGAAATACCTCTTAGAAGTAAAAATTAAATATAAGCATGTGGTAGCTTCAGAACAATTAATTATAATAATTACATTTATATATCCCTTTTTTTGCCTACTCAAAGTGCTTTACATAGACAGTGGGTAACCAATTCAACAACCCATCATTGTGTTGCGTCCGACTAGACGATGTGACAGCAGCCATTTATGCACCAGTACACTCATTACACATTACGTATTAGGCAGTGAAGGGGTGTGATGGATAGTTAGCCAATAAGAGAAAGGGAATGATTAGGGAGCCAGAATGGACAAGACCGTGGTAGGCAATTTTAACCAGGATATTCGGAAAAACCCTACTTGACTTCCAGGCATTGTGCTGGCAACCACCTAATACTGGAATTTCCTTTCTATTTTTTGAGGGTGGTTCGTAGGTGGGGGAATTCACCGTTGTTTTTTTTTTTTTTTTTAGGATTACTAGGGGGCTCTACCCCCGCTCGCTTCGCTCGTCAACCCCCGGGTTTGGTCCAATGGAAATACAATTTATTTATTTTATCATCATGGGAATCGTTACATATGCATTATGTTCACTTTTTATTTTAAATTTTAGTATTATTAATCAATTAATTTAATTATTATTAACATTAACAATATTACCCTTTTAACATTAAGATTTGGCTACTGGCTTGCTACTATAATCTTAACTGAATTTTTGAATCGAGAATATATTGCTGTCATCACCGACATAGATCCGAGCAGTCACTCAGCATCCACGGCATTTTGGATGAGCAGGGAACTTGAAAGTTGTCACAATTAGAAGAATCTGAAGGTTACCTACATCTATAACATTGAAGAATATAAGAGACTCTGATGACGAAGAGAGGGATATATTAAATGTTCCTGTACTCCAATGATAGCACTGTATTGGCAGGAACTTGTTGCACCTTATTGCAGGAGCAGCTTGTCTAAAGATGGAATTAATATGCAGCAAGGATAAAAAGTAAAGTGGAAAGCACTCAGAACGGACCCGTCTCCATAATTGTGGAATGTTAGATTGCTTTTAAATAGGTTGAATGAACTTTTTCGTGTCATGGCAAATCACGACAAGTTCAGGCACAGTGGCATTTGTTTAATGTGGAGAACCAGCTTAAACTTATTTCAAACACTATTTTAATGCTGAATGGTTTTCACCTGATATTACAAGACGGAACAGAAAAGGAAAAAAAGGACTGAAACTGAGTGAATAAGCAACAGTGAAAAAGTGAGTACAGTAAAATTAAAGCTAAAATGTGTTATCCAGTCTTTGAAATACTGCCTGGATTTGTCCACGTTAGTCTAGTGAGATAAGTTAACCCAGCCACAGGGGATGCACAAACCAGTGTGCTTCTTCATACACCCAAGCCCAGATAAATGGGGAGGGTTACGTCAGGAAGGGCATCTAGTGTAAAATTTTGCCAAATCAATATGCGGACAACAATACAAATTTCCATACCGGATCGGTCGAACCCCAGGTTAACAACAACCGCTACCAGTACTGTTAGTCAACAGACTGCAAGGTTGAGTTTAGGGAGAAGGTGAGACAGGCACTGGGTGGTAGTGAAGAATTACCAGACAGTTGGGAATCTACAGCAGATGTAGTAAGGGTGACAGCAAGAAGGGTGCTTGATGTGACATCTGGACAGAGGAAGGAGGAAAAGGAAACCTGGTGGTGGAATGGGGAAGTACAGGAGAGTATACAGAGAAAGAGGATGGCAAAGAAGAAGTGGGATAGTCAGAGAGATGCAGAAAGTAGACAAGAGTACAAGGAGATAAGGCGCAAGGTGAAGAGAGTGGTGGCGAAGGCTAAAGAAAAAGCGTATGATGAGGTGTATGAGAGGTTGGACACTAAAGAGGGAGAAAAGGACCTGTACTGATTGGCTAGACAGAGAGACCGAGCTGGGAAAGATCTGCAGCAGGTTACGGTAATAAAGGATAAAGATGGAAACGTACTCACAAGTGAGGAGAGTGTGTTGAGCAGATAGAAAGAGTACTTTGAGAGGCTTATGAATGAAGAGAACGAGAGAGAGAGAAGAGGTTGAATGATGTGGAGATAGTGAATCAGGAAGTGCAACGGATTAGCAAGGAGGAAGTAAGGACAGCTAAGAAGAGGATGAAGAATGGAAAAGCCGTTGATCCAGACGACATACCTGCGGAAGCATGGAGGTGTTTAGGAGAGATGGCAGTGGAGTTTGTAACCAGATTGTTTAATGGAATCTTGGAAAGTGAGAGGATGCCTGAGGAGTGGAGAAGAAGTGTACTGGTGCCGATATTTAAGAATAAAGGGGATGTGCATGTGTAGTAACTACAGGGGGATAAAATTGATGAGCCACAGAATGAAGTTATGGGAAAGAGTAGTGGAAGCTAGGTTAAGAAGTGAGGTAATGATTAGTGAGCAGCAGTATGGTTTCATGCCAAAAAAGTACACCACAGATGTGATGTTTGCTCTGAGGGTGTTGATGGAGAAGTATAGAGAAGGCCAGAAAGAATTGCATTGCATCTTTGTGGACCTGGAGAAAGCATATGACAGGGTGCCTCGAGAGGAGCTGTGGTATTGTATGAGGAAGTTGGGAGTGGCAGAGAAGTACGTAAGAGTTGTACAGGATATGTACGAGGGAAGTGTGACTGTGGTGAGTTCTGCGGTAGGAGTGACGGATGCGTTCAAGTTGGAGGTGGGATTACATCAGGGATCGGCTCTGAGCACTTTCTTATTTGCAATGGTAATGGACAGGTTGACAGACAAGATTAGACAGGAGTCCCTGTGGACTGTGATGTTTGCTGAGGACACTGTAATCTGTAGCGATAGTAGGGAGGAGGTTGAGGAGACCCTGGAGAGGTGGAGATATGCTCTATAGAGGAGAGGAATGAAGGTCAGTAGGAACAAGACAGAATACATGTGTGTAAATGAGAGGGAGGTCAGTGGAATGGTGAGGATGCAAGGAGTAGAGTTGGCGAAGGTGGATGAGTTTAAATACTTGGGATCAACAGTACAGAGTAATGGGGATTGTGGAAGAGAGGTGAAAAAGAGAGTGCAGGCAGGGTGGAATAGGTGGAGAAGAGTGTCAGGAGTGATTTTTGACAGACGAATATCAGCAAGAGTGAAAGGGAATCTACAGGACGGTAGTGAGACCAGCTATGTTATATGGGTTGGAGACGGTGGCACTGACCAGAAAGCAGGAGACAGAGCTGGAGATGGCAGAGTTAAAGATGCTAAGATTTGCATTGGGTGTGACGAGGATGGATAGGATTAAAAATGAGTACATTAGAGGGTCATCTCAAGTTGAACGGTTGGGAGACAAAGTCAGAGAGGCGAGATTGCGTTGGTTTGGACATGTGCAGATGAGAGATGCTGAGTATATTGGGAGAAGGATGCTAAGGATAGAGCTGCCAGGCAAGAAAAAAACAGGAAGGCCTAAGAGAAGGTTTATGGATGTGGTGAGAGAAGACATGCAGGTGATGGGTGTAACAGAGCAAGATTCAGAGGACAGAAAGATATGGAAGAAGATGACCCGCTGTGGCAACCCCTAACAGGAGCAGCCGAAAGAAGAAGAAGAGTCTAGTGAGATATGTTATATCATCCTGATTACTGTTTATTAGCACAGGAACAACAGAAACAACTCACTCTGTTACCAACACTGCAATGAATGATTCATTCTGACACTAGAATAATGTTGACATCAGAACAAACTATTTTGATTTGTGGACATAAGCTGGATTTGCTCTATTCAAATATCGGTGCCTTTAAAAGTAAACCTGCAGTAAAACTGAGCAGATCTGAACACATCTTACTCCCACCTACAAGACTGTGATTGACAGCTACAGCTCTTTTTCCAGCCAGAAGTTCCTATGCGTGTTTAAATGGTTGTTGTCTGTTTTGTTATAATGATATTTATATATTTTTTTTCTTAAACTTCTGTAAAGTAAGCATTTCACTACACACTGTACTATATGGATAATTTACTGTATGGATAATTTGTATGTGACAAATAAAAGTTGGATTTGGGTATATTTTCAAAACATGCCCAGAAATCTTTTAGACCAAATAGAGTCAGTACCTCGGTTTTACAGCTCATCCAAAAGATAGCATAAATTTTACAATACAGTGTTCCCAATCACCAAGACATTGGGATGCACACACAGATCTCAGGGTAACTGCCCCTTGCTGGTCTCACCAACACCTCTTCCAGCAGCAAAAACTCCAGGTCAATTACTCATTCATTTTCCAGACTCTACTCACTCCAATATTTGTGAGGTAATAAACCCTTACACAGTAACAATAAAGGCTAAATATGAATCAGACTTAGACATTTGGGAATGGCTGTCTATCACAGTGCAAACTCAGTCAAACATTTTAGACCAATTTAGTGTATCATCGGCCTAAAATGAACACTTTTAGGATGTGGAAGGAAATCCGCATATCTGGAGCAACTAATATTGACACAAGGACTATATGAAAATTCCATACAGAAATGAGGAAGAACACATTTATAAAATTTTCTTTGACATAAAAAGAATATCATTTCAAAAATGCTTAATACAGAAGTATTAAGAAAAACAATTTTGGAAAAACAAAACTAAGGTTTATATCCCCTACATTGTAAAAATAACTAATTATATTATCCAAATATGTAGAAACAAGGTCTTATTGTTTTCTTCAAGAATGTAAAATGAAAAAAAAAACAAAACAAAAAAAAAAACACAACAGACTGCTAACTGAAGATGTTCAGTCTTTCAGTCTAGACCAGGCTCTTGCTTTGCAGTTATGGCAAGAGAATATGTAGAAAATGGTTAGAAATGATTGTTGGGACTACCTTGTTATGGGCATCCGTGTGGCGAATGACATTCCGGAGCAACACTTTACCCATGGGAACTCGAGACATTTTTGCTGTGAAAGAGAATAAGGACAACTTAAAAAAAAAAAAAAAAAAAAAATCCCCACAAACAAAAAAAAAAAAAACACAACAACAAAAAAACAAACAAAAAAAAATTTCTACTGCACACGCAGGTTGGAAGAGATAAACTATTCTTAGTTTTGAAAGTTAACAGTTAACCATAATATAGTACGCTTTTAACTAAGTGCTCAGTTACTTTTATAAAGAGAACTGTCCTTATGTATGCATGTACTACTGTACGCTGACGATTTCATTTATGGGATACTCCTCTTTTACTAAAATCAGCACTTTGCAGCAATGGCATTATCATTGCAGTTTACGAGTCTGATTAACATATCATTCAACCTGGAGAATGCAAGTGGCCTGGCATCATCAAATCTGCTCAACGGTCAACTAATAATAAAAACCGTTAGGCAACACAGTAAAATGAGAGTTTAAGATAAAGTGAATCTCATTACATTAAACAAGGTAAAATTTTATCTAAAATTCAAGCGCAAAAAGGTTTCTTCTCAAGAGAATGCTTAATGTTAAACCCAGTGGAGGCATACATACTGACCGTCAAGCCAGAGATCTGCGGAGTAATGGCCACTGTAGTGAAACGGTGTTTAGTCCTGGATACCTTGATGATGGACACCATAAGATCAGAGTGTGACGGTTTATTCTGGATAGGCAGCAGTAACAAGTTGGAGGGCAGGAACTTAAAGGTGTGTCGTTTAAAATAAGAAGTCCATTTTTTCCTGTTTTAAATCCACCTCAGATATCCAAATTGTTCAAGTACCTAGGCCAGTACCATAGAATCATTTTTTAGATGCATCTAAATGTGAATTTCCCCTTGGGATTAATAAAGTAAGTATCTATCTATCTATCTGTGATCCACCAACATCCAACAGTCAGACTGAGTGAGTGAAAACTTGCTGCTTTTGAGAAAATTAAGAACACTGTCTTCCTGTTTCAGATGTGCTTTTACCAAAGCTTTACACAATGCCATCCGTCTCGTGTCATTTTAAAATTAAACAACATCTAAATAAGGGTCATAATATGCGTCAAACAAAACCCATAAAAAAGTAAAAACAGCAATTGGATTTCAATTGGATCCATATTTTAGAGAGAAGGAAGGGGAAGCTCAAATAGCCGGACGTTTTGTGAAACTTCCCATCCTATACAATTGTATTAACATTAACATGAGCTTAAAAACGATTTCAAGTATCTTCTGCTTAACACACTGTAACCAATGACAGGACCACGTAACATCAAACATGGACACATAGCAAAGGAACTCAAGACGTCTGTCAAGAAACCGCCACTCACCTATTAGTGCCACTAAATGGATTGTGCATCGGTCTACGTCACTGAAGGCTATTTCTAACCACAATGGTATCTCTTTTTTCTAGTCAAATTATTCTTCTGACAGGAAATGAAACCAAATACTGAAGGCAGCGTGAAGCTGGCAACAATAAGCAACACCAGAGACTCACTTCCTGTCATCGAGTCTGGTCAGTGTGTCAAAATAAGAGTCTCGTGTCGGCTAAATGAAAATATACTGGTGCTTGTAAAGGGATAAAAAATAACTATTATATTTAGCTTATAGATAAACAGTTTTAACTCTGTATGTGTACGGAAGAAGATCATGCCATTTTCTGGTAACTGTCGTAAGTCGAAAAGGAAGTTGCCGCAAAAAAGTCAGACGGAGGCAACTGAAGTCGACATTATTTTGCACTGGATTTAGTGTGTAATAATCATGCCATTTTCATAATAGACTTTCAACCTCATAATACTCAAGTAATACGAAATTCGTAAAAGTGAGTAAAGTTAGTATTGTTAGTTAGCCAAACATACTTAAGGAGTAAATAAGGTAGGAACCAAGACTACGAATTGGGATTTGTTTCCAGACGTACGGCGAGCTATTTCTATGGTAACCAGAGAAGCCAAAACGCCTTACAACTAGTTGGAAGGATTGTCAGCCGTTGTACAATTTGGAAGGTGAGAGTGTGCATGTTTATGTTCCTTTTCTGGAAAAGTATAACTAAACGTTGTATCTTACGCCTGCCTTTAATTTGTACGTCGTTTAATGTGGGTGTATAAATCGGTATGGTTTAACAAACCTTGGCTGCAGAGTTTGTTGGTTACAATTGAACATCCGACGCTGAAATTTCCCAGAGTTCATGAATGAATGTTAGGTTCTTTTCTCTGTTGCTGTTTTTTTTTCTTATCACAACTTTTTTTGGACGACTTTTAAAGCATTTAGCGCTGCATTCTTTGTATGAAACTGTGCTATATAAAGAAATTACCCTGCAAACAAACTGACATTGGGTCAGTATAAACCCAGTGTGGGCAAACGTATTGGCCCTATGTGGGCAGCTGACAATGGGCCAATTGGAATTTACCAAAAGAAGCAACATTGGCCTCAAAACACTGGCCCAGTGTGGGCAAATGGACAGGAAGCCCAGATTTGGTTAATAACCTCAAATATGTTGATACATTACAAGTTCCTCCGGCCATTTTATATATCCACTTATTCAGAGAAGAGTTGCCAGGCACCTGGGGCCTATCCCAGCCAGCAACAGGAGCAGGCAATAACAATCCCTGAAAAGGGCACTATCCCATCACAGGGTAAACACACTCACAAACAGCACAGTGCCAATGTAGCAATGCCATTCCACCTATCCTTTTGGAGGAAATCAACATGGACATGAAGAAAACATGCAAACTTTACCCAGAGAGAACCCAGGATGAGCTGCAACTGTGCCACCATTTACTGGTCCTGTCCTTTCCTTTAAGCTTTTTTTTAAGTGCTTAGGTGTTTTTTCATTAATTATATTCTGTGTAATTATGAAGATTTATAATTTATTAAATGGCAAGAAAAGGAATAAAAAGGGTAATACTAATGTGGCTTTAAATTCTTTATTCTTTACTATTAATATATTTATTCCTACAAAGGACTAAATGCCTCCACACCAAACAGAAAAACATTACCAAGGATATATAAAAAAGGTGCCATTTTAGCCAATATAAAAATGATGCTTTTTGAAGTCATTCAAATTGTTATTTATACCTCTACAATCAAAATGTAAAAGGTGCTGAAAATACTAATTCACAGCATTGCTTACTCTGTGATAACATTAAAGACTGGGAAACTATGTGGCAGTAATGAACCATTCTTGGCCAATGAGGGTTTTACTCAGCTTGTTCTGAGAGTTAGTATGGTTCACTACCTGGTTAAAGCATTAAAAACCATGTCTGGGTGTTAGCACAGAACAATATTTGGATGGGAATATTGATGAACCACCCATGAGTTGATCTGAACCATTAACTGAATGGAATACCAGAGAGTTGTCCAGAGGTTGGAGGAGGTGATGTTGAAAGCTTCTGGAGTAGGTCAAAACCAAGTGGTCGGGCATCTGGTTAAAAGCAGGAGACTGCATCTGTATCCTGGCAACAGTTATAAATGTCTTGCCCTTTCACTGGGTAGTTCTGTGCCTTCCAGGGTATTTTGAGCAACCCTGAATATTTCCTGATTTGATGGCCAGTCCACCATAGGACTTCCAGGGTCTGCCTTTATAAGGTGTGGTAAAGCATGTTAGTTGTCCGTTGCAGTGCAGGAATTTTGTTTTAAAACAAAGAAGCAGTGCAGATCATGTGAGTGTAAATGTGTGGGAGAAAAACTATATGGCCACAGAGGAAATATGCTAATTGCATGTAACATGTTACACGCAGGTTGTTTGACACACTTGCCATTACTGGGATTAAAAGGGGTCTGAGACCGAGAGCAGGGGAAATCCACAAAGAAGGAGTTTGAGAGAAGAAATTGAGGTATTAATCAAGTCAACAAACAAAGAGAGAAGGAACCAGAATGTCAGGATTGAGACAGAGCTGGTGCAAAGGAAAGGAGGCAAAGTGGTCAGGGAAGCGTCACGTGGACCAATGGCAATCTGGGGGTAGGGTCACTCCAGCAGAGTATTCAGATAGAAGCGGGAGGTGCCAATTGCTCCAGTGAGATTCCACAAATTCCAATGGATGGTGGTAGGTCAAAGGAGCAGGGCTTATGTGGTCCTGACAGATACTGATGAATGACAGTAGGGAAATTGACAGAAAATGGTTGACTGAACTTGCAGGTGTCTCTGTCAGTTGAGTAGTCTCAATTGGTGAGCAGAGGAGACAGATTTGAGGAAGGTTGCACAGATACTTTAGTTTTGAAATAACTGATACTGACAGTGTTTCAATTATTGACTTTAAACTTTTTTTATTGAATTTCTTAAAAGTAAGTAATATTCCATGCAATAAAGTGAAACTTAGCAAAACTACATTTGAAGTAAAGGCAATTGCAGTTTGCTTGTCCTTCTCCACTTTAAGCCCATCTGGGAGAACACCAAACACAGCTGTCAATGGATTGGGAGTGATAGATAGATAGATAGATACTTTATTAATCCCAAGGGGAAATTCACATACTCCAGCAGTAGCATACTGATAAAAACAATATTAAAATGCAGGTATAACAGACAGTAACTTTGTATAATGTTAACGTTTACCCCCCCCCCCCCGGGTGGAAATGAAGAGTCGCATAGTGTGGGGGAGGAACAATCTCTTCAGTCTGTCAGTGGAGCAGGACAGTGACAACAGTCTATCGCTGAAGCTGCTCCTCTGTCTGGAGATGATACTGTTCAGTGGGTGCAGTGGATTCTCCATGATTAACAGGAGCCTGCTCAGCGCCCGTCGCTCTGCCACAGATGTCAAACTGTCCAGCTTCGTGCCTACAATAGAGCCTGCCTTCCTCACCAGTTTGTCCAGGCGTGAAGCGTCCCTCTTCTTTATGCTGCCTCCCCAGCACACCACCGCGTAGATAGGGGCGCTCGCCACAACTGTCTTAATAGAACATCTGCAGCATCTTATTGGAGATGTTGAAGGATGCTAGCTTTCTAAGGAAGTATAGTCGGCTCTGTCCTTTCTTGCACAGAGCATCAGTATTGGCAGTCCAGTCCAATTTATCATCCAGCTGCACTCCCAGGTATTTATTGGTCTGTACCCTCTGCACACAGTCACCTCTGATGATCACGGGGTCCATGAGGGGCCTGGTCCTCCTAAAATCCACCACCAGCTCCTTGGTTTTGCTGGTGTTCAGTTGTAGGTGGTTTGAGTCGCACCATTTAACAAAGTCCTTGATTAGGCTCCTATACTCCTCCTCCTGCCCACTCCTGATGCAGCCCACAATAGCAGTGTCATCAGCGAACTTTTGCACGTGGCAGGACTCCGAGTTGTATTGGAAGTCCGATGTATATAGGCTGAACAGAACTGGAGAAAGTACAGTCCCCTGCGGCACTCCTGTGCTGCTGACCACAATGTCAGACCTGCAGTTCCCGAGACGCACATACTGAGGTCTGTCTGTAAGACAGTCCACGATCCATGCCACCAGGTATGAATCTACTCCCTTCTCTGTCAGCTTGTCCCTAAGCAGCAGAGGTTGGATGGTGTTGAAGGTGCTAGAGAAGTCCAGAAACATAATTCTTACTGCACCACTGCCTGTGTCCAAGTGGGAGAGGGATCGGTGTAGCATATAGATGATGGCATCCTCCGCTCCCACCTTCTTCTGGTATGCGAACTTCAGAGGGTCGAGGGCGTGGCGGACCTGTGGCCTCAGGTGGTGAAGCAGCAGCCGCTCCATGGTCTTCATCACATGTGATGTCAGCGCGTTTGTTTGATTGTTGATACCAAGGCTGTCTGATAGGTATTTAAAGATTTTGGTCAAGAATGATGTTAATTTGGTGCACACCCAAAACATATGGCCCAGTGAACCTGGAGTTTGTTTGTAACATTTGCAGGTTGGATCATGCCCTGGAAACATTTTGGACAATTTTAAATGAGATAGTTGTGCTCAATAAAAGATTTTAAGTTGAACAATTATGTTTTGTGCATATGGAGCTAGAGTGAATTCTGTGCATGGCTGCCTTCCACTCCTTTTCTGAAATGATGAGTAAGAGATCCTTTTCCCACTGTACTGTGGGATCTTTAAAAGGATGGGACTTTAAAATGTTTTGAAATATTATGGAAATGCTGCCTGAGTCTTCAAGACCGATCAATATTTCTTCTGGAATAGAAGTAGTTGAGAGATGAGTAAAATTGGGCAGATTCTGTTTAAGCAAAGTTTCTAATTTGGAAAAATTGTGTTGATGGGTAGCTAAATTTGGAGTGTAATTGTTCATAGGATGCAAAGCAATTATCTATGTACAAATGTGCAAATGATCGAATCTCATACATTTTCCAAACATTAAAAACTGTGTAAATTAGAGAAGGTGGAAAAAGGTGGTTATCATGTAGAGGTGCCACTGATAAAAGCTTCTCTGTGTTGAAGTGCTCCCTACATTAGTTCCATATTTTGAGTGAATGAAGGAAAATTGGATTGTTAGTATATTGATGATACCTCGTATTTACTGGGGTACAACGCAAGGAATATAAAGAAGTACTGCAGTATTTTATTTTTATGTGGACCAAGCTTATGTGTGTACATCTGTTTGTGTCAATGTCCAGCCATGCCACTTTCTGCCTGCTTAGGTCATTGTAGTGTTGCCGTTTGGATGCGTGTATGTTTTGAATACCAAATAAATGAGGTATGATTGAATCTAATTAAAAAAATTATTTGTTAATGTATATTGGAGGGTAGATCATCAATGCATGTCTTGTTTACGTTTTTCCATGCAGACAGCCAAATTTTGTTGAAAAAGAACTTTATATTTACTTGTGATGTTACCCCTAGCTATTTAAACTGATCTGTGTTGATAAAAGGGAATGTGTCCAATCCAATGTTGTGAGCCAGAGAATTCACTGGAAAAAACACACTTTTATTCAAAATAAGTTTGATTCCAGATATCTTTTGAAGTTCTGCTAGTGCTGTTTGGGCAGAATTTTGTGGGTCTGATATATACAGTACCATATCATCTGCATATAATGATATTTTCTGTTCTAATCCTTCTCTGATAATCCCCTTTATCTCAGAATCATTTTGAAAGTGAACAGCCAATGGCTCAATGGTGATTGCAAATAGCAGTGGTGACAGGGGACATCCTTGTCTAGTACCATGTTCTACTTTGAAGTAGTCTGAAATAATATTGTTGATACAAATTGAAGCTTCTGGATTGGTATACAGTAGTTTTATCCATGCACATATGTTCGGGCCAAACCCAGATTTGTGCAATGTGAATAGGTAGTCCCATTCAACCATATCAAATGTTTTTGTGCATCCAAAGATAATAATATATATAATTATATCTCTCTATTATAAAAAGAAATCCTGTCCCCTGTCCTGATAGTCTACGATACGTGATCTATTTGGAAGATAATTTAAAGACCCGCGAGACGAAAGAGACCTGCCACGGTGCGTCTCACGGGTACATAGAACGAGAGTCTTGCAAGACACACCCTACTTACAAGCAATATAAAAAAAACAAATCAGTAGTGTAAAGGCAGTCATGCAGCACACACAGCTCCAGGGCTCTCAGTGCATATAAAGTGTATAAGGTCACTACGGTAGAAATGAAATGAATAGTGTAGAAATGAAACGTCGATAATTAAACGAAGAAGAAAGAAAAGCGCGGAGAAAAGAGACCCAAAAGCGATGGAGAGAAAAAAATGCTAAAAAGAAAAACAATAATCTAGGTGCAAATTTAGAAAATAAGGAACGTGATGATCAGCCCGGAACAAGTGGAATGGAAAAAAAAGCACGTCCAATCGGGCGCGGAGAAAAGAGACTCAAATGCGTTGGACAGAAAAAAAGAGCAAAAAAGAATAATCGAGGTGCAAATTCAGAAAATAAGGAAAGTAATTATCAGCCCGGAACAAGTGGAACTAAAAAAAAAAGCATGTCCAATCCGGCTCAGAATTAAAAGACAATGAATAAAAGAAAGTAGAACTTCATAAAGACGTTTACAAACGTTGACGCTAAACACATGCAGAGCAGGTTAGAGACTATGAAACCAGTGAAATTAGAAAGTCTCAAAAAAAAAAAACGGCGCTATACACATGTGGAGAAAGCTGCGACAGCAGCTACCCCAACTGAACGTGAGCAGCGTTATACATCCTGCAAGAAAGAATTCAACCACACCCATGGCCAGAAATAAAAGACAGGTATTGCTTTTACAACGTCACGTGAGACCAGGCAGTGAGCCATCATTTAAAACAAGTCAACTGACATCTAAGCTAGCAGTTGTTGGATTGCTTTTGGCAGGCAAGCATCATGTGTTCCCAGCTCTTAAAACAATGACTTGCGACAGGCAGAAGAGGCAGCTAGAAAGCAGCAAAAAGACAGCAAATGATCCAAAGGCATATCCTTAGTGTACGTTCAGCCGCAACACCCTTCACAACACGAGCAGTATCATACGTCTGGGAAGAAAGAGATGTAACCTCGTGCGGGGCAGGAAATAAAGAAACAAGTATTGTTTTTAACAAAAGTTTTTAAAGTAAAAGTGAAAATAATGCATATGTAACAATTCACAAGAAAATAACAATTTCTTGAAATTGTAGATTGCCTGCCTAAGGTAAAGTCATCCCTGATGAATGGGGACGTGGGAATGAGGGGCCCTTTCATCGGATTAGCGTAATTTCAGATGTGGAATTGCAAAATGGGGGAGGCAGCTTGATGAATGAGGTCTCCAGGACTTAAAACAAATCCAAATCATATTATGTGATATCATCTAATGTGAAATTCTACTCCATACTTCTAGAATTTTTATTTTTATACTGCATTGAGGATTTATTCTGTTCTATGTATTGTACTGTACGGCTCAGAATTAAAAGACAATGAGTAAAATGACGAAGTAGAACTTCATAAAGATGTTTACAAACGTTGGCGCTAAACACATGCAGGGCAGGTTAGAGACTATGAAACCAGTGAAATTAGAAAGGCTCAAAAAAAAAAAAAAATGGCGCTATACACATGTGGAGAAAGTTAAAGGATATGAAAGTAGGAAAATTAGAAAATATAAAAAAAGAAAGTAAAGATCACAGTAGCGCAAACAAACAAACTGCCTCATTTAACTATGCATCAGTCTAACTTTGGTTTTGCACAATAATTACTACACTATGCACCTTAACACTTAATTCTACTTTATTCACATAATTTTACTTATTTATTATGTTCTACTATACTGTTATCTTTCAATCTATGATTTTTTGTTAATTTAACTGATATTCTTCTAACTTTGCACAGTTATTGATAAGCGGATCAGGATGCATTTCACTGCATGTTGTCCTGTATAACTATGCATGTGACAAATAAAGAATCTTGAGAATTTCAAAAACTGAGTTTACTGCACATGCATTTATTGGTTACTTTGTTCATGTATATATATTTATCTGTCTGCTTATTTAAAAAGCTACATTTACCCCAGGAGTCTAAAATGTTCTGTCTAGCCCTTATACAAAAACCTAGACAAAAGCTGGGGTATCACCTTGGTAACCCCATGTACTTTTAGAACTGTGAGAGGAAAATAGCACGACTTTACAGACAGGAGTCCAATGCAGAACTCTACTTACTTTTTTACTTTGTAAAAAAAAATGATTAACTGCTGATGATGTAGATCGTTTTGTCTGTGCTGAAATTCCAAACAGAGAAACCTATCCTGACCTCATTAAAAAGATTCAGCATATTGGGACTTGCAAGATTACAAATATTGTTTTTACAGAAGTTCTGAAATAAAAGTGAAACTAATGAAATAGCAACAATTCAAAGAAAAAAAAATCTTAAAAGTATGTATCCGGAAAACCAAACACAGGGGTTGGCGAGCGAAGCGAGCAGGGGGCGAAGCCCCCTAGTATTAAATTAAACATGTGTCAGAGATTAAAAGCTAACTGTCTACCTGTAATAAATTCTTTAATAAATCTGGATTGGTCTTGTGATATTACCAAAAGAAGCACTTTCTTAACCCTTCTAGCTAGAACTTTGGAGAGTATCTTAACATCGTTATTCAGATGTGAGATTGGTGTATATGATGCACATTGTAATAAGTCCTTATTTTTCATAGGAAAGACTGTGATTAATGCTTGACAAAAAGTATGAGGTAGAATTTTATTGTCTGTAGCTTCAATAAATGTTGCTAAAAGGGGAGCTAACTTAATTGAAAATTATATATAAAATTCAGCAATGTAGCCATCAGGGCCTGCTTCTTTCTCACTCTGAAGTGAGTTTACAGTAATCCCTCCTCCATCGCGGGGGTTGCGTTCCAGAGAAATAAGAAAATCCGCGAAGTAGAAACCATATGTTTATATGGTTATTTTTATATTGTCATGCTTGGGTCACAGATTTGCGCAGAAACACAGGAGGTTGTAGAGAGACAGGAACGTTATTCAAACACTGCAAACAAACATTTGTCTCTTTTTCAAAAGTTTAAACTGTGCTCCATGACAAGACAGAGATGACAGTTCCGTCTCACAATTAAAAGAATGCAAACATATCTTCCTCTTCAAAGGAGTGCCCGTCAGGAGCATATAAAGTCACAGAGATAGAGAAAAGCAAACAAATCAATAGGGCAGTTTGGCTTAAGTATGCGAAGCACCGCGGCACAAAGCTGTTGAAGGCGGCAGCTCACACCCCCTCTGTCAGGAGCAGACAGAGAGATAGAGAGAGACAGAGTTTGTTTTTCAAGCAAAAATCAATACGTGCCCTTCGAGCTTTTAAGTATGGGAAGCACTGTGGAGCATGTCGTTTCAGGAAGCAGCTGCACAAAAGATAGCAACGTGAAGATAATCTTTTAGCATTTTTAGACGAGCGTCCGTATCGTCTAGGTGTGCGAACAGCCCCCCTGCTCAATCCCCCTACGTCAGGATCAGAGAAAGTCAGCGCAAGAGAGACAGAGAAAAGTAAGTTGGGTAGCTTCTCAGCCATCTGCCAATAGCGTCCCTTGTATGAAATCAACTGGGCAAAACCAACTGAGGAAGCATGTACCAGAAATTAAAAGACCCATTGTCCTCAGAAATCCGCGAACCAGCAAAAAATCCGCGATATATATTTAAATATGCTTACATATAAAATCCGCGATGGAGTGAAGCCACGAAAGGCGAAGCGCGATATAGCGAGGGATTACTGTATAGCATCTAGTAATTCTGAGATTGTCAGAAGTTTATCCAGTTCCTCTGCACTGAGAGTATCTAGCTGTGGTATCTATAATGCAACAAAATGCATTAGACTTTAACCTTTTTAATGGATCATTTATTTAAGGATTTAAATGTCCAAATGGACACTGTTTTTATTGGATTATTTATAGGAGATGACAGCACTGCACTTTGATTTGGACACTGATTGTTGTTAGTAAAATTTGTTCTATGTACTGTTTTCACCAGCTTTGCTTATTTGTGTGTCCTCATTGAACTAGTCCTGACTGTTAATGTCCCAGGCTCAAGAAGATGCAAAGGCTGTGGGCAACCTGGGGCATCGCATAAGAACCTCTGATCTCTTTGCTGGGTGAGCTTGGAGTCAGGAGTGAATGCAAGGCAAAAAGGTTGAATTTGAGGTGGAGTTGGATTTGGTAACTTTGTATGGGAGGAAAGAGATTGAAGGAAGGTAGGCATGCTTCAAACTCCAGTATATTGTATAGTCAGGCCCCTGATTGGTTTAGTGTTTACAAAGGGGCTTTGCCCCCTGCTCTCTTCGCTCGCCTACCCCCGGCGTGTTGAACCCGTGCCCGCTGGGCAGCCACGTGTGAGGATGACGCACGTTTAATACGGAGCGTTCGCCCGTGTCATTCTGGGGACCCCCACTGTTAATACGGAGCTCCGTCCGTACTATTATGCGGTGCATTGTGGACTACTGCGGACCCCGTAGTGTTTCCCGTTTCAGTTTGTATCTCGGTCAGTCGAGCTTTTATTTTTGAAGCTTTTGAATTCCGGTCTTCATTATCTGTAACCTGCTGTCCATGTGTTTGGCCCCCTTGTTTAACCTGTTTATGACGTTTTATTTTGGTTTCTAGTCTGTCTTTCATTTCTGATCTCGCTTTATTCTGCTTTTGTTTCAATGACACCTGGTCCGTGGTGAATATATTTTCCCTTTTTCAAGTAATAATTTTCATTTGTTTGCGATACTGTGATGTTTATCGTACTGTTAATAATGCATCACTGTAATGTGATTCACCTATGCTGTATAGTTTGGATGTGTGAGGATGACGTATGTTTAATACAGAGCGTTTGCCCGTGTCACTCTGGGTCTTGCCACTGTTACAACGAAGCTCTTTCCGAACTATTTTGCGGTGCATTGTGGAGCACTGCGGAATCTGTAGTGTTTCCCGTTTCAGTTCGTATCTCATTTAGTCGAGCTCTTTCTTTTTGGAGTAGCGCCTGCCTGGTCTGCGGCATTTCAGACGCATGTTGTAGGCGCCTGCGTTCATTAATTATATTCAGGCAGGCGCGTTTGTATCTCGGTCACTCGAGCTGTGTCGTGTTGAATCCGTGCCTGCTTTGCCTACGCAGTTTGAGACGCGCGTTGTAGGCATCCACGTTCATTAGATCTGTCCACGCGGGCTCGGTGTCGAAGCTGTGTTAGCTGTTGAGCTGTTTGGTTTTGGAGCCGAGACAGTTTTGCTTCCGTGGTTTCAGACGCATGTCCGTACCATCTCGGGTTTGATGTATGAACCTTTGTGGACTCTGTAGTGTGTCCTGTTTCACTCTGGTACGGGGCGTTGACTTCTCTTGTTTTACTAGGTCTCCTCCTGCGCCTTCACTACGCATCAGTGCCACTCACAATATGGCGGTGACGCCTGCGCCTTCCGTATTATGTCGGTTTTTACCATGCTGTGTAGGCGCCTTTGCCTTTTGTACTTTACCGCGCCTTCCGACGCATGATGTAGGCGCCTGCACCTTCCGGGTCCACCTCTGCTGTGTGGTGTGGATGTTTAACTGTCATTGTTTCTGCCTTTATATTCTGTATCTCGGTGTGCATGTGTTTCGTGCCTAGGTTTTTTTGAAGCCGTATGCATTCCAGTTTTCATCATCTGTAACCCACTCTCCATGTGTTCGTCCCCGTTCTTTAATCCCTTTATAAAGTTTTACTTTGTTTCCTACTCTGTGTTTTATTTCTGACCCCGCTTTATCCTGCTTGCGGCATGTCAGGCGGTTCGTAGTCTCTCTCGTTTTACTCTGGTGCGGGGGGGGGGGGGGGGGGCTTTGTGTGGCGCCTGCGCACGTGCGTAGTCTCTCCCGTTTCACTCGGGGGGGGGGGGGGCCTTTGTGTGGCACTTGCGCACTATGTCTTTTGCGTCCACGGGCAGGTCCCTGCGTCCATATCCGGTTTACCATTCTCGTTTAGTAATATGGATTGTTTTCCCTTTTTTTGTGTGAACCTGTGCCCTTGTACCTATCTGAAAACCTTTCTTCCCCTACAGTTAATCTCTTTGTTACTGTATTTTGGCATGTGATTGTCATGCTGGGTTTGGGGTTTGCTCAAGATCACTCTTAATGGTCACAACAGGTTAAAATACATGTGTACTGAAATAATAAGTCCCAAATCAAGACTGAAGGGTTTCAGAGTCATTAAAGGCTGGGTGAAAGGCAAAAAACTACTCAGAATCTGGCACTAGTTCATGGCAAGGCCATTCACATACAAATCCACACTCATACTTATATGTTGAGCCAATATGGAATCACCAGTTAATGTAATCTCCATGGGAATGCTGTCTGTACATGTATAACATAGCATGACATGATATTCCTTGTAAGATTCCACCCCTTCATTTACATAACTGGTTATAGTTGGTTCTTTTAAAATCACAGACGTATGCAGTATGCTTACAAAAATACAATTAAAAACAACTGTTACAAAGTGTAGACTTGGAATACTATAAGTAGGTTAAAGAATTATAAGGTTAATATCACTGTTGTATTACATGTATCATTTATATTTTTGTCTGTTTAGTACTCACCTTACATCAGTAAAATAGGGGGAAACTCTATCACAAATATCAGTTTTTTCATTTATGATTTCCATATTGTCCCCAGTGATGCTTAATGATCCTGAGTGGATATTCATTGAACTGTCTGGTTTCTTGCATTTTATAATAGTACTATTAATATTTTACAAATTGGAAGTCCTTGATGGCATTTCTTCTTTGAGTGAGACAATACAGACATCATAGTGTGTTAAAATGAACCACGGAGGCTAGCATGGCAGATTTGCATAGGTAAGAAACAGAGAGATCTTGACTACAGCCTAAAAGATATATAAAATAATGGCCTTTTAAGGCATCTTGAATTTACAGGGCTACAGTATATCCAAATTGTTTACATATACAACGTTTTTGACATTCCGACCACGCACAGTTGAACGTTAAGGAATACTAAGTGGGTCAATATGGGGATTAAACCAGCAACCTTCTGTTTTATAATTTTTTATTTTGTAATATTTTTATTAATTTTATTGTAATCATTCATACAAATCGATCAATTTTTACAAAAAATAGGATTGAAAAACAAGTCGACCCCCTCCCCTGAGAGAGAGAGAGAGAGAGAGAGAGAGAGAGAGAGAGAGAGAACATGGCCAACAGGGTAAAACTTAACGCTTATAAACATACCTAAATTGATGAGTTTAATGGACCAGTAGAGATGATTGGAGAAGAAAATGAAATGCGGAGATAATTGCTTCCTCGGTGCTTAAGAGCTTATTCTAAAATTTTATTGATTATATCCTGCTGTACAGATCCTCTAACTGAATATTTGATTTTTTCCAATTTCAAATAGTGTAAAACATCTGTTTCCCACTGACTTAAAAGAGGAGAGTTAGGATTCTTCCAGTTTAGCAAAATAAGTCTGCTTGCCAAAAGTGTAGTGAATGCAATCACAGTTTGTTTGTCCTTCTCCACTTGGAAGAACACCAAACACAGCTGTTAATGGGTTAGGAGGGATTGTGACACCAAGGTTATCTGAGAGTCACTTAAAAATTTTGGTCCAAAATGATATTAATTTGCCACAGGTCCAAAACATGTGACCCAGTGAGGCTGGGACTTGATTGCAGCATTCGCAGGTTGGATCATGCCCTGGAAACATTTTGGACAGTTTTAGGCGAGACAAATGTGCTCAATATATAACTTTGAGTTAATTGTATGTTTTGGGCATATGGAGCTCGAGTGAAGTCTCTGCATTGCTACTTTCCCCTCCCTTTCTGATATATTGATTAGGAGATCTTTTTCCCATTGTCCTCTTGGATCTTTTGAAAGGGAGGGACTGCAAAATAATTTTATATATTGCAGAGATGGTGTCTAAGTCCTTGAAATTGAGCAGTATTTTTTCCAGCATGGACAAGGGTGCAAGATGAGGAAAATCGGGCAGGTTCTGTTTAACAAAGTTCCTAATTTGAAGATAGTGAAAGAAATGTGTAGCTGGAAAGTTAAATTTGGAATGTAGTTGTTCGTAGGATGCAAAGATATTGTCTATATAAAGATCTCTGAGCATTTTAATCCCAGATTTTTTCAAGATATTAAAAACTGCATATGTTTGCGAGGGTTGAAAGAGGTGCCTCTTGCAGAGGTGCCACAGATAAATGCTTATCCATCTTAAAATGCTTTCTACATTGGTTCCATATTCTGAGTGAGTGAAGCACAATTGGGTTACTAGTATATTGCTGATACCTTGCATTTATTGGGGCACAAAGCAGGGAATATAAAGAAGTACTGCAGGATTTTACTTCTATTGCGGACCAGGCAATATGTTTTATAATTCAATTTCATAATTCCAAGAACACACTGCCTGTTAAATATTAACTTCAATTTAAATGAATTCATAGTCATAAGAGCTGGGAATTGCCAGGGATGATATATTATGTTCAAGATATGATAATGTTACAGTATTTTTAATGTTTGCAATATATTATGTTTTGTAATTGATTCTGAAATATATTGGAACTTATTCTCATTTTTGTTAGACCTAGAAATCACTAGTGATGCGTGAACCCTGCTGAATTCACTTTGAGTTTGGTGGAAATGTTCAGGAATTTCTATAAACTCTGCAAAATGCTTTTAAGTCAACAGTGAAGGAGGAACTGAACTAGTTTTGATTGGATTGTAATGGTGAAATGGTCGTTTAAATGTCCCTGAGGGATAGTAAAGCATCTGACAACTATGCTGGCCCCTTTATTGTGGCCAAAAATGTGACCTGAGCTGGCCACTGCACCACTGTGCCTCCCCACAATAAAATTATACGCCGAGTCCACAATATTCCTTTATCTCTCTCTGCATCTCCCAAGACAGGATCACTATGACTAAGTCACACCTACGGAGCCTGTGAAGCAAGGCATGATTGTTATATAATCTGGTGTTTAGGAGGGGGATGGGGCTGTTCTGGTCTGTATCCTATCTGCTCTACATAGCGCGGAGCACAACATGCTTAATCCAGCAGTGAACACACAACGTACAATGAATCAATGCAGAACAACAAAGTATTTTCATAATATTCTTACTATAGTCCGCAAGTGCCTCAAATGAAAATACTGCAAGGTTGTTTTGTTTATTAATTTTTTTAAATGCATGTGGGATAAAAATCTGGCTTAAATACCAATCATGTAATGACCTCAATCATGCATGTAATTTATTCACACATGCAAGAAGCAGATTGGGCAACACTGTAAAGTGTGAAGTGAAGTACTCTTACAGTGTGCATGCATGATAGACAGATAGAACTTCATCTGTCCCCAGGGGGAAATTTGTTCTGTGCATGTGCAATGCAAATTGGGCAGGTAGCCCAGATCATTTAGTGACATCCCCATCCAACAATGGCTACTACTGCCTTGTGATGTCACTTTGGCCTCGCAAAGCATTATGGTGTGTGGATATGTTCACCTATGCTGGCCCAATGGCAAATTTTCAGGGAACAATTCAGAAAAAAATTCAGCAAAAAAAAAGGTCACTTGTGAACCCAGCAAATTCACTGTGAAAGTGCTTTTGTGAATTTCAGTGTTCATTATCAGAAATTTGAGAAACCTTGACTTACTCCATTCCCCATATTTTTTAAAAGTGGAAATAGATTGCAAGTTTCTCAGCAATCCATACTTTTAAAATAGTGAATGTTCAGGTAAAGTAGCGCGTGCACACACAGGTCCATAATCTGACCTTTGCTCTGGGAGACAACTCCTAAAATGAGCTCTTATGTTTCTACAGCAAAGCTGTCAAACAATACATAACACTATACTATTTCATTTTAAAATATTGTTTAAAATATACAAAATAGTTGGGAGCCACATGAGGTACATGGGATGATTATCTTACTGTTTCTCAGTAAATTATTAACCTTTTATACACAAGTAAAACCTGCTGAACTATTCATTTCTCAGATAAAAATAAATTATTAAATAATCATTTTCACACCCAGTTTCACTTCCTTATTTGAAGGATTTTGGCCTTCTTTTCTGTTGATCATGGCACTTCATTGTAGCTCTTGAAGAAATGAACTTTTGGCCTAGTAAAAAGGAGACAAACAAAGAGTTGGGGCACCATCTTGGTGACCCCATATGTTTGAAGGTTTTGAAAACAAAAACATACAATAATTGCAGGGACGTCTTTTTAGAAGCATGTTTAGGACAGAGCTGAAAACAAGATGGCCAGTTCCCGGGTTATATGGTAATGTGGCAGGAAGGGGTTGGTCCAGGAGGACCGACAACAGAGGTGATGTCAGCAAGGGAATGGCTGTCTATCTCCAGTTCTGCTGGTGGAGGAGAAGAGAAGGCATTAGAACATAGCCTCCACTACTGACTGGTTCGACAGGTAATTACTGTCACCAAAGTCCTTGGGTTATCTCCCATGCACACACCCATGACATCCTTAATTAGAAAAGGAGAAGACAAAGCATTTGTAGGGATGAGTGAATGTCTGCTTTATCGTCTTTGAGAGGTCAACTGGCCAGCTTAGATGAATATGAAAGACAGCCTTTAAACTGGCAGAGAGAGAGAGTTTGTGAATACCAAATTTACTATATATCCTTCAAGTGCTCCAGTTGGTGAGAAAGTCTGAGTCTACATACGTTTTTAAGTTTAACATGACAGTCCTTGCAGGCTGCATGTTTCTTATTGAGCTCTTATTTTCAATGAAACACTGTAAAATGAGCCCGAACACTCAACTCAATTGTTGACGGAGCATCCATGAATATCCGCAGGACTGTTGACTTTTCTGGTATGTTTTTGTCAGACTGCATTGTGTTCTGCATGTGTTAGTAAAATGCTTTTCTTTCATTCCAACAAATGGCACATCACAAATGTTTCCAAAGCTACATACTGTAGATTCTCATATTTATGCAAGGTGCAAAAAAAAAAAAAAAATAACATGTCTACAGTGATATATTTTGCTGAAAAATATTGCACTTCTCTAGAATATCAGTATTTACCTTACGTGTAATACTGAAGCATTAGCAGTCGGTGAAAAAAAACAGAAATTTATAAAATTAAACATAAGCTTTACGGTTTCAATACAGTGAAATTAAAGAGTATGTGTATTGTGATTTGTAATTAATAACATAAACATGCATTCTGTTTTCTTGTTCCAATTTTTGTTTGTCTTGAAGTGATTTTTACTTACTTTACCTGTGTAATATGACTTCTGGGCTGCCTTTCACTAAGTTAAACTTGGTCTTCATATTAATGCTTGACAAAATGAACTACTTACTAATGTTATCTTTAACAATCCCTGCTTTTTTAGGACTGAGCATGGCTATAAAACTGGACCAAAAGGATTTGCTTCAGCATGTGAATCAGTTTTGGTCAATGCTAGATGAGATGTCCGAATCAAACCCAGAGGCTTATCGGAAATTTATAAGGCACAATATGGAGGAGGGCATTGAACACTGTGCCCCACCTTGCCCACACACCTGTGTACGAACCAAAATTATGGTAAAGTGGAATTTTACGGCTATTATTATTATAATAATAATCACTGTTCATTTTTAAAATTTTGCACTTGTTCTACCAATAGGCTCAATTTTCAAGCAAACTTTACAAATGAGGATACATACAAAATAAACATATTAATTTTTCTTATAAAAGAAGTAGATGAAAGAAGTAGGTCTTAAAACAGACAGCTGTATTGGCCATTTCGATTATTTCTTTCAGAAATGAGAATTTTTAATGTTTCAGTTAAGGCACATAAGGAAGTTTTTTTTCCTTACATTAAGTAGCCCAGTGTCTGTTATCTGAACCCACTTTATCATTGCAGACTTTTAAAGAGTGAAAGCCCTACCAGTCATTATTGGGTGCAAGGTACTGTATGAACCGATCTTAGACTGAATGCCATTCAGCCCTGGGGCAAACACATTAACTCACATCAGGCCATTTGAGAGACTCCATGTTAACTTAACATACACATTTTTTGAAGTGTGAGCCAAGGAATTCATAAAGCTATGGGTTTCATTAAGACAAAAAAATAACACTCAATTTATGAAATATTTTATATAATACCATCCAAACTACCATCAATATCTGCCAAAGTCACTGTTATCTCTAATGATACATCAAGTGGGCACTATATTAGGTGCAAGTTGTTTGGATCATCATTTTTCAAACACATCATGACAAGGTGATCACGTTTGTTATGCCTCTTTGGTACCACTGTTGTACTCCGCTCTCAGAAAAGTGATCATTGACCAGTTGTCATTCTTCACAATCTTTTCTTGGTCCCTTTCAAGTGACTGGACTGCAGTTGCTTTGGTTTTTTTTTTTTTTTTGGCAAATATCTCATTCTTAACACCCAACTTACACTTAGTTAAAACTCCAGTGGGGTTGTTGTTCTTTATGATGAATGTGGCACCCACTATCTTTATTCTTATCTTTCTGTCAGTCTTAGAATTGTGCCTACATTACCCCATGTGTGTTGCTGTCAGTGCTTGAACAGTCCAATAAAATGGCCATTTGATGTGTCCTCTTAATAAATTGCATCTACGCTTGCATTAATCCAAGTGAAATGTAAATAACATAATCATTCTTAAACTTGCTTAATCTAATTCAGTGTGACCGTGCCACAGCCTATCTCAACAGCATGTCTCCTTTTATTTTTTTAATATTTACATTTACATTTATTTAATTAGCGGATACTTTTATCCAAAGTGACTTACAAAAAAGGTTAACATAATTAAATAATTTTATCTTGAACTCTGAACCCTGTGCTTGTTTTAATGATATAAATGTTTATTTAGGAACCTGAAGAAGACATCTTGTACATCAATCTGTGTACGTGGAACAGAGTGCCACCTCCCAGCTCTGACCTTGAACCTGTGCCCCTAAGAGCAGGACAGTTAGAAAAAGTAACAGAGGAAAATGGTAACTAGTTATAAAAGTGCTGCATGATTATGTAAAGTATGTTATAAAAGCTGGTGCTTTTATTTATTAATTCAAATAAAATGCCATTGCTCTTTTTTTTTTTTTACCATATATCTGTTTTTTACTACTGAAAAATTATAGTAGTTATGAGCCAGATCACACTGGCCTTTGTTAATGCCTTCTTGTTTGATTAGAATATTGTCATTTCCTATTTCACCAAATTCAGCTTTAATGTGTAATAAAATTACAGCAGCAGAGCAAATTAAATTAAAAAAGAGAGCAAAGGGAGAATAGAAAGTATCAAAGAAGAATAAAAAATAATCAAGTGGTACCAGACTAACACAGAATGAGAGATGGACCAGAGAGGGCAATAAAGTGAGAGGAGAAACCACAGCTGGAGAACATCTCCACGTGCCACAGGAATACAGGAATGGATGAAGGTGTAAGGGGTGTTAGTGTTGGAGGTTAGGCACCTCAAAAAATGCTAAGAATGCCTGCCCCTCCAAGTAAGAGTCAAAGTCAATGGAAGACTGGCAGAACACAAGCATGGCCAGCAGCTATGCTGCACCACATGAGTGAAATAGGAGGTTACTGTCCCCTCATAAAGTGCTGCCTCACAGGCCTGGAATGGTTCAGATGTTACTCAAGGGGGTAGCTCCCTCACAGCTGTCAGTGACCATTGTGACTTTTGAAACAAGTAGTCAGATTTTTAAACTTAAGCTTAAAATGTTGGTATTTGTCATCTCTAAATGAGATATAAACGGTTTTATAAAATATTGCAAGGGTGTACTTCCATTGTTATTGTCCATATTGAGTATAGACCCCACCTTGCATTCATACATCATTAATTAATGTTTTGTAGAAACGTTTGTTTGTGCACATGTGTCTTTACAGTTGTGTCTAAAGAAAGTGCTGGAAGCAAGGTACAGGGTTTCTGATGTCACACATTCAGGTACATGTAACCTGAAAGTGCTTACAAAGAAACATTTTTGATTTGTTAAAAAACAAAAAAAACTTCTTATGTTCAGCACAGCTCTCGGTTCTTTCATTTGCTTGGATCCTGATCAAGGCTGCAGGGTCTTGTGGCCAGTCTGGCAGTAATAGATATCAAGCAGATACTCTTTTCTAATTAGATACGAGTCCATCAGAGTTTTCTTTTATTTTGACAGCATAAGAGGATTCAAAATAGTAACATATAATGCAAAAATTCAATCCATCTTGCACCTTGACATTGTTTAGAAAATGTGTTCGGTGTGGTAGGGGCCAATGGAACATCATGTGAGACCCAACCTTGTTTAATAGGTGAATTTAAATTGGCCCTGTATGAGTGTGCCCCACTAAAGGCCTGCACCAAATTCAGGATAGGGTCTTGTCAAATGGTTTCAGAATAGGTTTGGATCCACAATGCCCATGTCCTTATAGCTGGATTAAGCAAATCTAAAAACAAATAAATGGATTTTTCACTAAGTATTCATGTTCATTCCATTAATATCCTCAACCAGTAGACTAATTTCAACACCACACCTTGAATATCCACTACAAGTAGTCACCAGGTTACGGACATCCAACCTATGACTTACGAATGAGGACGCAGCTGCGACACGTGCGCCTCATTAACTGCCGCTCCATCGTCTTCGTCCTGGGGATGCTGCAAGTGGTGGCTGGAGGGGGGGCGTTTTCGCTGATCGCACGGTGTAGTGTCCCTCGGGAGGCTCCCGGCGGCAAGCGGTGACCTGTGGTCCATAGTCACTGGGGCCACAACTATCGCTCGTGTGCAGGACGATAGTTCGCTGCCTGCCCACTACGCCACCGCAGCTACTGCTCCTGACTGGACGCAGGCTGGATGGAGTGGAGGGGGGCGTTTCACTGCCCACCCAGCACACACAGCTGGTAATGCTGCAAGCGGTGACCCGGTTGTGGCTGAACAGGGCGGCGGGGGGTAGCATTGTAGTGTGCCTCGGATGGCTGCCTGTTGAATTGGGGTTGGGCGATTCACTACCCGCCTTTGGTCACACCGTGTTCGTTCTCGGTGGGCGGACGCTGCAGGCAGCATACAGTAGTGGAGGTGACTGAGAGGTGGGCTGGTGATGAACCCCCTTCGCCGCCCCCAGTCATTCTCAATAGCAAGCCTTGTTGTACTGTTATGCACATAGCAGGAAGTTGTCTCTTGTCAGTACACGATAGCTCTTAACCTTTTGTCTTCACCCTTCAAGAATGTCTCTGAAACACAAATCTGATGCAAATGCTGGTAATACAGTAAAGAAGAGAAAAACCATCACCATTGAAAATAAAGTAGAAATAATAAAAAGGCCAGAGAGAGGTGAAACTCCATCATTCATTGGCAGAGCACTTGGTTACAGTCGGTCAACAATAGCATTTATTAAAATAATAGACCTGTTCCGACTTACATACAAATTCAACTTAAGTACAAACTTACAGTCCCTATCTCGTATATAACCCGGGGACTGCCTGTATAGTCTTACAAGAAATAACATGTTCTTATTTTGTTCCTCTGTACTGCCCAGCCACTTCCCGAAGTTGCTTTCATGCTATAATTTCCCCATAAAATTACCTCTCATGTGGGTACTCTAGGCCATTTCTGTGTTCTTTTGGTACTGAAATCAGAGGAGTTCACATTCTACTAAGGCTTCAGCCATGATTTTTGAACATTATCCAATCATAGCCCATTAAAATGATTCTTAAATTCTTTCCAACAGAGGTCTACTGGTTGATTAGCATTGCTTATAACCCAAATGTCCTGCAGCAAGGTGAGCAAGATCATGCTGTTATGGAGCAGCTGATTGGCTTTGCGATGAAGTGTACTGAACAGCACCATGGATTACATTTGTCCAAGTCCTACTCCATGACAGAGGTCAAGCTGAAAGGAACCAGTAGAAGAATGAAAGACAGTCTAATGAACTCCACGCTGCCCACCCCAACTCATCTGGATATTAAAAGCATAGGTATGACCACACAGTGAATATGTAATTGTGCATTCATAATTTGTTGTGTAGCAAATGTATTCTCTCAATCATACATGTCTTTTGAACAGCCTGTTGGCATAATGGATAATGTTTCAGGTTTACAGCTCCTGAAAATTAAGTTTGAATCCTGACCTGGGGCCTCATCTAGAAAGCTTACGTATGCAAACAAAGAGGCTTGAAATGTGTGCATGCAACTTCCTAGACAAATGTCAGGATTTATGAAAGAGAACTTGACAGGGAAAAGTGTGTATATTTATAACAACCCTGACCCATGCGTATGCAATGTTTTAGAGAAACTGGGAAATGAAGACACCCTTGATCAAGCAGGAAAATGTAGCCAAACCAGTCAAACGATGACTCACATGCATAATAATTCCATACTGCTGAGTTGTTATTATAACATGCATTGACATAACAAACATATTACCTCAAAACGGCCATAAAAGCGGTGATTATTATGCACAGACTATGTTTTTCGTCAGTTTATATTGGCTACCTGTTGTCATTTCTCCTGGAACTTGTCAGAAATATTTTACCTAAGATTCTCTTCATCATTCCTGCTGTGCTGAAAGCCATTAACTGACAGACAAAACACTACATTCAGTTTTCAAAATATATGTATATGTATTTTTAGCCAACATGAAAAGTCAATTTGCAGCAGTGTCCAGTTCACATGACATAATCAGAGCACTTTACTGCTCTCATATTGCAATAAGGGGCACCTACTGAGAACAAAGCTGATTTTTTTTAACCGTAAGCAGTTATAATCCATAAATGCACAAGTCATCCAAGATGTGACTGGCAAACATCATGTCTCAATGGCCTTGGTCAACCCATGATTCATTTATTTTGAGACAGAGTAACTTTGACAGACGTGATGGTACAGGTACTGTATGTAGTGGCTGACTTGTTGGTAAGGTAACTGGCTAAACCCTCAGTGTCTCAATTGGGTTGTACTATTCATTGTAACAGCAATCACATAATGACATGTGCAACATGCGTTCACACAATAGTACCTTACACCTTTCCAGGACCCCTAATGAGCAGAGGAGAGGTGCTTTGCTAGGATTGTGTAAATGAAGTCTGTAACTGAATATCATTGGCAAGGTCATGCAGTGTGGTGGGAGTTTAATGATACTCTAGTTATCATCCTAAGTGCCTGCAGGTCAGATTTACTGGACACTTGAAATAGCTTCAGTGTGAGAGGGTATGGCTATGTATATGAATGTACACTGCGATGCCTTGGCATGCATCATAGGATGGTTCCTGCCTTGTGTTTGATTCTTTTGGGACCCAAAATTGGATGAAACGATTTCAGAACATATTTTTCCTAAGGATTCATTACAGATTTTTAATACTGATTTACTTCAGATCTGGACTTTGCGGATGATATTGCTCTATTTGGCCCCACCCAACAATCCCTCCACGATCTCACTGAACTACTACAACGTGATGCGGCAAAAATCAGGCTCCGAATTAGTGAGGCCAAGAGAAAGGTCATGCACATCGGCTATGCCCGTGCAAACATCCCGGTCTCCATCCACCAGCAACAGCTTGAGGAAGTCGACCGCTTCACCTACCTCGGCAGCACCGTGGCGCCTGATGGGGGGACAGACATCGACGTAGCCTGCCGTATTGGGAAAGCGTCCTCAGTAATGTGAAAACTGGGACCAATATGGCGATCCAAGACCATTACACTGCCAATGAAGATACGACTGCTAAACACGACCGTCATCCCTACGGCGATATATGCGAGCGAAACTTGGAAGTCATCTGCAGCGATCACGAGACGCCTGAACGTCTTTCAGCAACACTGCCTACGGTGAATACTGAAGGTGCCCTACCGGGACCATATCAGCAATGACGAAATCCTTCAACGAACAGCTACCCAACCTTTAGCGAGCACTGTAGCGGAATGCCGCTTTTGTTTTGCTGGCCACATCCTCCGGCAACCGATACATTGCCTCCCAAAGATTGCTATGAGCTGGATGCCCACCCGTGGCACACGAAAGCGTGGCCGCCCAAAGCAAACATGGCGACCTTCTTTCAACAAAGACCTACGCGCTGCCGCTGACCGAATTTGTTGGCGATCGCTTGGTGCCCACTGCACCACCTGGCGTGGGAGGAACTAAGTCTAAGTAAGTAAGTTACTTCATTATCAAGTCCAAGTCTTTGTGAAAATGTAACTCCCACTTAAGTGTCAGCAGTTGCCTCAGTTGAAGAACTGCAGGAAAAATCCTTAGGCCTACTATGCAATTATTAATCCATCTGTTGTCTCTGCAAAATATGGTTCATTGTGGTGGTGTTTGTGAATATTTTGGCCCAATATGTTCACTTTGCACCCTGCAAAGGCACAGGCATGGGTTTAATTGTTCTCTAGCTCAGCCTTACTTTCTGTCATAGATAAAACTGTAGTTCACATTGATTGCATTTTTTTTAAATGCCAGTTCTTGCTTACAGCACATTTTGTTGATAAAATGTTTACATAACATCACATAAAGTAACATTATCAAAACCACTTACTATAATTCATGTTTGCAGTGGCTGGAGGAAGATCAAGTGCAAGGACAGGTTTGGATGCAGTACCAGTCTACGGCAAGAAAATGCAAAGTGGGCCATTTTAAAATTACCAGTTAAACCCATGCACACACAAACATTTACTGATATGGCTTTAATTTAAAATTGCTAATTTATCTAACTTAAGTGTCCTTGGGGTGTTGAAGCAAGCCCCACATAAACACCAGGGAGAACCTGCAAGTTCCACTCAAGCCATAAACAGGCCAGGCTTCTGCAGCTCTTAGTAAGCATTACTAACCATCACCATAATCCATCCACTGTTTTAATCCACTTTTCTTATTACAGTGTGCTGTAGGTATTGGGTTTAACCTACCTAGTAGTGCTGGGTACCCTCCATAGCAAAGTACATTCGCTCATGCTATGGTGGCCCAGCTTAATGTCCCCAATCACATTAGACTGCCCATTTTTGAGATGCTGGAGGCAAGAGCCAAGGCACAGGTTTTGAAGAAGATGTATTAAAAGCTAGAGACAAAAGAGGGAGAGAATGATTTTTAGAATAGTGAAGGGTCGAGGCTGGGAAGAATTTTAGTCAGATACAGCAGAAGAAAAACGAGCAGTGTGGTGTTGAGTGAGCATGGTTGGACCAAGAATTGAGGGAAGAGGTACTTTGAAAATTTCTTGAATGAAGAAAATCCAAGCGTAGTATTTGAGGATGGGGTCTGAAATGAAGGGCTAGTACCAAGACAGAGAAGAAGAAAAGAAGGCACTGAAAAGAATGAAGGATGATAAGGCAACAGGACAAGACAAAATACCAATTGAAGTGTGTAAGTGTTTAGGGGAAGAAGGAATAAAAGTAGACAGTAGGATCTAATGTTGAAGATCTATGAACAGGAGAGAACACCAGAGGAGTGGAGGAACTGTGTGGTTGCAGCCATTTATAAGGAGAACAGTGTTACTCCCCCGTGACCCTGTGTTAGGATATAGCGGGTTGGATAATGACTGACTGACAGTGCTACTCAGAACAGTGGAACTTATAGAGGGATAAAGCTGATGTCAGACACAATGAAAATTTGGGAAAGGGTTATAGATGGAAGGCACAGGGAAGAGACCACCACACTGGAGGAACAGTTTGGTTTTATGCCAGGGAGAGGAAAAACTGATGCAGTCTTTTCATTGTCACTGCTGCTAGAGATGCATAGAGAAAAATGGAAAGGCTTGCATATGTTTATTAATTTGGAGAAGGCTTATGCTTGATTGTAATGTCAAAGGTTCAGCAGGTGCATGAGAGAGGATGGAGTACCAAAGAAGTATGTGAGGACTGCCCAAGATACAGTGGTGTGAAAAACTATTTGCCCCCTTCCTGATTTCTTATTCTTTTGCATGTTTGTCACACAAAATGTTTCTGATCATCAAACACATTTAACCATTAGTCAAATATAACACAAGTAAACACAAAATGCAGTTTTTAAATGATGGTGTTTATTATTTAGGGAGAAAAAAAATCCAAACCTACATGGCCCTGTGTGAAAAAGTAATTGCCCCCTTGTTAAAAAATAACCTAACTGTGGTGTATCACACCTGAGTTCATTTTCCGTAGCCACCCCCCAGGCCTGATTACTGCCACACCTGTTTCAATCAAGAAATAACTTAAATAGGAGCTGCCTGACACAGAGAAGTAGACCAAAAGCACCTCAAAAGCTAGACATCATGCCAAGATCCAAAGAAATTCAGGAACAAATGAGAACAGAAGTAATTGAGATCTATCAGTCTGGTAAAGGTTATAAAGCCATTTCTAAAGCTTTGGGACTCCAGCGAACCACAGTGAGAGCCATTATCCACAAATGGCAAAAACATGGAACAGTGGTGAACCTTCCCAGGAGTGGGCGGGCCGACCAAAATTACCCCAAGAGCGCAGAGACGACTCATCCGAGAGGTCACAAAAGACCCCAGGTCAACGTCTAAAGAACTGCAGGCCTCACTTGCCTCAATTAAGGTCAGTGTTCACGACTCCACCATAAGAAAGAGACTGGGCAAAAACGGCCTGCATGGCAGATGTCCAAGACGCAAACCACTGTTAAGCAAAAAGAACATTAGGGCTCGTCTCAATTTTGCTAAGAAACATCTCAATGATTGCCAAGACTTTTGGGAAAATACCTTGTGGACTGATGAGACAAAAGTTGAACTTTTTGGAAGGCAAATGTCCCGTTACATCTGGAGTAAAAGGAACACAGCGTTTCAGAAAAAGAACATCATACCAACAGTAAAATATGGTGGTGGTAGTGTGATGGTCTGGGGTTGTTTTGCTGCTTCAGGACCTGGAAGGCTTGCTGTGATAGATGGAACCATGAATTCTACTGTCTACCAAAAAATCCTGAAGGAGAATGTCCGGCCATCTGTTCGTCAACTCAAGCTGAAGCGATCTTGGGTGCTGCAACAGGACAATGACCCAAAACACACCAGCAAATCCACCTCTGAATGGCTGAAGAAAAACAAAATGAAGACTTTGGAGTGGCCTAGTCAAAGTCCTGACCTGAATCCAATTGAGATGCTATGGCATGACCTTAAAAAGGCGGTTCATGCTAGAAAACCCTCAAATAAAGCTGAATTACAACAATTTTGCAAAGATGAGTGGGCCAAAATTCCTCCAGAGCGCTGTAAAAGACTCATTGCAAGTTATCGCAAACGCTTGATTGCAGTTATTGCTGCTAAGGGTGGCCCAACCAGTTATTAGGTTCAGGGGGCAATTACTTTTTCACACAGGGCCATGTAGGTTTGGATTTTTTTTTCTCCCTAAATAATAAAAACCACCATTTACAGACTGCATTTTGTGTTTACTTGTGTTATATTTGACTAATGGTTAAATGTGTTTGATGATCAGAAACATTTTGTGTGACAAACATGCAAAAGAATAAGAAATCAGGAAGGGGGCAAATAGTTTTTCACACCACTGTACGTATGAGAGTGAAGACTTTGGGTTAAAAGCACTGTTGGGGTAACAGACAAGATTCCAATTAAAGCAGGTCTGCACCAGGGATCTTCTTTAAGTCTTCAAATCTTTGATCTGGTAATTGATGTGTTGATGTTGTTGGATAAAAGACCAATCCCCCGGGTGCGTGCTTTTTACTTATGATATTGTGTTGTGTAGCACCAGAAAGGAGGAAGTTAGTAGAATGGAGAAGGGCTTTGGAATATTGAAGATAATTAGGAAGAAGACAGAATATGTAAGGTTTAATGATGATTAGGATTTAGTAATTAGTTTACAGGGAGTAATATTGAAATGAATGGATAAGTATAAATATCTAGGATCAATGGTAGCCCAAGATGGAGAATCAGATGTATGCAGAGATAACCCCACAGAGTGCCATGTGGATGGAACAATTGGAAGAAGGTATCAGGAGTATTGCATATTCAGTGGATTAAGGCAAAAGTTAAAGGTAAGGATTTTAAGACAGTGGTAAGACCAGCAATGATTTACAGAGTGGAGACATTCGCAGTAAATTGAGCACAGGAGAAGAAGTTGGATGTGGCACAAATGAGAATGTTGAGATGGATATGTGGAGTTACAAAGAATATAACAAGTAATGAAATGATCAGAAGTACAACAAAAGTAGGAAAGTTATCTAAGAAAGTACAGGAAAGTAGTTTGAAGTGGTATGAACATTTGATGAAGTTAGACAAAAAAGATGTGGGAAAAAGAGAAGGTAATGGAAGTACAGGGGAAGAGAAAATGAGGAAGGCTGAAACAGATGTGGATGGATAAAGTAAAATATCTGAAAGAAATAGGTTTGATTGGGGAGGTGTTGTAGGACCAAGAAGTTTGGAGAAGGTTAATCAGGCATATTGGCACTAAATAGAGGTGGGAAAAGATCAAGAGGAAAAAAAAGATGAAAGGGGAAGCCTGGAGAAATCCAGTGCTGACATTGGAAGAATGTGGAAACTCCACAAAAACAGTGTTGTGATTTTAACATCGATTTATATACTATTACTGAATATTACAGTTATGTTCATGTACTGTACATGCTCCAGCATTCAAAGCATCGCTTATTCAGTTATGTTCCAAACATTGGGACCACGGACATTTGTTGGGTGTCCCTGATATTTTAGCTCTTTTTGGCTATTCAAGCTGACTGTTTTGGAAAGTATTTTTATTTAAATTTCCATGCATCTGATTCGGTTATACATAAAGGTTTTGCATGATTTCTGCCAGCACCCAAGGAATTCAAAGCCAATATTTGTTTTTGCTTTGACTAAGTTTTTAAGTTGCTAAATAATTTTTGTGTCTTTTCTGCTGCCATTTGGTGGCTTTGTTGCCATGATGCAGTGACCTCTTGTTAAGGGTTGTGGTCTTGGAGGTCATGACCTGTGACTCAACAGTCAGCGCAATGCACTTTCTGGCCATCTGAGATTTCAAATCAAATCTGAAAGATAGTGAGGACATTCCTTTTTATTCACTTTTAGTGTACTGATCTTGTTCTTTGACTGTTGACAAGGGATTCTGTATCAGTTTTGGTTTAGGTGAAAGATAGGACTGATCTCTATTTTTGAATTTTTGCTTGGTTTTTTAAATTTGTTTCATCTTCTGGTCTCATACATTCCCTTCCTGCCTCCTGGTGCTTTCTAAGCAGGACATTGCCCATTACCATGTTTGCTGTCCTAATTTTACAGAAGTATCCTGCTTTTCCTAATAACAATCTCATGGTGTGTCTCCCTTACAGGACAGCAGAAGTCTCTGGATCAGCAGATCAGAACTCTTACACTTGGAGATGAACCGGAGCCCATTTGTTCTTTACCTTTTTTCGGTCAACAGCTGGAAAATCCCAAGAAAACTGGACTCATTGAGGTGATTTCTAGCACAAATTTCGACATGGAGCTACCACAGACTCCCAAATATCATCTGTCTACAGTTAAAAATAAAAATAATGTAGAAGAGAAAATTGTACTGAGCGTGGAACTTCCGGGGGTACATTCAGTCTCAGAATGTGACCTCAGCATTTCACAGGTAGGCTTAATATGAAACTTAATATGAAAACAAGGGCCCTTGGTTTGGAGTGTGCAGTCTCAGATCAGCTTGTACCCTCACTTAATCAGTCAGGCTTTTTACTGTATAGTGCCTTTCAGAGTAAGCACCATTTTCAGACAACAAATGAGAATACAATATAAAGCAATAAGCACACCCGTGATAGAACATAAATCTTCTTCTTTCGGCTGCTCCCATTAGGGGTTGCCACAGTGGATCACCTTCTTCCATATCTTTATGTCCTCTGCATCTTGCTCTGTTACACCCATCACCTGCATGTCCTCTCTCACCACATCCATAAACCTTCTCTTAGGCCTTCCTCTTTTTTTCTTCCCTGGCAGCTCTATCCTTAGCATCCTTTTCCCAATATACCCAGCATCTCTCCTCTGCACATGTCCAAACCAATGCAATCTCACCACTCTGACTTTGTCTCCCAACCTTGCAACCTGAGTCAACCCTCTAATGTACTCAGATTGACTGAGGAAGGATGTGCACCGAGCAGATGCCACAAGTGTGAATGAGAATTTATAGAGGGTTTAGTGCATAGTCTTAGACCGGTAGACAATGCTGAAAGATTTGAAAATGTAAATAGGATTGTGAGAAGTAGGTTGGTTGAAGGAATAAAATATAAATTGTATAGGGCCTGTAGAAAGTATTCACACTCTTGAATGTTTGCACATTTTAGTTTTATACAACTCTGAATAACAGTGGATTTAATTCGCTTATCATTGGAGTCTTTAATGTCAAAGTGAAAACAGATCTCTGCAAAGTGGTCTAAATTAATTACAAATAGAAAACACAAAATAATTGAATACATAAGTATTCACCTTTAAGTCTGTAATCAGTGGGTGCGCCTTTGACGGCCATGTCAGCCTGGAGAGTGGGTGTGCACAGATCTGTAATAAGCTTAGCATATCTTCACACTGCAATATTTAACCATTCTTCTTTGCAAAACTGCTCAGATGCATAGACAGAAAGAAACTTTATTAATCCTGAAGGAAATCACAAAATTACAGCAGCAGACAAAAATCCACAAATATACATAGAGCAAGAGTTATAATAGTCTTAGGTATGTTAACAAGGTAAAAATAAACATTTAACATCAGTTAATCTGTAAATGAATTAACAAAATGTAGGTATTTACTAATTGCAAAGTGACTAGTATTAAACATACTTGTAAGTTTCAATTTCACAGTCCAGGATTTCAATCACTGGCACAGTATATCACACATAGCGCCATTGTCTGTTAATATGTCTGTTAGACTTGCTCAGTACAATTCAGCACACAAGGAGCAATGCCACCATGACCGAGGGGTGACTCATTATAGAGACTGTTGGGTTGTGTGGAGATTGTGAGTGAACAGCCTTTTTCAAGTACATCAGTTGGATTGAGATGTGGACTCGGTTACACAACTTGTGTTGTTTTTAAGTCATTCCTGTGTAACTTTGGCTATATGTTTGGGCTCATTTCTTTGCTGTGAAACAAGTCTTCACTTAAGGTGCAGGTTTCTTGCAGACTGCGTCAGGTTTTTCTCCAGAATTTCCCTGTACAGTATTTTGCTGCTTTCATTTTAGGCTATACCCACAAAAACCTTCCAGGGCATGCTGCAGAGAAGCATGACTCTGCCACAACTATGCTTCAGAGTGAGCATGGTGGGTTACTGATAATGTGCAGTAACATACGGCAACATGACATTTAGTCTAATGACCAAAAGGCTCACTGTTGGTCTCATTAGACCACAGAACCTAATTCTAATTGACTTAAGCTTCATCCAAGTATTTTTTAAATGCTTATTTAACTGAACTCCAAGAAATATTGAGAGATTGGTTATTTTCTTGTCTCCATCATCTGACTTCTGCTTTTCAGTTACCTTTTCACCAAATTGCTTAGAGACTGAGGGATGGATGGGTGTCACAATCTGGATAGGTGCTGCTCCCTGCCTCAGTTGGGGGATAGGAACAGTGGATGGACATGGTGAGCCTGCCTCCCAAAGACAACTGTCTCCTCCACCCGATGTACTCCATGGCAGTGTTGCTCTGGTGTGATGCCACTTTGGATACTTGCAGAGCTGCATAGGGCCTGTAATCCCAGAAGATACTGTAGGCCTGTTGGGTTCCCTTGGGTGCTGCCAGTGGTCTCTGCCAGAAGAGGACTCCCTTGCTTTGTGGCAGTTCCACCTGACCCGGAAGTGCTTCCTGGGTGCAATATTCTTCCGCCAGAAGTAATACAGAGTGCAAAATAAATGTAGTTGCCCTGGCTTACGCAGTGGAGTAAGATGTGTAAGAATACAAAAGAAAGAAAAGACAATTAAGCATTGTCTTGTTATTTAAAAAAAGAAGTCTGTTCGAGGTATTTAATCGAAATAAAGCAAGATGGTTTGAACCCGGGACTGGTGTCTTTGGCATTGTTTCAAGGGCTTGAGGCTCTGATACGCCCTCTAGTGTCCATAATATTTGTAATTAATTTGCAGAGATCTGTTTTCACTTTAACATTAACGTCTTTTTATGCGGACCAGTGTCAAGAAAGCCAAATTATACCTGCTTTGATTCAACATTGTATAAAAAATAAATAAATAGGGGTGCATACTATAGGCCCTGCATACAATGGCATTATTCATCATCGCAATATCAATACAGTGAGGAAAAACATCAGCTTTTGTAAGCAATTCATTTTGCTGGCAATTACATAACAAAATGCATTGTTTATTAAACTGCTGTAGCTGACATCCTACTAACTTTTGCACAGCTGCACAGATTTCCATACAAAGTGCTTTGTTCACATCTAAGTTCAGACTTTGGGCTCATTTTAGCTTTCTGTATGTCACATTAAGAAATGCCATGATTTGAAACATGCAGTTTGTGTGGATGGTCTTATAAATATCAAGCCCACCGATAGCATGGCAAACAAGGACTGTCTCTCCATCTCAAAAGTTTGTCTCTATGTAAGATATAAATCTGGCCTGGGTTGTAACGAAGCTTTGGAAGGAGGGATGTGAATGAAAGTTTGCATTTACATTTGTATAACACCGATCGGCCACAATGTTAAAACCACTGACAGGTGAAGTGAATGTTTAATCATATTGTTACAATGGTACCTGAGAGCAGTGGGATATATGACACAGCAAGTGAACAGTCAGTTCTTGAAGGTGATGGGTGAAGCCGTAAAAATGGGCAAGCATAAGGATCTGAGTGACCTTGACAAGGACCACGTGTGATGGCTAGACAACTGAGCATCAGAGCATCTCCAAAATGGCAGGTCTTGTGTGATGTTCCCAATATGCAGTGGTTTGTGGGCCAGGGAAGGACAATCAGTGAGCATTGATGTGCTTGGGAATCGAAGGCTAGCCCGTCTACTCTGATCCCACAGAAGAGCTACTGCAGAACAAATTTCTGGAAAACTTATTGCTGGTCATGAGAGAAAGGGGTCAGAACACACTGTACATTGCAGCTTGCTGCATATGGGGCTGTGTAGCCACTGACTGGTCAGTGTGCCAATGCGGACCCCTGTCTACCACTAAAAGTACCTACAGTGGGCATGTGAACATCGGAACTGGACTATGGAGCAATGGAATAAGGTGGTCTGGTCTGATGAATTACTTGTTTTTTGTTTAGATCATATGTATGGCTGGGTTTGTGTGTGTCTCTGAGGAAGAGATGGCAGCAGGACGTACTTAGGAGGAAGGCAAGCTGGCAGAGGTAGTGTGATGCTCTGGGCAATGTTCTGCTGGAAAACTTTAGGTCCTGTCATTAATATGGATGTTACTCTGACATGTACCACCTACCTAAAGATTGTTTTACATCATGTACACCCTTTCATGGCAACATTATTCCCTGATGGCAGTGGTCTCTTTCAGCAGGATAATATGCCCTGCTATGCTACAAAAATAGTCAGGAATAATTTGAGTAATATAACAAAGAGGCCATGGTGTTGTCTTGGCCTCCAAATTCCCCAGATCTTAATCCGATCAAGCATCAGTGTTTGGATTGTGCTGGAAAATCAAGTCAATCCATGGAGACCTCACCTTGCAACTTACAAGATTTAAAGGATCTTCTGCCAACGTCTTTGTGCCAGATACCACAGGGACACCTTCAGTGGTCTTGTGCAGTCCATGCTGATTTGACGGCTCAAAGTGGACCTACACAATATTAGGCAGGTGGTTTTAAAGTTGCGGCTGATTGGTGTAAGTAAGGAAGGAAGGAAGGAAGGAAGGAAGGAAGGAAGGAAGGAAGGTTAAATAATGTGTACCTCTCCTGATTAGTTTTCTATTCTTACTGAGGAGACCACTGAGATTTAGTTGGTTGAATGGAATCGAGGTTTTTTCATATCAGGCGTAATAGAAATTTTCAAATAATCTAATTTAACTTTAGTCAAATACAATGAAATAATAAACTGGAATATGTTGCAGAGTTGAATCGTGTTACTTCAGATACTACAATAATGCAACAAAATGTCAAACTATCTTATTGTGAGTCAAACAGCACAATATCAGATGGGGCTGTCCCCACTAATTCCCATCCCAAATAAGCAGTAACAACCAGCACTCTGAGGTGTTGAAGATGATAGCATAGAAAATTGGTAATGAGGTTGTGATGATGACTTGATACAACACCTGTGTAAAGAAGCCATTTAAAGGGTAACTGAAAAGGAAGGGCTGCAGGCTGGCAAGGTTCCTACAGTTGCACTCAAAATTTTTCAACCCTCTTTGCAAAATAGGTTTATTGACAAAATTTGCAAACTTTCAGGTGTTTGCCATAAACAAATCAAACAAGAACAATTTAAATAACTCAACACAACTAATAGTACAAGTGGTTTCTCAACATTCAACACAAAATGCCACTTTTAATGACTACTTTTAGTGACTATTCAAAGGGGGTTGAATAATTCTGAGTGCAACTGTAGGTGACAGAATGTGGTGTTGACAATATCCATCCATCCATCCATTTTCCAACTCGCTGAATCCGAACACAGGGTCACGGGGTTCTGCTGGAGCCAATCCCAGCCAACACAGGGCACAAGGCAGGAACCAGCCCACCACAGGACGGACACACACGCACCCACACACCAAGCACACACTAGGGACAATTTAGAATCGCCAATCCACCTAACGTGCATAACTTTGGACTGTGGGAGGAAACCCTCGCAGACACGGGGAGAACATGCAAACTCCACGCAGGGAGGACCCGGGAAGCAAACCCGGGTCTCCTAACTGCGAGGCAGCAGCGCTACCACTGCACCACCGTGCCGCCCTGTTGACAATATTGTATATATAATAATTATATTAATAATATATAATGGTTGACATTCAGTGGTAGATTAAAGTGGGACTCCCAAATTAGTGATAAATGTGATGGAAGTAATTGCTTGGATCAGTGGTTTGTTGAGCATGGGCCAGGTTGACTGCAGGTATCTCAAGAAGTTAAGGAGGTGCCGGTGAGCAGCTCAGGTTGCATTATTCCAACTCAAGAAGAGGACGCCACTTCTCAAACCAGCATGATTTAATTAAACGAGTATGATTTACAGGCTTAATTAAATCACTTGGTAATTCATAAAACATGCTCTCGAAACACTAAGTGATGGAAGCCACAAAATATGAATATCCTCAATTTTGCTACCTTAATGGTGTAATGTATTGTATATAGAAGATACCAAACATGGTGAAATGAAACAGTAACGTGAATAATAGTTTTTTGTCTCAACTTTTTTCCAGGATGATGTATTGATTGAAGTGCAAGACAAATATTTCCTTCATCTGGACCTTAGTAGGAAAATCAATGATGAGTCCGCATCAGCAAAATTCAACAAGCGGACTCAAGTGCTGTTGGTGACTCTGTCCATACAAGAATAATGAAAGATACGTTATGGCTGTGCACAGCACAAAATAAAGATTTGAGATATTTGGAAGACTGTCATTTCAACCTTGACATAATAAATTGATCAGAGTCACTGATAAAGACATCAGGTCTGGACATAAAGAGTTGTATTGCACGTCCTGCTGCTTACTGGATGTTACTACATTACGTTGGTTGGATCCAGCAGAGCATAACATTAAAAGAAAGTAAAAATTAATTAGTCTTAACTTGCTAAGGTAAACAATGGTATATCTCAAGTCTTACATCTCCATTAAGAAGACCGTATTTATTAAGGAGCATTTCTGATTGCATTAAGCATACGATTATTAAAGAAAATCATGGATTTTGTACTTGTATTTATAAATATGGGATTTTTTGATAAAACATGTTACTAAATATTTTGTGTTGGTTGCATATGTCATTGACACAAAATTAGAAGCATAGACAGTTGAGACCACACATTTCCATATACTGTGGCTAAAGGCTTTGTGTTAAATTAATTAGAGGGTCTACTTTATTTCTATAAGTGGTGATATCAGATAAATTGCTTAGTGACTGACGTATTTCAGCCTTTATTGACTATATTGGATTTTCAGTTTCTGTACACTTTATTAGTAGTTTAGGGCATTGCCTTTTAATTGGTTAACTTGAACTAAATGCTTAAGGTTTCCTTCCACAAGATTCTCACAATAAACTGGCAGGCATTTTTTCCCAGTCCATCTGATAGAACCGGTGTGGGTCAGTTAGGTTTGTGGGCTTCCTTACTTGAACACACCATTTTTTGAAGGCATTCAGGTCAGAACTTTGTGATGGTCACTCCATTTTCTAGCACCTTTGAAGCATTGTCCTGTTGAGTGACAACTCTGCAACCAAAGGCATTTGGTTTTGCTTCAGCATTTCTAGATAATCCTCCTTCCTCATGCCATTTATTTTCTGAAGTGCCCCCAGTCCCTTTACCTCCATGTTGTAATGCTGCCACCCCCATGCTTCACAGCTGAGATAATGCTCTTTAGGGTTAAAAGCCTCGTCCTTCTTCCTAGATAGATAGCAGTGATCATTATAGCCAAACAGTTACATTTTACTCTCATCTGACTACAGAACACTCCTCTAAATCATCAGGGGCCATATTTAGAAAACTTGCATGGATTTACGTGTTAAAATATACACGTGCTAAAAAAAGCAGAAAAACATACTGCAAAAAAAAATCAGATTTATAAAACCTGGCATATGCAAATTTCTATGTAATTTACTGTTTATAAATCACAACTGCCTTGTAAATGTACATAAATGAATGTGGCTTGAATGCCACCCTGAAACATCCATATATGGATCATGCTAATCAGCCTCATACATATGCAGTTACGATGCTTCAGCACTTCATTGGCTGGTAAAGCAGCTGCCTCCTGATGCATTGAGACCCTCCATTCGAAAGTAGCCACAACTGAAAGTGCGCTGCATTATAGCGCCTCTCCTCTGCACTCTGGGAGTCCAGGAAAGGCGTTAGGCACCAGTGTCTAAGCGGGTAGTATCTGCCAGTGTATCTGGAGTTTCTTGACAGGCAGGAAGCTGTATGTGACACTGGACCTCTGTCTGTCGATCTAATGTTATTTAGCATTGGCTCCCTACAAGGCTGCGTTTTTTCACCTTTCCTGTTTTCACTCTGTACAAATAACTAGATTCACAGACAAATCTGTAAAAATCCTAAAGTCTGCAGATGGCACAAGAGTAGTGGTTCTTATCTATATTACTAAACGAAGGTTGTATATATGCACGGATGCCAGACGCACCGAAGCACACGCGTGCGCCCCAGAGTCAACCCAGCGGCTTCCCGGAGTCAGTAGGTGGCGAAAAACAACAAAACACGACCTGTAAACTAAACTTGAGGTAAAGCGTGCACGCCAGGTTGTATATATGCACAGAGGCCACAAGCAAGCCATACACACTACCACCGCCGCCCGAACGTGACCGCATATACCACCTTCGTTTAATAATGTAGCCCTCCAAGCCAGGATCCGCCGCCATCATCACTTCAGCACGCGAATCCGCTGCCATCAGCAAACGACTTCTAGCTAACGACACAGCCGTAGAAAATCAAGAATGAGACCGCATGGATAAAAACAATAAACGAAGGCGCCTACAACGTGCTTCAGAGACACCAGAACCAGATGAGTCACTACTCCAAAAAGAAACCGCTTTAGTACAAATGTTTATTTAATTAAATGAAAACTTTCCCAGGATGCACCCACCCCTCATGATTTTTCTTCCCTCCAAATATTGGAGGGAACAGAAAGTGATTGCCATTCTTGGATTTGCGATTCTTTCGAGAATCGCGGGTTTGCTGGTTTCCAATAATGATATGTCTTCCTATCAAAGAGTGGTGGGCTGTCTTGTGGAATGGTGTTGGAGCTCAGTGCTGTTAAAACAGAGGATTGACTTCTGCTGACGAGTCGCTATCTGTTCACCTGGCCAGATGGTGTTTGTGGTTCGTTCGTTCAAATTCCTGGGGACTGCTTTCACTAATACTGTACTTTAAAATGGGACAAGCACATCACCTTCATCATCAAGAAAGCCAAGCAGAGATTGTTCTTCCTTCGCATATTGTTAAAATTTATACTCTACCATCATTGATAGTACTGCAGTGGGTGATTAGTTCAGCTGTGAAAATTATTGGCTGTCTCCCACCATTAAAAGATGTGTTTATCAGCACAGTGAAAAAGAGAGCAGGACAGATTGTAGCTGACTCTACCCACCCTAGCAGCCTTCTGTTCGTTAAATTGCCATCACAAAGGAGGTACGGGTCAATCGTGACCCATACTACATGTCATCTCTGAAGTTTCTTTCTTCAAAGCATTCAGATCGTAAACAAGCTTACATAGGGTTACTCCTAATTGTTTTTGCAAAATATAAATGGTTACAGTGTTGTCTGTGTATTCGTAAATACTTGTTCCAACTTATTTGAAGTTTGCAAATATTTTGTTCCAGAAATTGTCTTTCACATCAGCACACATTCTACAAATGGTTCAGTGATGTTATTATTTTGAACGTGAGCCATTTCTAGCTGGTTTGGCTCAATTTCCCTACTTTATGAATGGTGTTGTCATTTTCCAGCTTCTCCAAATTGTTACATATGCATGGGTCAGAGTTGCTCTAAATATACAAATGATACTGTGCCACATTTGTGTGTGAAATTGCATGCACACATTTTAAGCCTCCATTTGTACTTGCACAAGCTTCATAAATGAGGCCTCAGGTCCTGGTGATCACCTACAAACTTCAGTCTGGCCGTTATACATCGGTCTTGGAGTAGGACCTTCTTCCTTGTACGGTAGATGTTCAGGCCATGCAGATGAAGGACTCTCTTAACGGTGAATGTAGATACTTTGATACCTGATGCCTCCAGCTTCTTCGCTAGTTCCTCTGTTGTTTTCGAGTTCTTTTGAACTTTTCATAACAAAGTTTTTTCATCCCAGAGTGTTAATTTGTGCCTTCTTCCTGAATAATGCAGTGTCTGTGTGGTCCCTACATATTTATATTTTTGTATAGTTGTTTGTACAGAAGCTTGTGGTACCTTCAGTTGTTTGTAAATTGCTCCTTAGGTGGAACCAGATTTGTAGGGGCCCACATTTTTTTTTCTTAGGTTTTGGCTGATTTGCTTAGATTTCCCCAGTGGCTCAAAAGATAGATCCTTAAATCCAGCAACAGGTAAACTCCCAATGAACTCAATGAAGACAATCTGCCACTCAGAGGTTTCTAAAAGTCACATCATCAATTGTTGTGATCTCCCAGGATGTTCAAACACATGTCAGCTTGGTGTATGTTAACATCTGGCCCACTGAAAGTCTGGTTTAGCAAATAAAGGCTCAAATAAATATGTCTCTTAGCAATTACTTTGACATTACTACTTATGGAAATAAAATAGATGATACTCAGGGAATGTATGGGAACATGACATGTTGGGCCGTGAAAAACCGAGCTAGACAGTCTTTAGCCGAGTTTGGTTGAAATCTTTGATCAATGAATGAAGACTTAACAGCTCTGGTCAACATTATTGACCACCATGCATTTCCAGTGAAATATTCTGTGGAATGACAACCCCAAAACTCTGCTATTTGGCAATGTTGACCAGCAATTTGTTTAAGGGTAACAAAATGATGCTTATAAGAAAAATAGCAACCTACCTACAGTGAAAAATTCAGAAGGTTCCCTGTTGCAGGTCTGCTTTCCTGTCTCTAGAATGTGAGGCCTTGAACTTCTTAAAGAAAACATGAAATCCTAGAATTACCATGGCATGTTAGTGTGGAAAATGCTACCCAGTGTCAGAAAGGTATTGGTCAAAGATCATGGTACCTCTAATGGGATAATGAACCAAAATACACATCCAAAAGTACAAGAGAAAGGTAAGCTACAGGAAATGGGTGGAGGCTGTCATCATTGACCAGGGTTGTGCATCCATGCATCAGGGAAGGCTTATGTTAATGTTGAAGTCCTACTTTCATTTTCATTAAAAAATCTACATGCAAGTTGAACAAAGTTATTGTTGTGTAACTTTGGACATATTATTAAATATTCTGATGATCAAAAGATGGTACATTATGTGTAGCACCTGAAGACAGTACCTGTGACAGAAACTAAACTGCAAGAGGGATAATAAAATGGAGTGCAATTGTGCGCCAAGCAGAACACGCAGCTCGGCAGCAGCAGCAGATCCATCCGCATCTCCTTAGCGTGCATACACACACAGGTATATAAACATATACATACACAAATATATATGTCTAGTCCCCCAAGTCCCCAGTTTATTACATAAACATTTAGGTTAAACAACCCTACAAGGCAAAGACAGGCTTGTTTAACCCACAAGAAAAGGAAGGATCTTCAGAAGCCAAAATCTGATCCTATGTGACCTCCTTCACCAGTTTCTTTTAAAACCTCTGGGATGGTTGTGTACCATTTAAGGTTCTTTGTAAAGTCACTGAACTGTTGATACAAGAAAGATTTCTATATGTCAAATTCTGCAGATGGTTAAAATGTTGTTATCCAAACACATACACAAATGGACCACTGAAGAGAAATAACCAGGATACCCTCTAGCTCCTATGGAAAATCATATACATGTATTTCATGGTAATTTATTTCACAATTTGTGAATCAATATACCATTTTCAAAATAAAGAAGAATTTCAGTAAAGGAGCTGCCATACAAGCAACAAAAGAGAATTTTGAATCTTGTATTAGATCATCATGGAACAAGTTCAGCCAAATATAAAATACTTAATAAGATTACAAAAATATGAACAAAGGGAAACAGGCTTGACAATAAATTTGTCATTATCTACACATTCTCTGTATAACAGTAAACAATAGTAGCTTAATATAAGCTGAACTGTTAAAACTGCAATTTAGAAGGTGTACACAAACCTTCACATTTAAGGAAATCAAAGTTGTAATCTGTATTACTTTTATTTGTATGTTGTCTATCTGGGTATTTTAAGTTATTAATAATATAACAGTTGTAAACATTACCTGTTAACAAAGTTGTTTGTTGATTTAAATTTTTTTCCAATGGAATACACACAATTAAGCAGTAAATTCTCACAGTATGAAGTTTTATGGGCTATATTAAATGGACTACCTGTTGTGGGGTCATTAATTAAATATCATTCACTTATCAATTAAAGGCATATTATATTTTATTTTGGGAATATAAATAATTAATCTGAAAATATTTCATAAGAGTAGGAGACACCTGCCACTTTGCAATGAAGCAAGAGATTAATGAATGACAAAATAAAGACTATTAACCTGTTAGGAAAAAAAAACCCCTAACCAATAAACCAAGTAAAACACAACTGTTTTACTGACTCAGTGTATTGCCAGTGTGCTGAACACAAGCTATTTATTTCTCATCTCCTACTGTGTTTTACATTGTTCTTGAAGCATAGGTAATTATCTGTTCAAAGACTAGATATTAAAGGAAGCATTTTTAAATCTTTAAAGACATTCCAATTTCATTTACACTACGGAAAAACAGAGCCCTCATTTATCTGTGCTGAAAACATAAAGCCCTTTGCATACTTGAACAGTTTATAAACAAAAATCCTTGACAAGTGTGTAAATTTCCTAAAAAAAGGAACACATTGAAGAACTGATAACTGATGAACCTTCTGCACACCTATAGCTAATATTGCATACAACCATGTTTACTCTCAGTACCCGGAATTCCAAGACAATGTGGCTAAAGATGCTACAGATTCTTGCATCTTTTATCTTGTCTCTTGAACTACACAGCACTTCTATGACATCATCTTTAGATGTTTTTGGACTCACCACGCAGCACTCAAACATTCTACTGTTCAGTCACTTAAATCCTAATAACCAGAGGTACTTCTTGAGGACAATCTGATTATTATGTTTGTGAATCTCATAAATATGAACTATCTCCCTCAAAGCATTATACAAATCAAAGACTTAAACATCAGGGTCTCAATTTTCTGCTGGTTTGGCTCTTTTCATGAATTTTCAAACGCACCTATCGCAATAGCCATGTGTCTCTGTCTGCATGGAACAATGTGGCCTCCCATGGGCCAATTCAGCACAATTCTTCTTCAAGGAAATTTGTTAAGGCAGTTCAATTTTCATTAGGACACCTTGAACAGATTGCGCTGTACACAGTTTTAAATGTCAAAATGTCCCACTGAAAAAAAATGTGCAAACTCGTCTATGTTAAAATAGAAAAATGTTCAGTGAGATTTCAAGTACAAAGTACTTTATGGTTTCAATTTTACCCTGACAGCAGTTACACCAACTTGTATATTTTCTCCTTTTTCACCTCTGATAGTGGCTAATAGAATGCAAGTTAATGGAATGCCAGCAAATTGCATGTGCAGGTAGGTACTTGCTGTCACTGGGTACTTGTATGCACGTAGGACGACACTCCTCTATGGGCAATTTCAGCTGGGCGAGCAGAAACGTCTATGTGCATCTCACTCCTTCCAATGCTTTTAAGTTGTAACAAGTACATTAAATGATCTTGCTACCTACAGAACTGTAAAATACAGTTGTCCATTATTGTTGCAGTTGTCCATTATTAATGAATTCGGAAGAATTAAGGGCATAGGAGTGGCAATCTTTGTTGGGCTGAATGGGCTGTTCTTGTTTGGATTTGTACAATGTTCTAAAAAGTACCCTGCAGCGTGTAAGCAGTTGTGCACAATGCAAATAAACATTTACTCAGTATTTACCTTACACTAAACTAACGTCACAACTCCACTATTTGCAGATTAGAACGATTCACTATTTCACTTCCACTATAATTTACTAGGGTAACCAGACATCCCTGTGACAGGGGGGCAGTCCCAATTTCACACTATACATCTTGAGAAATATCTGAAAAACATGAACATTTTTAATAGGCTGCCCATCTAATAAAACACTGTCATCAAAACAAACATCCTCACATTACATTTATAACAGTATGTATGAAATTCCAAGGGGGACATTATCTGTATAATAGCATTGTCAAAACTCTGAGGGACAGTCTGATTATGAACTTGTGTAAAATTTGATCAGCTTTATGCAAATGACCAAGAAGCAGACATAAACAGACAGTACTTACATTCATTTGCTCCCTCATCAACCCTTCACTTCTCTAACATTTCTCACAACTGAATAGCTTTCTGAATCCCACTTCATGAAAATTATAATGGTCAGACATCCTCAAGTAATGAAGCATTTTTTTAATACTTTAATGTTTATATTAATATGCATGAACATATATATTATGTGAAACACATACACACATAATCAATACTGTATATACACCATATATATAGTGAAGGGCAGCAGGTAGGTGAAGTGCGCCTGGAGGAGGTCACACCCTAGACAGGACACTGATTACAGTTGGAGGATGTCATGAGGTCAGAGCTTAGTCCTTTGGGCCTGTAAAAGAAGTACAAGGCTGCCGATGTACTCTGGCCACATTAAGTGCATGGCCCATTAAGGGGACAGCTGCACGCCTATCAAGGACTTTACTTTAAACCAGAAGTAGTACTTTGCTGGCTGGCCAGTGCCAGAGAATTTTTTCTGAACTCCTCTTTAAAAGGAGCTTCAATTCCTCAGCCAGGTGAGCTTGGAGTTATATGGAAGCAATGGCTCACCTGACAAGGAGGAGGTAGGAATGATCAGAGGTCTGGAGTGAGGTAAAGAGGCAGAAACATTATTTTGCTTTTAGTTAGGCCCAACAGGTACACAGTTTTGATGTTTTTTTTTTTTTTAAAACATATCTACCTTATATTTTCCTTCTGTTATATAATTCACAGAATTGTAAAACAACAAAAAAAACAAACCACTTTATTATACAAGTTACGGCAATTCCCTTTTAGTGACCGCACTGTCAAATTACTCCACTGGAAAACAGTACATGTGCTTCTTCCATTCCTGTACTCATCTTTTGTTACTGTATATGCAGCCTCCAGCAATTTTTTTTCCTAGACTTCTAACATGGTTGCTAATTGCCTTTTCTTCAATCTCAATTGTAATTTCTGGAACAAAGAAAAAATCAGAGGGACCAAGGTCTGTGATGCAACAACCACATTGTTATTGATCAAAAATTCTTTGACTTATAATACAGTAAGTGCAAGTGTACTGTCATGGTGTGAAATGTAGTTATGTATGCCACTCTGCTCCAGACATTTTTTTCCCTGATGCTCATCCGTAGATGCCTCAGCAATTCAGTGAAATGTTGCGGGTTAACCATCTGTTCAATGGGAAACTCTACATTCACAAGTCTGTTAATGTCAAAAATAGGCAATCATCATTGTTTTGATATTCAACATGACGTGATGTGTTTTTTTGGCTTGTGGAAAAACAAAATCATCTAAGTAGCACATATAACTGTAGAATAAATGACAGAAATACGCATCTCGATCAGATTAGCACGGTGCCACTTGGTAGATTGTTCAACAAGACTGTAGACATATAATACCAAGTGGCACACTTGATAACTACAAGCTACTGACTGATTCTCTTTGAATATCTAGATTTATCTATATGCATAAATGTGTACACACACACTCAACACTGATAAATGAAGGCCCTGGCAGTAGGAAAAAAATATTATGTCCATGGCTGTCATTTAATAATACAACTTAAAACAGACCTTACTTCTCAAAATCCAGAAAATAGCAAAGATGGCACAATGCAAAGCACAAAATTATAATATATATATATATATATATATATATTTCTCTCCAAGAAGCCATTTTTAACCTAATCAGGTTGTCTTTTAATATTTAACAATATTTTGGCACCAGTCATACAAGTGGGTACTAATATTAAAATGTTTCCTGAAGATACTTTAGTTCTGCATATACTGAATTCAACATTCCAAAATATTAAAATAAAGTACACAGAAGTGCAATATCTATAATATTAACTAAAATCCACACCAAAGTATTCCTAACAAAAAAGTATTTCATACAAAAGGGCACTTTTCAAAAGCTGAAGTATCTTTTATATTTGAAACAATGTACAGAAACACTAATTTAGTATTTTTGATCACATTTTGCTCAAGATGTTTAAAAATAAATCACAATGTGAAAACATTACACATACCTGGTGTAATAAAATGAAGGTATTAAAAGGTTCGATCCTATAGTAATTTTTAATATAGAAACAGGTGTAAAAAAAAATAAACAAGTGGGCAAAGGTTGTATTTATAATTAATGCAACTCCCAAACCTGATTATCAATTTCTAATCTGCATGGTTTCCTGTTCTATATTAAAATAATGAAGATGGGAGAAACAAAGAGTTTTTCTTTTATCACTCTAAGGGTATACCTGGAAAATGTACAGTTACTTTTAATAATACAAACAAAGCAGTTTCACTCTAACTGCCATTTAAAAATATACACATATAAAAATAAATCTGCACAGGTTACAGTGCCAGTTAAATTAAGTGATGGTTTATTGCAAATAATAATTCACTGGCTTTTATTTACCAGCCTTGTAACAGAGGGCAGAATGTCCATGCAGACAATATATATATATTTTTTTTAAGATGAGACCATTTTCTTCATGTGTGCATATTATCTGTATGAAACAAAAATACATGCACACAGAGAAAAGTACACATTCATACACTCACTTATGTATGAATAAAACTCCACTCTAAACTTGAAACCTCAATTCTATAACAGGACTTATAGCAGCATGGTGGTGGGTTTTTCAAGGAACTTTCTGAACTCTGCAAGCCATTGTGCACCCACTGCTCCATCCACAACTCGGTGATCACAGCTCAGTGTAACTGACATCATGTTGGCAACATCAAACCTGCAGATACAATGGGAAATTAAAAAATATATATATATATTTAATAAAAATACTTGCTGGAGGACAACTTTACATTCTTTCAAAGTGTAAGTTTTTTGGTAATTTTCACAGTAAGGGTAATTATAAAATAAAGGTACAGTAAAACCTCGATTATCTGTTACGTGATTCACTCTCAGTCTCTATTAATGGTCAGGGCCAAAGAAAAAAAAATTGTGCACGCCAGCGCCTACTTATTATAATACTATTACTACCATGCTGTACACTGCGTGCTATGCACATTGGAACAACTCTCCTTTGTGCTAGTGCATAGTGTTCTTCCCTAGCTCCACGTCATACTGCCTTTTGAAATCACAGTGTCAGTTATATGCCTTCAGTTTAATAGCATTTTGTAACTTTTCTCTTTTGTTATAATTAATCTACTATACATTGTTATGGTGAATACACGTAAGCATGTGGTGTTGGAATTGTCACATAAACTGAAATTATTAAAACATTTATGAAATGGCGAAAGTGATTCAAGTATTGCTTCAATTTAAGGACAAAATTGAAAAATGTTTTGAAAATGGAAACCACTAATGGTAATGTTCTTCTGTAATTTTCTTTTTAAATTCTGTTATGTTTTGTTAATATATTGTGACGTGAAGGCAGCTTGTGATGTGCTTTGAGGCAGAAAGGGTGGAATGCTGTAAATGCTAGGACTGGGTGATGGGCTTCTGTTCTGTAAGAGACGAAAAAACCTCTTAAGTTCTCATATCACTCATCTCCTAAGAGAAAAAGGAAGGTGCAATGGAAGGAAGTTCTGAGTTTGGAGTCAGGAGACTTTAAGTAGAAGTGTTTGTGGTTTACTGCAAGACAAAATGTGAGTGGCAGGAGATAAAGTAATTAGTAGGGAAAGCTTTCTTTTATTATTTTTGAAGTTTGCTCTGTAACCCAGATAATGGAGTATAAGATGGCACCGTTTGTTACGGAATGAAGACTCCAAGCAAAATGAAGAAAAATCTAGTACATTTGAATTGTGTTTGTTGGTTGTTACAATATTATATGAATTAATTAATTTTGTTAATATTATATTTTATTAATATAGTTTTGTTTTGTAAATAAATAAGACTATTCATTAAACTAATCTACTGTATATCATTTTTAAAGTAGCTGTTCTGTTATCTATCTCTTATCTATCACAGCCTTGGCCCCAACCCCTGAACGATAATCCAGATTTTACTATACTTCATTCTGCCTGATGATACTTGTTTCAGTAATTTACTTTAGCTGTTTATATCAGATAGAAATAAAAAGTGGTTTTCTTATAATATTTTTTAATTTTATTGGATTTGGGGTGTGTGTTTGCACAGCATGAGATTTATACAACTAGAAATAACATATAAACTGCATACCTCCCATTGGGATTAATAAAGTATCTATCTATCTATCTATCTACCTCTATCTACGTCATTAATATGTGTTATGTAATAGGACACAGGGTTATTTTGACTTAAGAAAAGGTTTATATTTACTTTTACCATGACTGCTGAATCACTGTAATATGCGCTCCTTAATCTGTTAGAAAACTACATGGGGAAAATGTTTTTTAAAATTCTTCTGTAATGAAAATGTCATGCCTACTTGTGTTACAGCTGAAGTGATGTACACACCCCCAATTCAAAGATGATTAAAGTGTGCCATGCAATGTTTCTACTTTAATATGTGTAACTGCTAGATTCACATTACCTTTCCTGTAAGTTATTTTTTGCCTGGAAAACTAAACATTGGTGGTCTGTTTTATATGATCATAAAATGCATTTTTTCTGGTTGAGAAAAGTTTTTTCCTTTCTTTTAATAAAAGTGTAAGAGAAATCAAGTTAATCTGTTTAACTGTATTTCCCTTTATATGGTAGACATTAACACATACTCTCTCCATTATAAGATAATTCAACTACATCATTTATTGTTGTCCCTATTATCAATGGAGATGAAATACATGAACAAAAAATGAACGTGATAAATAGTGAACCACAGAATTTGTGAACCGTTGTCCTTTTTTTTTTTTTTTTAATTACCATTAGCAGCATGTTACATACTGTACATGTCTGGAAATTAAGAACTACTATTCAGAGAAAAAGTATAATTGTTATAGTTATCATAGCAAATGGTAACAGTACTTACCCTCTCTCATTCTCAGCTGGTAGTAGTCTTTTTTCAGATCCCCCAACAGCCAGAATACAAGCCTGTGGGGGATTGATGATGGCAGAGAAATTCTTAATCCCGTACATCCCAAGATTTGAGATGGTAAATGTGCCCCCCTATAATAAAAGAAACAAACAAAACGAACTGACTAGTTTTGTAGAAAGATTAAGTTAAAGTCATAATTTCATACTTAAAGTGATTTATTTATGAGATTTTAATTCCCCAAATCATAAAGACAGGGTAAACTCTTATTTCTCATCTAATTTTATTTTAAAAATAAAACACAGTCAAAGAATTAGTAAACCTTGCAAAATCTACATATTTCTTTTTCAAAAACAATATATACCTTTACACTTATCCTTTTAAAAACAGCATTATTATGTCAAATTACTGAGGTATTACTAAAGCTGTGCTTAAGTAAAAATGAATAAGACATTACTCCCATTTTAATATTCTCATTTATTTGTAATAATTGAAAGGCATTTTCACTCTTTGATCAGATTAATTTATTGCTTCACGCACATCAGGTATTATTCTCTAATGATAATTTTTATATTAATAAAACAAAATAACTGTCTTAAAGGAAAATTAGTCAATAATAATCATCACATTATGTGACAATATGTTATGTATGCATGGCACACAAAAGTGAGCATACCTGAAATTCATGAGGTTGTAGCTTGCCTTCTCTTGCTTTGCTAGCCAATACAGCCACATCTTTACTAATTGAAGCCAGACCTTTTACGTGAGCATTAAACACAATGGGAGTGATCAGTCCATTAGCAGTACTCACTGCCACACTAATATCCACTACATGGTTTCTGTAACATAAGCATGAGAAAAAATGATTAAACTGGCATTGCATCTCAAAAATCATTACAACAAGAAAAAGTATTTTAAGGTTCTAGGCTTAAAAAGAGTCAAAAAACCAACAAAGAGTATTTAATTTTACCACAATGCAATGTGAAAAACACACCTTGTTACATTCTTCTGAACTCTATAGTTAATAATAGCTATTTTGTTAATTTTTACCAAAGCCTTTTCAAAATGTAATTCTCTTTCAAGTACTAAATTGTGTAATAACTTTAGGTAATGGTTTTGAAAATCAATGAAACTGTATCAAAAAATGTATTATCTTCTTTGTACCCTGGCAGTACTAGCAATAGTTTTATTAATAAAGTGTGAAGAATGTGAAGGGGTCTAAACAGTTTCTAAATCCAGTGTATTTTTAAATACAGCATTGGAACATTAAGTGATTTTTATTAATTTCATCCATCCATTTCCACATCATTTTAGTAAAATGTTATTAATAATAATACCTTTACTTAACTATAAGATCAAATACAACAAACAACTTCAAATTCACAAAACACATATTCAAGCGCAATTAAAACAATGCCTTCAAAAGGAGAGCATTTTTTCATAATCCCCTTTTTTTTGCTAATTTTAAAGAAAAGACTAAGTTTATGAGAATGGTAAATAAAGCATGACTCACTGTCTAATCACTGTGTCCATCCAGGATGAATTTGCTTCAGGCACCTTCAAGCATGCTAGTGCTGATGCTTTGATTATAAAGTCATTGACTGACAATTTTATATTTTGTGACTTGACTTCCTAAAAATAAAAGAATACATTTGCAAATAATTTAAAGTAATATGAATAAAAAAAAATCACAAGGACATTCTATACGGCAGCTTATCTCACATAATGTTTGACTTTTGACTAATGCATTACCTTGGTGAGCGATATCTCCAAAATGTATAATTAACAATTTACAAGTTAAGTGTGTCAAATAAGCATATAGCTAAACACTAAACAGCATTCACTAAAGCGTGGCATATTTACAGGCTTTTAAAGTCTGGCATTCTTTAAGCTATACTTATTTACACTAAACACTTTAAACATAATAAAGAGGTCAACCCAAAGCAACTGGTTTATAAAAAAAAAAAAAAAAAAAAAAAATTTCACCACTTCTGTGGACTGTCAATGTTGAGAGAAGCTATAATACAATATGTCGTAATGTTTCAACTGGGCAAAATTAAACTGTACAATTATGGTATGGCTAGTTACATTTATATTTCTGTAAAGTAAAATACAGTGGAATCTCAGTTTGCGAGCATAATTCGTTCCGGAAACATACGAGTGATTTGGACTGCAAGCACATCAAAGTGAATTTCTCCATAAGAAATAATGGAAACTCAGATGATTCATTCCACAACCCAAAACTATTCATATAAAAATGATTAATACAAAATATAAAGTAAAAATACATAAAACAAATTAACCTGCACTTTACCTTTGAAAAGAATCATTGTTGGAGTGAGTGAGTTTCTAAACTCTTGTGGGATTCCACCCAACGGGACGTCAAGCGGAAGAGCGTCCCAAAGCAATCACAGTCTCCCAGCGCTGTAGCAGTTCCATGTAAAAGTGAATCCGAAAAGATCGCGGACATGCTATAAGCGCCTGCCATCGATGGGTGATACAAGGAACAAGGACCATTATAAATGCGCAGGGCACAGTACTACTTGGCCACGACCCTGCCTGACTGCTGTGTCTGTGTATAGGAGAGTGGCACATCCCGCTAGAATAAATAACTGCACTGTTGCTGTTTCAAGCTGAATAAAGCTGGTGTTGCTAAAGTACTGAGACTCAGCTTCGTGTTTTGGGGTGCAAGACGGAGACTCGCATGTCACAGCAAACACACACACACACACACACAGTCACAATGCTGTAGTAAACAGTATATGCTCGTACGGATGTTGACTATATGAGTGAGGCACGCCGACTCAGACGGAGAATAGGAGACGATTGCCCACAATCCCGCAGTGAGAGAGAGAGAGCGAAGAACCATCAGCTCAGTTGTGATCACATGACACTCAGCAGACAAAGTGTATACATACTACTCGTATTGCAAGACCTCGCTCGTTTATCAAGTCAAAATTTACTAAAAATTTTAGCTTGTCTTGCAAAAAACTTGTAAACCAAGTTACTCGCAAACCGAGGTTCCACTGTATAAACATATGGCAAAAACTACAACAGATTGTGAAACACTTCTGATGGATAAATAGGACGTTTATGCATTTCAAGGAACAGAATGCAAAATCTCTGAATATTTAAACTGAACACATAAATAAAACCAGCTAAACAAACATTTTGTGGCCTAGAATAAGCAATTAAATTCCTGCCAAAGAACACTTTAAAGAGGGAAGTGGAGTAGCAGTGCTTAATATTTTTTGATAATATACTACTGAGGCAAAATATGAATATCACTTCATTAAAATTACAATCCAGTATTCTTCACAACCTTTTTAATTTTTGATGTGATTAAAACTTCATATCCAGATAAGTTCCTCAAGTTTTTAATTTCTTAAAAATATTTCTTCACCACTATAACAAATGTTTGACTGCGTTAAATGAAATAACACGGCTTGAAAAAACAATGCTAGTTTTGATTGTTACATTAATGTGAAAAAAACTTTTTATCCTGGGTGAACTTTCACTAAATGTAATGCAATATTTTTCCAAGTTTTATGAGTAAAACAAAGGTTTACTATATACGCCTATTATCTTCTTTCTGGAATACATTACCTCATTTAGTTCTCTCCTCATCTCCAATATATTGTCCATATTTACGTCAACAGAAAGGTAGTAATGTGGGATAGTCTGCTTAGACTGCATTAAACGCTGAGCAATAACCTGCAGGATAAAATAAATAAAGCATAAAGATACAAAAAAATTGAAAAAAAAAAATCAAGATCTTTGTGGCAATAAAATCTTGAAAATTATTTTATAAATTTTCAACTGTATACAGAAGACAACAGAACAATTATAGAGATGTCTAAAATAACACAATTTTTAAGCTTTTTTAACACCAATATTCACAAGCATTTTGGTTATTTTTCCCTTAAATATACTATAATTGAACTGCTTAGTATTGTTCCGATTTTAAATTATATGAACAAAACACACAGTTTAACTTTTAAAGATACATACAAAAATACCACAAAAAAGGCGCTGGATCTTTGCTATGCATATTTATTTCCAGTTTCTTTTTAGTATAATAATTCACTTTTTTGTTTGCCCATAAAGGCTGTATATAAGCTACAAATTTAAAACATAAGAGACAAACTTAACTAGAACAAAGAGAGTAAATCTTACTTCCCTTATTTGTTATGATCTACATTTTATCTATGTCATTTTATCTACGTTAATTTTTAGTTTTTAAATAACTATGGCTTCATACACCAGTATACTATATATCAGGCATCATTCTAAAATGTATTCCAAGAGAACCACCTCAATACTTAATGGCACCATTTTTTTTTAATAGTAACAATGGGCCCAGTTTTTGACAAAAATACTTTGATCATTGAGGAACAGGCCCAATTGTGATCAAAATGTCCATACCCTGCGGATGTTGCTAATAGGTATGTCAGTGAAAGTCCCAGTTGGCACTGTTGTCACAGGAGCAGAGGGGACAGGTGTGGGAGTTTGAGCAGATGGTGCAGCTGTAGCCTAAAAAGAAAGAAAAGCCAATGAAAAAAACACTAAAATAATTTTTTAATAAAAGAACAATATAGTTATACAAATGTATTGATATTCCCTTTAAATACTTTGCCATTAAAATTTTTACAACTTGGGGCCTTTGACTAATAAAAAGTAAGTATAAGACAATGCTAACCAAGAAGTATTTGTGGCACAAACACTAGCAAAACAAAATTTTATTAGCAGGAATACAATGTGAATTGCATTTAAAAAAAAATATTCATATGAATTCCTTTTAACATTGATTCAACTTTTTTGCTACAAATTTTCTATAAAAAAATATACTAAGTGCTGCGCAATGAAATGTACTATAGATATGAAAATGCAGAGCACAGACAGAATATAGCTGACAGGGCCATATATACACTGAGGTGATTTGCAATCACTACATAATCTAAAACAGGCATGTCAAACTCACTACCATTGGTGGGCCACTTCGACTGCCATACGTGCATCAGCGGGCCGCACTGTAACATACTGAAAACTTTAAAAAATGTAACACTTAAAGTTTAAAGAAAAGCAATTTATTTCCATACAATTTCTGTACAAGTACGTACAATTAGAATCTTAGCCTCTTAGCTAGGTCCTTATATTATTATATTATATTCATTATATTATATTCATTGCTTATATACTGTAGGAGTTTTACAGTGTGAGATCTATTTCTTTTGTCCCGACACTTGGCATCTCTTGTAAGTAACCAGTTCGTCAATATCAGGCTTGAAATCTTGTGCAGCTGCAACTTTTATGAGGGATGAAAGGTGCTCGACGGTAAGTCTTGAGCGATGTGGGGTTTTGGTAGCTTTCATTAACGAAAACAATTGCTCATAAAGGTAAGTGCTTCAGAACATAGACAGTACTCTCGATGCCAACTTACGGATCTGCACATACGAGGGTGGCAGGTAAGCATACAAGCCTGGCAACACCAACTTCGTTGTATTCTGCCTTCAGAAAAATTTGGATATTCTCAGGCGCATTCTCAACGTTGTAAGAGAACAGCGTAATGCCCTGTTTGTGTGAACTGAAATCACGAAAACGCTCACTGAATTCATTGCTCAGTAATTCAAGTTGGAAAACAAATCCTCCAAAAATCAAATTTTACTTTACTAAGTTTACTTCAAAGTTTATATTGTAAAATAAGCCGATATGCAAAAAGCCCCCTGACCTACACTAATTTTACAAACTCAAAATCACAAACATTTGTTAATAAACAACTCACCAACTTCTCGCGTCCACTTCAGATCTTCTGCTGTAGTCTGCACTAACTGTTTGTTACAATACTAGCACAAAATTACATAAAACTAGAGCAAAAAAATGTGAAAATATGCGAGCTATTACTACTCGTGATGGTCAGTTCTGCCCAGTGGCCAGTCTCAGCAGCCCAGCCAATAGTGTAGCCTGCCAGGGGCGGCTCTAGGCTCGTGGTGGCCCTGGGCAGAGAAAGAATCGATGGCCCCTTCGCCTGCCAATACCAATATGGTATCTTATGCACGGCGGATGACCATATCCGTTGCGGACACTGCATAGTCACCTCGTGCTCATGACACGCTTCTATATGCGCATTTCCGTAACTTGAAAACTAAGTGGAGGCATATGATATTCTCATCACTGCAGAACGTTATAATACTACATATAGCTTACTGCTCCGACTCGAGCGACATTAGTAAATACAGTGTACTAATTAACAAGAAACACAATATTTTTTCGGCCACATTGCCGTCAGCTGTATCGTTATTTTCTCTTTCTGTTTTATATTCAATATATATTGGCGTGGTGGCCCTGTGCAGGTGCACAGTTTGCACATGCCTAAGGCTGCCCCTGCTGCCAAGCTGCCGCAGCATGGCACTTCAGTTGCGACGTCGCGGCTCATTAACTTTAGACAAGGCTCATGGCTATACTAGAGGATGATGTTTCTGGTACCGTAATGCCATGGGAAACACGCTTTTGTCAGAAGGCAGAAGTAAGAAAAGTCAATAAGTAACGCCGAAGATGCAGAATGATTCAATCACAAACGATAGTAATCATTTTGTGCAAGTTTAGTGCTAACTAGGATCTGTCATGCGGGCTGGGGGCCGCGTGTTTGACATGCCTGATCTAAAATGCACATCTTTTGAAGATGCGGGGAAAAAAAATAAAGAGGAAAACACACATAGCTACAGTGAGAACATGCAATCTCCACAATACCTGGACAAAAGACTCAAAGACAGGCAAGACAGACAAGCCATGCCCTTGAGGTACCAGTTTTAACCACTGTGTTGCTCAAAACAATAAAACAACAATGTAATATGCAATATGTCAACTTAGGTAATTTTTTCAAAATGCCAGTACTTTGTTGAACCAATATTGTGAGTCATAACAGTCCATAATCTATTTAGATCATTCTCTTATTAGCTTTGCGTATTGCAATGCAGTAATATACTGTATAATGCACTTATGTTCCCCCTTCTAACACCTGTTTAGATGCATCAGATAAGCTGTAGAATGAGGAAAGCAATTTTAAAGCCTACTCAAAAAAGATAAAGAAGAAAATATTTTTACTTACAGGTACGACTTTGGGTGGAACAAAATTTTCAAGATCTTTCCTTGTAACACGTCCATCTGGTCCACTGCCTAGTTTAAAAAAAAAAAAAAAAAAAAAAAAAAAAAATTTAAATACTTAAGTCAGAAAACTACTAAAAGCAACCACTAATAAAAAATGTGATCCACATTTTTAGAATTACTGCTACTGGCTAAAAAGTCAGAGAACTGCTATACTATTTGTTAAATGAAGGCTCTCTGGATGAGTTATGAATGGGATTGATTTAAGTAGAATTGGTGCATGGCCTAATGCGGGCAATTTAAATTGTGTTTAGAAAGGGTATGTAAAATCCTTAAATAAAATACACAATTAACCATGGTACTATTAAATGGGCTTATCTTTTGCAGATTTTAATTCCAAAGAGAATGATGGCATGAACAGAAAACTCTGTTTAGCCTTTAAACTAAGCTTTCCATCTTTACTGATTTTATTTTAACACTGCACAAAGCATATCATTTATTTCAATTTGTGCTTGGAAATAAGCTATTGTATAGTGCAGCTCTTTGCCAGCTGGTAGAGGCAATAGATAGGATTATAGGGTCATTACTGCAACGTGTACAGAATATAGTATAATTCTTAACTGCATGTACTAATCAACATGCAACACGAAGGCACTGTCCAATGGACACAATCAGTTATTTAACCTTAACCACAATAAATTATTGTCATAGGTGGGACTTTGAATGTGGATATAACAGGTTACCAGCAGGTCAGTTAACCGCTTTAAATTCCAGGGAGACAGTGACAAAAGAGGAAAAAAAGAACATACTGCATACTATGAATCTCAAAGAAGACTTCACTTTGTTCTTTATTATAAATTTTACTTTCTAAATACAGTACATTCCTACATAACTATAGGTGAATGTGCTTTCTGTCGACCATCATTTATACAATGTCTTAAAAAGCTGCTGTCATTTATATAATGCTTTAAACAACGTACACCATCAAAACATGCCTCTTCTAGCAGTGTATTTTTTACTATGATAAAGAAAATTGCTAGACAAATCTTTTTGTGATGTCATCTATTAGTTAGGGTGGATTTAATTGAAATGATCAAATCGACAGGAATACTTCAAATCTCCACATCTGCATAGTGGGGAGGAAGAAATTCCATTGAGTTTTACAGGCTAAAAATGGACATGATTTGGGTGCTTTTTGGCATATAATAAATCTCTTAACAAAACAAATGTAGATCAACTTTAACCGTTTAAAGTTTAATTTTCATCCATCCAAATATACTTTTTATTATTTTTTTTAATAAGACAACTGATTTCAGCAATATCCTAAATTATTAACTTTACCTTTGACTTGACTAATGTCAATGCCCTTTTCAGCTGCCATCTTCTTTGCTAAAGGACTAGCAAATACTCTCCCTTTCATGGTAGAATGAGTAGGTGGTCCAGGAGCAGCAGCAGTAGGAGAAACCACAGGGGAAGGGGCAAATGAAGAGGAAAGATGTGCAGGAGATGGGGTCTATAATAACAAATGACAAAACAATTTACAAAGAGGATTCTATTCCGGACATTTCAGTTTAGGCTTTCATAGTTGTGTCGGATAAGGAAGAAAATCCCGATGAGCATCATTTTCATACAAGACAGAGAAAAGATAAAGAATCACTGCACATTAAGGAATTAAAAGTAATCGGTAAGTGTTTTAATTTTGAAGCACTTGCTCCTATAATCTATAGCTCCACACTACTCTGTAAACTCCTACCGGTTATGTTTCCTTATCTCTGTGCAGAGTTTTTGTTATCTTTTTCTTCTAAATATTTCTGCTTGGTGGCAAGTACAGTATGAATGAATGAAAAGCATGTCCTATCTGCAGTGGGGGCAGCAGGAAAAAGAATACCTACCCAAGCTAAAATGCAGAGCTGCTAGCTATAAAGTCCTAGGAATAACACTGTAGTTAACAGGGAACAAATTTAACTTAACCTACTTACTGACTTCTCATTTTATTTATTTCTATGCTAATTAACTGCTACAAAACTATTAAAATTACACTTCTTTAAAGCCTTACAGTTTTACATAGATGATTAAAAGATTTCCCTAAAACATTCTGTAACATTTTCTATAGTTCAGTCAAACTTCACAGAAAATGATTGCAGCCTATTTTGACGTTAGTTAAAATGTCCCAGTTTTCACCGCAGTTGTAAGAAACAACTGTTTACTAGCACATTCACAGTTTACCCTGAAGCACCATCATGAAATTATGAGGGTTTTAAACAACTGACTATAATAACTTTAAATTTATTAAAGGACCTTGTGTTGGGGAATTAAAAAAGCATTTAAAATGCATTTCCTTCTCTTTGAAGCTATCAATGATACAATCTGTGGAAAATGGCTTTAGAACAAAACTGAGATTGAAGAAAAAAATGTTTTTGAAAAAAATCAGACGTAATTTATACTCTCTCCTTTCTGTAGTTGGCAAACAATGTAGAAAAATGAAGTGAGCTGTAAATACAATTAATTATTCTAGGACTACAGTGGGTATATAAAAGAGTCACCCCCCCTTCAAAATATTCACATTTTGTTGGTTTGCAGCTTGAAATGAATACACACACAAAAAATATTTCTCCAGCTGTATTTACTCAATGTGAACTATAACAACAGACAAATGAAAGATATAAAAAAATAAAAACAGAATCATTTAGATGGTTAAAGGATCACCCCTTCCTAAAAAAAACTTGCAAACTCAATCAGGTATAACTAATTACCTTCTACATTGCACACCAAGTAATTTGGCTTCCACCTGTGATAAGTTGTAATCATTTGGATTAGTTCAGCATTCCTAGAGCATTCCAGTGCTTGGAAGTTTAACTGAAAGCAAACACTGAACTATGGGTGGCAAGGTACTGTCAAAAGATCACAGGGATTAAGTTGAGGACAAGCACATGTTAGGAGATGGATACAAAAAAAAAAAAAATCTAAGGCCTTATCAATCCCTACGACCACCGTAAAGTTCATAATCAAGAAGTGAAAAGTGTTTGGTACTACTAGGACCCTTCCCGGATCATACCATCCCTCCAAACTGGATGGAAGAGCGAGGAGGAAACTGGTCAGAGAGGCTACCAAGAGGCCTATGGCAACTTTGAAGCAATTGCAGGAATTGCTGGCAAAGAGTGGTCATTGTATGCATGTGACAGCAATTTCAGAAATACTCCAAAAATGTGGTTTGTATGGGAGGGTTGCAAGAAAAAAAGCCACTCTTCAAGACAGGCCATATCAAGTCTCAATTCAGCTTTGCCAAATGAACCATGAAGATTCTGAGGTGTTATAGTCAGATGATACCAAAATCAAACTATATAGCCTCAATGCCAAATGGTAGATATGGAGGAAAGCTAATACAGCTTACCAGCCAAAGAACACCACAACTACAGTAAAGCATGGACGTGGTAGCATTCTGTTGTGGGGGTATTTCTCTGCAGCTGGGATTGGGGCACTTGTCAAGATAGAAGGAAAAATGGAAACACAATATGTTGGGCAAAATATCATCAAATTCTTGAGGAAAACCTGCTGCCCAGTGGCAGAAAGTTGTCAATGGAAAGAAGGTTCACCTTCCACCATGACAATGACCCAAAGCACAGAAAAGTTGACCACATAGTGGCTGAAGGAGAAAATGGTGAATGTCCTTGTATGGTCTAGTTGGAGCCCAAACTTAAATCTTATTGAAAATCTGTGGAATGACTTGATGATTTCAGTCCACCAATGGTCACCATCAAATTAGACTGAGCTTGAACAGTTCTGTAAAGAAGAGTGGGCAACTATTGCACAGTCTAGATGAGAAAAGTTGGTACAGAAAGAAGTATCCCAACATACCCATGGCTGTAATCAAAGCAAAAGGTGGTTCCACAAAGTACTGACACAGGGAGGTTGATCTTTTAACCATCTCAGTGATTCTATTTTTTTTTTTGAACTGTTGATATTAGACCTTTCACTTGGCTGTTATAAACTGCATTGAGTAAATACAGCTAGAGAAATATTTTGTGTCTCTTTATTTCAGACTGAAAAGCAACAAAACGTGAATATTTTGAAGGAGGGGGGGATTCTTTTGTATACCCACTGTATGTTCAAACAATTCTATAATAAATTATGTACCATGGATTGGAGAAAACTGAATAGCAATTATGTCATCATTCACACAATATTTATTTTATAATGTATAATTTACATTTGTTTTTGCAAATCCTTTGTCTAAAAAAAAATCTGAATCTTACCATTGGTTGTGGAGTTGGAGGAGACTTGATATCTGGAACTCCAGTTTCTACATAATCTGCAAAAGCATGTATATCAGCTTCCTTTTCAACAATGATACATAAAGGTGTTCCCAAGGGCACATCTCTTGTGCCTTCAGAAATTAGAATTTTAGCTAGATAACCTTCTTCTTGAACCTCAAACCCTGAGAACAGAAAAAATATATTTAAGTCTTCTCAGAAAACTATTAATGATATAAATATCAAAATATATTTCCCGGATTTTTCAATAATTTCAGACTCGTTTTTCAAAAAACAAAATGGTTATGCTTTTAAAGGCAGATAATTATTATATGCTCCTTGTCTCAGGCATTTTATGAACAAACAGTACTGTTGCTGAACAAACCATTTTAATGAGAAAATTGTCAAGTGAAGTCCATATCTATTTGAACATCATTACAATTTAAAGTTGCAACATTCTGTAAGTAAAACTGATGTTAACGTAAACAGGCTCACTACAGTGTCTGACAATACCAAATTTAAAAGCTAGAAACAAAATCATTTTGACAGGAAAAAATATGGTTCTTACCAATTGTTGCTTTGTCAGTTTCAATCTCAGCCAAAAGATCACCTTCATTAAGTTTCTCTCCCACTTTCTTTTCCCATCTTTGTACTGTGCCCATTGTCATAGTTGGTGATAATGCAGGCAGTTGAATCTAATTTATAGAGAAAAAGGTAATGTCAACTAGATTGTTGACTTTTAGGCAATTAATCATCTGTGACAAGAGTTATATTCCAATTCAATATTTTTTCTAGAATGCACTCTATTCTTGTACTTACTAAATAATTTTGGAATAATATAAAAAGTTTAATTGATGGCTCTGAAGTGAGAATAAACGAAAAAAATGGGAAAGACCTGGAAAATTAAAACATTACAAGTTTGCAAAATGTATTTTTTTACTGTTTAACTAGTCTATTAAATGTTAGTTTTTGAGTGTTATTAACCAACTAATGTTTTCTGCACATGCGGATACAAACACAAATCTTGAAACAGAAAATTTCACAAACCTGGCACAGTGACTTGTTGAAAAACCGGATTTGAAAAGTATATTGTTTAAAAATTTGCTTTAAATAGTTTCTGTAAATGAGATGTTAAATGAAAATGTCCTGAATGATGTATTATGTTGTGTTTTTGCGAAACCTGGCTAAATAACACCATCCCAGATGCCAACGTGGAGCTACCCGGGTTTAGCACAGTTAGAGCGGACAGAGATGCAAGTACCTGTGGTAAGCACAAAGGAGGAGGACTCGCTCTCTATGTTAATACACGGTGGTGTCACTCTGGACATGTTAACGTCAAAATCTCCACTTGCTGCAGGGATATCGAACTGTTGGCCGTAAGTTTACGTCCCTACTATTTGCCCAGAGAGTTTGGACACGTCATTGTTGTCGTCGTGTACATTCCTCCTCGGGCAGACGTGGAGTCAGCGAGTGACATCATCCATTCTGCTGTTGCTAAGTTACAAATGCAGCACCCTGAGGCGCTTGTGCTAATCGCTGGAGACTTTAACCATGTGACGCTGGACAAAACATTACCTGCATTCTCCCAGTATGTGCACTGTAACACCCGGGGAAATAAGACTATTGATTTACTTTATGCAAACGTTAAAGACGCATACAGCGCCACCCCGCTGCCTGCGCTTGGGAAAGGAGATCATAACCTGGTTCTGCTTCAGCCTCACTATGAACCAAAAGTTAGAGTCCTACCTACAACCACACGCTCATTCAGGAAGTGGACTCCGGAGGCTGAGAATACTCTGAGAGAACTGTTTTGGAACTACAGACTGGGATATCCTGCAGGGATCTCATAGTAAGAACATTGAGGAAGTTGTTGACTGCACTACTGACTACATCAACTTCTGTATGGACATTGTAGTTCCAGTAAGAACAGTACGCTGCTATGCTAACAACAAGCCATGGATTACAAGTGACATCAAGGGCCTTTTGAATCAGAAGAAAAGGGCTTTTAAAGACGGTGATCAGCATGAGCTTAAGCGCGTGCAGAAGAAACTCCGAGTCCAACTCAGGGCGGCGAAGGAGCAGTACAGGAGAAAGCTGGAGCAGAAGTTGCAGAATAACAGCATGAAGGAAGTGTGGGATGGGATGAAGATCATCACTGGCTGCAGCTCGAAGCGGGGTACCACCATTGAGAGAGACGTGAAGAGAGCAAACCAAATGAACAACTTTTTTAACAGGTTTGACCACCCTAACCCACTCTCACTCTCACCTCGGAGTACTGCACCCTCCACACATCCTTCTGCTGATACCAGCATAGGAAAGACATCCCCACCCATAATTACAACAGCGCAAGTGAGCAGAGAGCTGAGGAGACTTCGTGCCAGCAAAGCAGCGGGTCCAGATGGAGTATCGCCACGACTGCTGAAGGTCTGTGCATCGGAGCTGGGGGGTCCTCTACAGCGCATCTTCAACCTGAGCCTGGAACAGGGGAGAGTTCCGAGGCTTTGGAAAACATCTTGTATCACCCCAGTCCCAAAGGTATCACGTCCTAGTGAGCTGAATGACTTTCGGCCTGTTGCTCTGACATCACATGTGATGAAGACCATGGAGAGGCTGCTGCTTCACCACCTTAGGCCACAGGTTCAACACGCCCTTGACCCTCTGCAGTTTGCATATCAGGAGAAGGTGGGAGCGGAAGATGCCATCATCTATATGCTACACCGATCCCTCTCTCACTTGGACAGAGGCAGTGGTGCTGTAAGAATTATGTTTCTAGACTTCTCTAGCGCCTTCAACACAATCCAACCTCTGCTCCTTAGGGACAAGCTGACAGAGATGGGATTAGATTCATACCTAGTGGCATGGATCGTGGACTATCTTAAAGACAGACCTCAGTATGTGCGTCTTGGGAACTGCACGTCTGACATTGTGGTCAGCAACACAGGAGCGCCACAAGGGACTGTACTTTCTCCGGTCCTGTTCAGCCTATATACATCGGACTTCCAATACAACTCGGAGTCCTGCCATGTGCAAAAGTTCGCTGATGACACTGCTATCGTGGGCTGTATCAGGAATGGGCTGGAGGAGGAGTATAGGGACCTAATCAATGACTTTGTTAAATGGTCCGACTCAAACCACCTACACCTGAACACCAGCAAAACCAAGGAGCTGGTGGTGGATTTTAGGAGGCCCCAGACCCCTCATAGACCCAGTGATCATCAAAGGTGACTGTGTGCAGATGGTGCAGACCTATAAATATCTGGGAGTGCAGCTGGATGATAAATTAGACTGGACTGCCAATACTGATGCGCTGTGCAAGAAAGGACAAAGCCGGTTATACTTCCTTAGAAGGCTGGCTTCCTTCAACATCTGCAATAAGATGCTGCAGATGTTCTATCAAACAGTTGTGGCGAGCGCCCTCTTCTACGCAGTGGTGTGCTGGGGAGGCAGCATTAAGAGGAAAGACGCCTCACGCCTGGACAAACTGGTGAGGAAGGCAGGCTCTATTGTTGGCATGGAGCTGGACAGTTTAACATCTGTGGCAGAGCGAAGGGCGCTCAGCAGGCTCCTATCAATTATGGAGAATCCACTGCATCCACTAAATAATGTCATCTCCAGACAGAAGAGCAGCTTCAGTGACAGACTGCTGTCACTGTCCTGCTCCACAGACAGATTGAGGAGATCGTTCCTCCCCCAAACTATGCGACTCTTTAATTCCACCAGGGGGGGTAAACGTTAATATTTAACATTATACATAGTTATTGTCTGTTTTTTTTCACCTGTATTATTATCATTCTTTAATTAATATTATTTATTGTATCAGTATGCTGCTGCTGAAGAATGTGAATTTCCCATTGGGATTAATAAAGTATCTATCTATCTATCTATCTATCTATCTATCTATCTATCTATCTATCTATCTATCTATCTATCTATATCAGGTGAAATGGTATGATAATTTTAGGTTTGATTTTATTAATTTAAAATAATTTTATTTTGCAATTGCTGAATAAACTAGGGGCGGCACGGTGGCGCAGTGGGTAGCGCTGCTGCCTTGCAGTTGGGAGACCTGGGTTCGCTTCCCGGGTCCTCCCTGCGTGGAGCTTGCATGTTCTCCCCGTGTCTGCATGGGTTTCCTCCCACAGTCCAAAGACATGCAGGTTAGGTGGATTGGCGATTCTAAATTGGCCCTAGTGTGTGGGTGTGTTTGTGTGTGTCCTGCGGTGGGTTGGCACCCTGCCCGGGATTGGTTCCTGCCTTGTGCTCTGTGTTGGCTGGGACTGGCTCCAGCAGATCCCCGTGACCCTGTGTTTGGATTCAGAGTGTTATATAATGGATGGATGGATGGATTTAATTTGGTGAGTGCACATCAGGCAACCCTATCTTTCTTTATAAAACTCTGCCAATATTCAACTCAGATTTATAAAATCCATTTTCCCTTTTTTGTTTTTACATTCAGTTCTAGTATCAAAAATTAAGATTTAAGGTTCTACCTTTTTTATACTTACCTTCATGTGTGGAGGGTAGGAACTACCAGGAGCTTGTGACATACTGACTGATGGAGGGGGTGGTGGTGGAGATGGTGCAGCACTAGTTGCAGAAGAACTGGATGTTGCTGCTTCCAAGGTGTAATCTTTGAAGGCGGCAATCAGTTCAGGTCTTGAGAATAAGAAAACTTCATGAGGTGAAAAAGACTTCAAAATGTATATTAGAAACTCATAGATCTGCTTAGACTAACCTAGTATAAAATATTTCTCAAAATTAATCGATTAAATCTATAAAATTTTAAATCAAAATGTTTACGATATAATAATAATATAATATATAATTGATAACTAAAGCAAAAAAAAAAAAAAAGTTTTATTATGACCAAATTAGCCAGCCAGAAATTTCTATAAAATAGGAAGATGCTATTAAGGCAAAGTTTTTATTTAAATGGAAACCTAAAACAGAACTGGTCACACATGAAATTGGCCATAATTTAGTGGTGTGCAAATGCATTTAATCCCTTTGAAAGTCGTTATAATTTTCTGCATGACAAAAGATTTGTACACATACAGTGGTGTGAAAAACTATTTGCCCCCTTCCTGATTTCTTATTCTTTTGCATGTTTGTCACACAAAATGTTTCTGATCATCAAACACATTTAACCATTAGTCAAATATAACACAAGTAAACACAAAATGCAGTTTTTAAATGATGGTTTTTATTATTTAGGGAGAAAAAAAAATCCAAACCTACATGGTCCTGTGTGAAAAAGTAGTTGCCCCCTTGTTAAAAAATAACCTAACTGTGGTGTATCACACCTGAGTTCAATTTCCGTAGCCACCCCCAGGCCTGATTACTGCCACACCTGTTTCAATCAAGAAATCACTTAAATAGGAGCTGCCTGACACAGAGAAGTAGACCAAAAGCACCTCAAAAGCTAGACATCATGCCAAGATCCAAAGAAATTCAGGAACAAATGAGAACAGAAGTAATTGAGATCTATCAGTCTGGTAAAGGTTATAAAGCCATTTCTAAAGCTTTGGGACTCCAGCGAACCACAGTGAGAGCCATTATCCACAAATGGCAAAAACATGGAACAGTGGTGAACCTTCCCAGGAGTGGCCGGCCAACCAAAATTACCCCAAGAGCGCAGAGACGACTCATCCGAGAGGTCACAAAAGACCCCAGGACAACGTCTAAAGAACTGCAGGCCTCACTTGCCTCAATTAAGGTCAGTGTTCACGACTCCACCATAAGAAAGAGACTGGGCAAAAACGGCCTGCATGGCAGATTTCCAAGACGCAAACCACTGTTAAGCAAAAAGAACATTAGGGCTCGTCTCAATTTTGCTAAGAAACATCTCAATGATTGCCAAGACTTTTGGGAAAATACCTTGTGGACTGATGAGACAAAAGTTGAACTTTTTGGAAGGCAAATGTCCCGTTACATCTGGCGTAAAAGGAACACAGCATTTCAGAAAAAGAACATCATACCAACAGTAAAATATGGTGGTGGTAGTGTGATGGTCTGGGGTTGTTTTGCTGCTTCAGGACCTGGAAGGCTTGCTGTGATAGATGGAACCATGAATTCTACTGTCTACCAAAAAATCCTGAAGGAGAATGTCCGGCCATCTGTTCGTCAACTCAAGCTGAAGCGATCTTGGGTGCTGCAACAGGACAATGACCCAAAACACACCAGCAAATCCACCTCTGAATGGCTGAAGAAAAACAAAATGAAGACTTTGGAGTGGCCTAGTCAAAGTCCTGACCTGAATCCAATTGAGATGCTATGGCATGACCTTAAAAAGGCGGTTCATGCTAGAAAACCCTCAAATAAAGCTGAATTACAACAATTTTGCAAAGATGAGTGGGCCAAAATTCCTCCAGAGCGCTGTAAAAGACTCATTGCAAGTTATCGCAAACGCTTGATTGCAGTTATTGCTGCTAAGGGTGGCCCAACCAGTTATTAGGTTCAGGGGGCAATTACTTTTTCACACAGGGCCATGTAGGTTTGGATTTTTTTTTCTCCCTAAATAATAAAAACCACCATTTACAAACTGCATTTTGTGTTTACTTGTGTTATATTTGTGTGAATTTCCCATTGGGATTAATAAAGTATCTATCTATCTATCTATCTATCTATCTATCTATCTATCTATCTATCTATCTATCTATATTTGACTAATGGTTAAATGTGTTTGATGATCAGAAACATTTTGTGTGACAAACATGCAAAAGAATAAGAAATCAGGAAGGGGGCAAATAGTTTTTCACACCACTGTATTTATCCATTCAGCATTTTAATGTGAGCTCTTATGCTGTAACAATGCATTTCCAAAGTCGAAATAATTCATTTTCTGTATATATTTAACTGAAGAAACATTGAGGACATTGTAACTATTGTTACAATGGCCTCAATCTGTTTGGAAAAGTATTATTTTTGCTGTACAGGCTGGAAATAAGGATATCAGATAACAGAATAAATATAAGACAAAAAGCTTCAGTTTCTGGTATTTTTTTCATATTTTTGCTTTTATTCTTTTGAGTTATAAAGTGTTGCTTTCTTTCACCTCAGGTGTTTATTGGTTTTAGGATAACATACTTCTTACTTCTCAGCACCTATCTTCTCAGTTTTTGGGCCTAAACCAACACAAATCCTACACAAAATGTATAGGAAGATAAATTAAGCTGTTTGGACAATGAAAAAAGAACTCAAACACAACAATAGCTAAATAAACAATTTGGAATATCTCACAAAAGAAACCAACCACGTGCATAACATTTATCTGTAAAAGCCAGACTGGTCAATGTGAAGAAAAACACAAATACAGCTGTGTTGACATAACCAATAAGATAAAAAGTGTAAATGTGTGGGTATTACAACCCCTTTGACTGTACAGTTATTAAGGCTAAAAATAGAAATACTGGATCAGAAATGCACTTTTTTGCAAAAAGTAAAGCAGGGCTCTCAATTAATTCTTAATGGTAGCCAGAATATTATAACGAAACCAGTCAAGAGGCCATATTTGTCTAAGACAAGAATAGTTCGTCATCTAAGCATTTTTAATATATTCACTGTAAATCATTAGAAATGACATAAGGAGAATATATTTATATTTACACTCTCAAGTGTACATAATTTCTTAGGAGATTTTTAAAACATTCACCCTCTTATTTATATCACACACTAGTCCACTACTTACCTCTAAATGCACATCACCGTGTGAAGATACTAGGCATCAAGGTATGTCAACATTTAAAAATAATTTGAATTTATTTAAAAAAAGATCTAATTTGAAAGCAAAAACTGACAATCTATTGTAAAAGAACAGATGCTTGTTTAACCTCCATTAATTTTGTCATTGAGCTACTCCAGACGCATAATGCAACACTACAGTATGTTACAGATCTGTTTTTGCATTTCACTTTCACAATCAGCCATTTTGTAATTGTGAATGGTTAGCTTGTTATCTTCATTTTGTAAAACTTACAGCCAGATCCTGGTAGAGTCCATAGGTACCGATTGTTTTTTTAATTCTGGATGGAGTGATATAAACAGTGCCTTATCACTGCCCACTGGAGACCTCCAAAATAATAAAACAAGTTCGCCTTCAACCTGCCTGCATCCTTCCTGCTTTTTTACTTTCCCTGCTATACTAACCCTGTCCCAGTCTAAATGACCTGTATTCCTCTTCATTCTCTCCAATAAACCATAAAAGCAGCGACGAAAAGGAACATAGATCCTTACAAGCCACACGAACTGGCACTGTGCTCCGCAACATTACTATTAACATTCTTACCTTTTTTTTTAAAAAAAAAAAAAAAAAAAAGATCATGGTGCCACAGCAAAACATGAAGTGCTTATAACAATGTTGCAAGCATCCCATTTGTAGCATTCAGCTGGTGTCCTGCACTACCAATGTATTGTGACATGTATTTAAATGATAGTTTCCCAGAGTGCCACTAGGATTGTTATTTTGCTGTTAGTGTTAATTCTTGCTGTGGCTGCTGCTGCTGTTACCATAATAATAAAAGTATAAAAAGAAAGTACAAACACGTAAGTGACATCCAGAATCATTAAATCTAAATTTGAATATATTCAAATATTTACTTATTTTTAATTGGAATGTATGTACCTTATTTTTGGCTAATCTGACAGTCCTACAAGATATATATATATATATATATATATATATATATATATATATATATATATATATACACACAGTTAGGTCCATAAATATTTGGACAGAGACAACTTTTTTCTAATTTTGGTTCTGCACATTACCACAATGAATTTTAAATGAAACAACTCAGATGCAGTTGAAGTGCAGAGTTTCAGTTTTAATTCAGTGGGGTGAACAAAACGATTGCATAAAAATGTGAGGCAACTAAAGCATTTTTTAACACAATCCCTTCATTTCAGGGGCTCAAAAGTAATTGGACAATTGATTCAAAGGCTATTTCATGGGCAGGTGTGGGCAAGTCCGTCGTTATGTCATTATCAATTAAGCAGATAAAAGGCCTGGAGTTGATTTGAGGTGTGGTGCTTGCATGTGGAAGATTTTGCTGTGAACAGACAACATGCGGTCAAAGGAGTTCTCCATGCAGGTGAAAGAAGCCATCCTTAAGCTGCGAAAACAGAAAAAACCCATCCGAGAAATTGCTACAATATTACGAGTGGCAAAATCTACAGTTTGGTACATTCTGAGAAAGAAAGCAAGCACTGGTGAACTCAGCAACAGAAAAAGACCTGGATGTCCACGGAAGACAACAGTGGTGGATGATCGCAGAATCATTTCCATGGTGAAGAGAAACCCCCTCACAACAGCAATCCAAGTGAACAACACTCTCCAGGGGGTAGTAGGCGTATCTATATCCAAGTCTACCATAAAGAGAAGACTGCATGAAAGTAAATACAGAGGGTGCACTGCAAGGTGCAAGCCACTCATAAGCCTCAAGAATAGAAAGGCTAGATTGGACTTTGCTAAAGAACATCTAAAAAAGCCAGCACAGTTCTGGAAAAACATTCTTTGGACAGATGAAACTAAGATCAACCTCTACCAGAATGATGGCAAGAAAGAAGTATGGAGTGTATGTAAGTGCATAGTACTGTATCAATAGATAAGCATCTTCACTGAGTGCTGTGAACTCTTAAATTATTTCCATTTTTAGATGCATTCGCAAATAATGCGAGAACCACCTACTGCGATAGCCATGTCGGTTTGTCGGTCTTTCTGCATGAAACAATTCGACCCTTGTGAACTGATTTTGTTGATATTTGGCACACTTGTTCTTCAAAAGGTATTTGCAGATTGAACTGCACAGTTTTGAAATTTCAAACACTTCCATTAACAATTGTTGCAGATTCTGTAAACTCATCTATATTAAAACAGTGAAACATTGTGTGACTTCAACTACAAATTAGTTGTTTCAGATTTACAGTTTAAAACATTTATATGAACTTGTATATTTTTCTCTTTTACTCGCCCAATTCAACTATGTCAGATACCAGAGTGTGTGCAGAAGAAAAAAAAACTTCTCTGAAAATAAAAATGGACTATGTAAACATATACAAGACTGAATTGACTAATACTATTTGCAGACTATTATTGTTATCAGCCTACAGCTAAACAATGTTTGAAGTAATTAATTACACAGGAAAGGTGGAGCTGCTCTAAGAGTTGCTCTTAGAAAGAATAGGATGTATTTAAAAGGGGGAATACAGTGGTTTTGCAGGCAGAAGATCAAGGCCCTGGAACTGTCCTGTGATGTTCAGTTTCAATGGTGCCCAAAAGACGCGGATTGTGTTGCAAGTATCAAGGAACAGGCAAGATTACAGTTTGTGTTGCACTGGAGGAGTTACTTACTGGTATAACAGGATTAGTTATACAGCAGGCTGAGTGTAATTTACAGTTTTATCTGTGCCTAAACAGCTACTTTTGCTTCAGTGCATCTTCAGGCTGGAAATACATTCTTTAAGATAATTGTCAGCTTTGGCATTCATATTATACAATAAATCCATTCCTTTCCAAGTTCCTAGTTATTTATATAACGTTCAGAATGGGGCGCAGCAGGAAACTGTTTAAGGGGGGACCTTTTTCACTGTTACACCACTAAACACACATGCAACAGAGTACATGCGTTAGTGGAGGTATTGAACGGTGAAAATGGACAGCAAACATTACAAACCTGAAGCTGTAGCAGATAAAGTTGAAAATGATGACACAGAAGAACTTTTTCCGAAAAAGGGAGTCATGTCTGTTGTCTGGAGATACTTTGGTTTTAAAAGGTCGGCTGTGGACCATTATTATTTTAAAATGTGTGACTGCTGTTTCTATATTACTGGATAATACTGCAAGCCAAGAAGCAGTTTTTTTTTCCCCCCAATATCTGAATACTGTGTAATGTACTTGGGTACTGTGTAATAGTGTGACGATGCCAGTCACTTACAGACTCCCTCTTCCCACATGGGAGTCTGCTGAACCAACACCGTCGATAGTTATGACCGAGATGAGCTGACAAATTTCATTGAAGCCAGGGGATGGTGGAAAGTGCTTAAGTGCTTTTATTAAAAACAGTCAAAAGTAAAACCAAGTGTCCATTGTGTAGTGTTAAAAAATACATTACCCAAATAAATAGCAAATCCATAAAACCAGTGAAACGTGGGGATAAAATCCATAATAAATAAATCCGTTAAAATAGATGTTCAAATGCAGTCTCTCTCCTCACCCGGTTCACCCATCACTGGTGTTGCCGGCGGAGCCTCTGCAGCACAAACTCCTTTCTGCCAACCCCCGACTTGGCTACCGCCACACTGCACAGCCAGACCGACTGAGGTTGGCACACCTCCCGTCTTCCTTCGCGGTCACTCAGTTGCTCCTCGGATCCATTGGGAAGCCTTTGCAGTCGCTGTTCCACAGCTCTGGAATGCCCTACCAGAGAACTTGAGAACACAGCAGATTGTGGGCTGTTTTAAAAAACAGCTAAAGACTTTTTTTTTTTTTATTTAGGAAAGCGCATTAACAAGAATGCCACTATTTATTGTTGTTTTATCTCTGTTTTTATCTTGTTTTGTCTTTGTTAAATATTTTTATGTAGCACTTTGAGATTTACTATTAATGTAAAGTGCCTTATAAATAAAATGAATTATTATTATTATTATTGCCTTACATAAATAATAATAATAATAAATTTTATTTCTCGCTCGCCCCACTCTACATGCTTAGTCAGTGGTGCGAACCAGCCCCTAGAGTGCCTCAGCCTGCGCTCCCACACGGAGCCCCAGCTCATGCTGCCTTCTCCTTCCTGGTGGCTGGTTCGTCTCTCTTGACTGCCTTTTCCCTTCTTTAACCTCCTTCAGTTCTATCTGTTCTTTTATCCTTCCCCCTATCCTGCTGGCCCATAAATATATGTCTCCGTGGGCGCAGCACCTTAATCACACGCTTTAAGAAGCCGATGAAGCAATTGAGAACAATCACACCCGCACATACAGGTGCGACTCACCCCAATTAAATTTTCAACTCCCCGCGGTCATGCAATCACGCTCACGGAGACGGATATGGCTAACTGGATTTAAAAACTGGCCATATTTTTTTGAAGCTGCAGACCCACTATAACACAAATAGCATTATAAATGCAAGTTGCAGTTTTATTATTTATGTATACAGTATAGCTTAGCTTGAAGCAAGGTCCATATTAATGCAATTTGCAATATGATGGATCAGTTGGTAAAGATGTCATCACCAAGTTGCACTTGTTTTATTTTATTTTATTTGGTGAATACTGCGTAATGTACCGGGGCTTGAAGCCTTGAAGTAATGGTATTATTACTGGAAGTTGCACTATTATTTATTTTATTGTTATTATTTATTAGTTTAAATATTATGCAGTTTAATGATGGTAAAGTTGTTTAAAAAGTCACTTTAACTTGTCAGTGGACAGAGATTATTAACATTAACAGAAAGTGTACAGTAGTTGGTTTACAATAAATATTTACTATTTATTCCTTTTCTAAGATATGTTCAGTGCAATACAACTTTTGACAGGCACCTCTGGATATTTTACTAAGTCTAAATGCCTCTTTGGATGGTTGAAAATATGTTGTCAAAATTATAGTTTAAGTTGTTTGCAAAATTTGTTCAATGAAAAGGTTCTATATTTTGACTGCAACTGTCATGCAATGTGATTCCTTCTCTTCATTAATGCCACCCCCTTGAAAACTATCACTTTATGGGGCCATGCAAACCTGTATTAATACTTGTGTGCACATTAAAATGTTTTTTTGTACAATGTACAATTCTCATGACAGTGGAATTGGTTATTCTTAGCCAGTCTACTGCAGTAATTGCAGTGGAAAATGTGATTAACATCCACTCATGCATGGGAAAAAAATACAGTTGAATACCATGAAAACGGCATAATTTTGAAAAATACCGTGATATAGAATTTTGTTCATACCGCCCAGCACTAAAAGCTACAGTGCTACCACAAGCCTATTTAAGCCACATTTTTCACTATATGAAATTGTAAAGTGCTTTTAAAAAGCATGCTTTTTATGAACTCTACTGACACATGCAATTGCATCCTATTATTGCTATTATTTTTTAATATGATACACTGTTACAAAAATGCAGAATAAAAAATGAAGCAACTAAAAATGTGAAATGCTCCAACTTTCATGTCAGTTAACTTAACCGCTGAACACATGCCTGCATGTTACGTCATGCATACATTTTCTGACTTGTTAGATGCTGAAACACCTGATATTCTCACATCGATTCACCCATTTTACCAAACAGTTTCATATTTATATATGTGTGTACTTGTACTGCAGTTGTCACCTAATGGGGAAAAATGTCACCTTTTCAATTGAACAATAGCAGTATAGTTAGGCTCATAAAATGTCAATGCAATGGGCAGGCAGTGCTGCAGGTGTTGGCTAGAGACTGATGCAATGCTATTTCATGTGATAGCAATTTGTATGCAAAAACGCAGCATCACATGTATACATTCACTACCCACCAACGACCTACTGTGTGGATGTGAACAACTGAGCTATAGTTCTGTACTTGTAAACTACCTTTGGATGCTGAAAAATACAGAAAGGCAAAGTACATTTTGGGCACTTGTGAAATAAATTTATTTCACTGTAAGAAAAACTGGAGTTAGTTTATTCTTTCAAGTGTGATAATTTTCTTTTACATGAAATTCATTCCTTAAGAAAATTACTTACTTGTCCACCGTAATACAAATAACTGAACCAATCGGTACATCTCTTGTTCCTTCCGGCACAAGAATTTTAGCCAGGTAGCACTCCTCTAGCATCTCAAAGCCTACAGTTGCTTTGTCTGTCTCCACCTATTGAGAACAACAGTAATTATAGTTCTCTTTTGATTAAAATGGCAGTCTTCCAAATTTAAGGAATTCTATATTTAATAGATTCTTTGAAAATATTTGTCTTAAAATGTATACATAACAAATATAACTTTTAAATAAATAATTTTAAAATGTTTACAAATTGTTGCTAGGATACATCTTAAAGAAAAATAAAGTGGCAATAAAACATTCTGTCATGAAAAAGCCAGATAAGGTAGTATTTACATTTTAAGTACCTCCTCTTTAAATAGAGGATTTTTTTTTGTATCAATAAACTAAACCTCAAATAGTCACAATGATGTGGAAAAAAACACAAGTTTTCAAATCATCACAATCCTCCTTGCTTTTTGAGTACCATTTTACTAATGCTATTTACATCTTAAACAACTTTTTAACCTTCCTTGGATAAGTAATTTCTGAATATGGAAGAACCTCAATTTAACATTCCCATATTTAGCATTTTCACGAATTAAACATTTTTGGAACACACTGTAGCTAAGTGGGACTAATTCTATATTTTGTTAATTTAGATTTTTTTGAGCATTTAAATTATTTTTGCATGAATAAAATGAATAAAATCTATTTAGTCAATTTTGACAGATGCAATGTAATAGACAGGTTCTGGCTGCTACATTATCTCCTTTCACACTATTTTAAGTGCAGGTTGTCTGTGAATTTATTAGCTCATGATAGCAAGGAAAAGAAATACAAAACAGAAAGTTGTAGTCCTGCAAATGTTGTTGCTGTATCTGGACATACAAACATTTTGGACATGACAAAGGTGCCAGGACTGGCAGCAGTGAGATATGGATGCAAAACAGTGGTGACAAAAGTAGTGTAAATTCTGCCTGAGAAGTTGTGGGTCTATGTTGTTTTTTGCAGATCACGTTTCTCTAAAATGATTAGACCTATGTCACATACAAGTGGAATAATGGGATAACAGGTGCAATGTGAATACATTAAGTAAGTACTCGCCATGAAATGTTTTTCTTTTTTAATGTATGTGAACATATGAAGATTTGATCTTCACTGGAATAGGATAAAGGTGGCAAAGTGTAACAACCATGATGCTACATTCACATTCTGCAACCCATTATAAAACTTAAACAAATGTAAATTTCATATGTGTAAACAGCAAGTACTTCGCTACATTTATCACTAATACCTAAAATTAGAATCAGGTGCACCAGATTAGGTGTAAATGATTACAACGTCATTATACAGGATCTTGGAGTAGCCTGCCTTATTTAAAAGTTGGACATTTAGTTTGGGTTTGTTCTTTGTTTCTAGTGTGATTATCACCATGTCTAGATTGAAAGGGCTTTCTGAGCTCTACAGAAAGAAGTTTACAGAAGCCTATGAGTTTGGGAAAGGACTTAAAAAGAACAGATGGAAATCAACCACTCCCACTGTCCAGAAGATCATCTACAAGTGGAGAAGATTTCAAACAACTTTTCCAGGCCAGGCTGCCCCAGGTAGTCCAGCAAGACTGCAGAATGCAAGATGCTCTAAGAATTTCATCACAAGACCTACAGGCAAGACTTGCCACGGCTGATGTCAAAGTGCATGAATCAGCATTAAAAAGAGGCTGCACAGATATTTGTTGTCCAGATAGAACACCGAGGCAAGACTAAAGTTTGCCCGTGAAGACTGGGACACCTGAAACAATGTGCTCTGGACAGAAGAGGCAAACAAAGACTTATTTGTTCACAGTGCTAGAAGACCTATTGGGTGAAAAGCAAAAACAGCACTTGACAGAAGAATCTGATATCAACTGTAAAGCAAATGAAATATTATGGTTTATGGCTGCTTTGCTGCATTGAGCAGCTCACCGTCATACAATCTTCTAGGAATTCTTTACTCTAACAGAAGGTGCTTGAGGATAATGTGAGACCATTTGTCAGGAAATTGAAGCTTAACTGAAAGTGGACCACGTAACATGACAATGATTTTACAACATATCAGCAAATCCACAAAGAATGGCTGAAAAAGAAATTAAAGTTTCTGGAATGGTCAAGTCAAAGCCCAGATCTGAATACCTTCATGATGCCACGGGGGCTTTGAAACAAAAGACACTGCTCAAAAATCACACAGATGAAAAAATTCTGCATGGAGGAATGGAAGAACCTCTATCCTAGTTGATGTCAAAAACTGCTATAGGAAACTGTCAAAGACAGTTACAGGAAATTCCTACTTGAGGTTGTTTCTGTCGAAGTGTACAATACCAGCTATTAGAGGCAAGGGTGGACCTATAATTTTCATGTACAAAATGTGCACCAAGAACACAAGGATATAACTGAAAGCTTGTTATGGGCAGATCTTGCGCAAATGTTAGAAAATTTTTCTTCGTGTATAGAAATGGACATATGGAATAATTACCACATAGTGTGGTTGAGAGTAGAATGTTTGGGACCTTAAAATCTCAATTTATTTTGGGCAATATACGTGAACTATTTATATATAGCACTAGACTTGTGCTGGACAGTTGACTCGTTAAGCTTTTCGTATTCTTCGTGGTCTGTGCAGTGGTTAGTTCGTAAATGGTGAAACAAGTTAGTTGTCGAGCGGTCTTTAACGGCAACCAATTTACCACATACTTTGCAGTTTGCCGTCTTTTGAGGAACATCAGTCTTTTCAAAACCAAACCACTGCCACGCGAGTGAAAATGAACCACGTCTGGCAATTAACTCCGATGACGAGGCTGTTTTATCATCTTGCGCTGTTTGTTCACTCATTTTGAGGCAGGGAGCGACGGTAACTTGAGGCTTGCTGGACGTGCATGCCTATGCAACTTGCTTTACGCACGCGCAGTGGTCTATACTGTTGCATTAGTGAATGAACTCTGTGTTTTTTTTTTTTTGCAAAGCGAGTTACATACTCGATAATTTAATCTCGCAGATCATTAAAACAGCAATTAAGATATAATCGTAAACGATGTATATCGCACACGCCTACTGTTCACAAAAATTTTTAAATCTAACTGATTTGAGGTTCAAAACCATTGGGGGAAATAAAAACAAACCTGTTTGTTCCTAAACCTTGCCTGCTCCTACCTTTACCCCATAGCGTACTTTATGAACAAAATATTTCAGCAAAGTCCCTTTCTTAAATTACAGGTCAATTCTATAAATCAAATTTGAACAACTAAATCAAATCAAGTGCAACAACAAAGCGACTTCTGACAGCCCTGGGTAAAACCAAATTTTGAAACCAATGCTTGCTGGTCCTGCCCACATAGTGTGCTCTAATGAAACAAATGGTTAAAACTTATTAATACAGTAAGTGCTGTCTCACTGGCAGTTGCACCTTTTACAACATAAGCAAGGAAGTAGCAGTTTATAGTCAAGCAGTGAGCAAAGAAAGTAGAGAAAAAGTGATCCTTAGTGAGGCTGAGTCACCAACTTGTGCCATATGGGTGTTCAGACTAAGAAATAAGTGCCAGCAGTCTCTCAGATTCTGGACACAACATAGTTGGTACAATAAGAAATGTTTATCATCATTTATAACAGTTGTCGATGTCAGTGAGCACATGCTGCTTTAACCATTTTAAGCAATGAGGGTGTTACGTATAGCCAGGCTGCTAACTCTTCCTATGGGCATGTCAGTAAGCTGGGGGTGCACAAAGCAATGCATTCTTCAACATTTTAGTTGTTGTAAAAGAAAACTGAGAGTTTTTGAAATGTTGTGTTTAAAACCATAGGACTTGTGCTCTAACGGCTTTTTCCTCTTATTTCCTACAGTTCAATGAGGTTTATTTGTAAAAACCTCAGCATATTAACACTTAGTAGCCAAATAAAATGGAAACAAGACATTTTGCTAGATGGACAAACAGAATAATAATGTGACATATGTTTTCACACATGTAAACATCTGTGTTACAAGCAACATATGGACTGTTTCACCTGGGAACACCAACATGTATTTACCTTTACTGATAAAGTACAGTGGAACCTCGGGTCACGAATGTCTCTGAACACGTACAAATCGGGTTACGACCAAAAGGTTTGCCAAACTTTTGCATCTGTTCATGACCAAACACTCGGTATACGAACAAGCCAGTTTCCCTTCCGGTTCGTACACGCCGATGATTTCCGCACGTGTTCAGTCTCTCCCTGTGCATTCGCTGTGAACTCTTTGTGCTCTATTTCGTTTCCCTTCCGGTTCGTACGTGCCGGTGATTTACAGTGGGGCAAAAAAGTATTTAGTCAGCCACCAATTGTGCAAGTTCACCCACTTAAAAAGATGAGAGAGGCCTGTAATTTTCATCATAGGTATACCTCAACTATGAGAGACAAAATGAGAAAAAAAATCCAGAAAATCACATTGTCTGATTTTAAAGAATTTATTTGCAAATTATGGTGGAAAATAAGTATTTGGTCACCTACAAACAAGCAAGATTTCTGGCTCTCACAGACCTGTACCTTTTTCTGTAAGAGGCTCCTCTGTCCTCCACTCGTTACCTGTATTAACGGCACCTGTTTGAACTCGTTATCAATATAAAAGATACCTGTCCACAACCTCAAACAGTCACACTCCAAACTCCACTATTGCCAAGACCAAAGAGCTGTCAAAGGACACCAGAAACAAAATTGTAGACCTGCACCAGGCTGGGAAGACTGAATCTGCAATAGGTAAGCAGCTTGGTGTGAAGAAATCAACTGTGGGAGCAATTATTAGAAAATGGAAGACATACAAGACCACTGATAATTTCCCTCGATCTGGGGCTCCACGCAAGATCTCACCCCGTGGGGTCAAAATGATCACAAGAACGGTGAGCAAAAATCCCAGAACCACATGGGGGAACCTAGTGAATGACCTGCAGAGAGCTGGGACCAAAGTAACAAAGGCTACCATCAGTAACACACTACGCTGCCAGGGACTCAAATCCTGCAGTGCCAGACGTGTCCCCCTGCTTAAGCCAATACATGTGCAGGCCCGTCTGAAGTTTGCTAGAGAGCATTTGGATGATCCAGAAGAGGACTGGGAGAAAGTCATATGGTCAGATGAAACCAAAATAGAACTTTTTGGTAAAAACTCTACTCGTCGTGTTTGGAGGAGAAAGAATGCTGAGTTGCATCCAAAGAACACCGTACCTACTGTAAAGCATGGGGGTGGAAACATCATGCTTTGGGGCTGTTTTTCTGCAAAGGGACCAGGACGACTGATCCGTGTAAAGGAAAGAATGAATGGGGCCATGTATCGTCAGATTTTGAGTGAAAACCTCCTTCCATCAGCAAGGGCACTGAAGATGAAACGTGGCTGGGTCTTTCAGCATGACAATGATCCCAAACACACTGCCCGGGTAATGAAGGAGTGGCTTCGTAAGAAGCATTTCAAGGTCCTGGAGTGGCCTAGCCAGTCTCCAGATCTCAACCCCATAGAAAATCTTTGGAGGGAGTTGAAAGTCCGTGTTGCCCAGTGACAGCCCCAAAACATCACTGCTTTAGAGGAGATCTGCATGGAGGAATGGGCCAAAATACCAGCAACAGTGTGTGAAAACCTTGTGATGACTTACAGAAAACATTTGACCTCTGTCATTGCCAACAAAGGGTATATAACAGAGTATTGAGATGAAGTTTTGTTATTGACCAAATACTTTTTTTCCACCATAATTTGCAAATAAATTCTTCAAAAATCAGACAATGTGATTTTCTGGATTTTTTTTTCTCATTTTGTCTCTCATAGTTGAGGTATACCTATGATGAAAATTACAGGCCTCTCTCATCTTTTTAAGTGGGAGAATTTGCACAATTGGTGGCTGACTAAATACTTTTATGCCCCACTGTATGCACGTGTTCAGTCTCTCCCTGTACTTGTACAGTAAATTGTTCTCGGTCAAACATGCGTCGCGCAGAGGGACTTTACCTCAAAACTGTAATCTCCTCTCCACCCAGTTCCTCCTCACTTCATTCATGCCAGAACTCGACTCAAGCAAAGTTAGTTTTCTTGTTTGTTTATGGTTAGCTTTTGCATAAATTACAGATTTTTAAAATGTTCATTTTATCCCCTGTGCTTAAAACTCATTTAAAAAAAAGTGTTTACAGCAATCGGTTCGTATAGCTATTAGCGTGAACACTTGCAATGTTAGTTTTCTCAGTGTTATTCAATGTTTTTACATTTAGTTTATTATTACACTGTGCATTCTATGGTATAATTAACAATTTTTGTGTTTAAAAATCTTTAAAAAAAATATATATTTACATTCAGCTCGTACGGTCCGGAACGGATTTAATTGTATTTATATACAATCCTATGGGGGGGGGAAATTGCTTCATGTCATGACCAAATCGGGTTGCAACCAGAGTTTTGGAACAAATTACGGTCATGACCCGAGGTTCCACTGTACTCTTAAACTTAAAACTAGTGTCAGCTATTTCTGTGAAAGGTGTTTTATTTGTAATATTTGTGAAATGTTTTAAATTTATGTTTGAAAGACACCTGCATAGTAAAGTGAATGTAATACAGCACAATGAGAAATAAAATTGTGATTTACATTAATGACAGGTGCTACTTGGCTGCATTTGTAATTCGAATATGCAGTACAAACAGCAGGTGTAAAATCCATTTGTAGCAATAAAAGCACATAAATTTGTTTACTCACAAAATTAATGCTTCACGAATGAGACTCAATGAGATTAACAGCAAAAAAAGATTTAAATCTTCAGAAATTTACATGTTTAGGACTCCATCAGTGAAAAAATTGTGTGTTTTGCATTGCATTTTGCAATACAAGTTTGCATCTACTGCGATGAATAATAACTTGAATTCAAACTCATCTGTGAAAGAACTTAATACTGACTATATTTAATTTGTCTGAAAAAGTTGATAGGTAACAAGATCATGCCTCGATTTTGAGAAACTCTACTGGTGGACCACCCATAGTCCTTACTTTAGAAAGATGCTTACTGATGCAATTACTTTTTCTATACAGAAGGATTTTAATTTACATTGTTGCTTAATTTTAACTGTTATCTATCAAAAATTTTATATTGACTAATGTTTCTTTTTGTTAACCAGAAAGCAAAATACCCTGTGTTGAAATAACATGGCACATAACAAAAAAATTGAATTTTAAATTATTTATTATGAAAATAGCACATTAATGGTCTACAGTACATGCACTTCACAGCAGTGCATATTTATGCATCCTGAAGAAATTAAAGGCAGTCTTTTAAATACAATACAATCCCTCTTAACAGGCCACCTTGGGACTGGACCCATGACCGGTTGCCGTTTTGGCAGGTTAATCCGACGCATACCTATTTTCATGTAGAAAAATATTTCTAAGGTATGTACTGTACCTCTTTGACATTCCTGAAGAAACCATATCCACAAGGCTTCATCCACGATTTCGCACACGGGTTTTTTTCTTGTACAATGACTGGACAGTGTGGTGTAGCGGGTCCACAACTCAAGTCAAAAAGGCCAGTTTTTAAATAAATAATCGCCGCACTCGCGGCTTTGTGAGTATGTGTGGCTGATCGGTTCCCGGGGAATTCGTGATGCGGGCAGTCCTAGCTTAAGTGCACAGGTGAGGAGTCGTCCGCATCCGTAATTGTTCCTGGGAACTGCTAATTGCCACATCTGATCCACGTTCCCGTGATAAATAGAAGCGCGAGGCGGCTAGGGGGAGAACAGGAAAGAACGGGAGGTTAATGGAGAAGGAAGCAGATAGAGAAAAGCCAGTGCAGGAGAGTGAGAGAGCGTGAGATGGAGCAAAGGCAGGCAAGCTGGGAGGTGAACCCCTGCTGATGAGTGTTTGGCCGACACTCGGTGGGGCTGAAGAAAGCTGTCACTCCAGCTGAGAGATCATGGAGCTGGAGTGACCGGTATTGAAGACAACTGGCCATCGAAAGGCAGCAGCAGTCGTGGAGGCTTTGGGCTGGTTTAGCCCCAGCGTGAGCGCCCTGGCCGCAGGGGAAAGAACCCAAGTCTTGGTCCGGATGGAGCCCAATGTAGCCAGGGATTGGAGGACTACCGGACCAGTGTGGAAGGCAGCTGCACCTGCAGGTAGGGCGACTCCCCTGATGCGAAGCACGATGGGAGAAGCAGGGGAGCCGCCTGGTAGAAAGAAGGCGGCACCATGGAAAATTCATAAAGGAATATGTAAACGGAAATCACTGAGCGTAGGAGCCCTATCACCTTCCAGGAAAGAAAGAAGTGCACACATATAATATAAACAAGAACTCAGGATTAAAAAAAATGTTTTTTTATTTTAACAGGCCGGTTAATCCATCGGCCAGTTAAGGCGAGGCCAGTTAAGAGGGATTGTACTGTATATATAAAATATTAAAATAATATTTTAAATATGAAACTTTCCATTCTCACTAACTAGTTGACAACCCTATGACAAACAAAAATACATGCCACAATGACTCATCCAGAGGTAAATTTAGAAAATATATCGAAGTGTGGGTTATGTTATGCACCAGGACTGACACATTGAATGTCACTATTTGAATTATTATTAAGTATTAAGACTTATTCAAAGACAAAAAGTGACATTGAAAAGTATGAGAAAGAAGGGTTGCATGTTTTATTGCAACCCTTACTCCAGACATGCTATATAATACTATGTTATTTTACAAATCTGTTTTTGCATATCACTTTACTCATCCTTTTGGAAATGTAAGAATGGCTAGCTTGTATTGTCATTAGTAAAACAGAAAGCCTTCTGTTTCTAGCACACAGCCCATCACAATACATTGTAGCACTAATTTTGCTTCTCCACTCACTACATAGTTCTTGCATCTATGATCATACTAAGAACAGATTTTTAAACATTTCCCTGGCAACCTAAAAATATCAGTGTTTTCCCAAAGTAATTTCAGTTTACGTTTGAACCCAAGCTCTCCGACTTAGTGCTGAATTATATTAGTGCTGTTAAGCATCCATCATAGTAAGGAAAAGAAAAATGCTTCCTTTCATATAAATGATAACAGAAAATAATAAAAGGAAAATATGGCAATTTTTATAACTAATTTAAAAATTACAATTTAACAATAGAATCCCCGAAGTCTACGAAGAAAGTCGTAATCCTGGGCCACCTTAAATTCCATCACACCTCCTCATCAGCGTCTTTGTATTGCAAATGTGTCGATCAGCACTGGAAGCAGGCAGCCTGCTCACTCATCTCCCCCTAGGAGACAGTTGAAGTCAACTCAGTAGTGCTGGGCGGTATACCGGTTCATATCGAAAACCGTTTTTTATTTTTTTTATGATATGGATTTTTCTTATACCGCAACACCGGCTTAAATTGCCTAAACGATGTTCGGAACGTGGCGCAGCGGGAAACTGTTCAAGTGGGACCTTTTTCACTGCTACACCGCTAAACACAGATTTGTTGCACTAGGGCTCTTTTTCACTGCTACACCACCAAATAGGTAGCGGTAGCATAGGTATTGCGTGGTGAAAATGGACAGAGAACATTCCGAAACTGAAGCCGACGATAAAGCTGAACATGATGAACAGAAGAACTTTTGCCGAAAAAAAGGAGTCACGTCTGTCGCCTGGAGATACTTTAGTTTTAAAAGGTCAGATGTGTAAATACCGTTTCTATACTACTGGATAATACTGCAAGCCAAGTTGTACTTGTTTTATTTATTTTCAATACAGTGTAATGTACCTGGGTACTGTGTAATAGTGTGACGACATGTTGACTTTATTCTCGACATTTCCACTTTAATCTTGACGCTTATGACGAGAATAAAGTCGACATGTTGACTTTATTCTCGTAATTTGTCATTAAAGTAGAACATCGTAAACTAAACTTCATCGTAAAATGAATATTTAATTTACTAGATTTTCTCAAACCCCGTCATAAGTTATATAGCACATTAAATGCTTTGTGTTAAGTGATTCTTAAACTGACTTCTTCTTGCACTAAGAGGAGGCGCCGGCAGCAATCGCCGCACAGAATACATTCACTTCATGATCTTCCTGCTCTCTGAACATTTAGAATGCTAAGATAAATACTTAATATAATTTTCATGGTGAAATGCACTAAAGCATGCATTAATCACATGGGGGCACGGCGGCGTGCCTGCCTTGCTTTTGCATGTTTTTCTGGTGGGTTTACTCGGCGTGATTCAGTTTCCTTTCAAAGTCATGTAGGATGTGGGGTTTTGTTGTGCTATATTGACCCTGCTAGTGTATGTTTTGCTTGTATTCATCCTGCGATGTGCTGGCGACTCGTTCAGAGATGGGCGCAACTCTGAATGGATGGCATAATTAAACATGTATAACGAAGATATTTTTAAAGTTCTGAACACTCCGTGGGCTAAGTTTATAACTAGTTTTAATTTCACAAAGACGTTTATTGTGTGGTTATTGGTTATGTGGTGAAAGAAAAAGGAAGGATAGGAACTGGGGGTTTTGGTACGTCAGATAGAGACAGCATGCATGCAATAAAGATAGCCCGCTCAGAAGAACATGCATTGAATTCTGTGTTCGTGTCTCCGACCAGCAGATCACAAACCCAACATTTACACAATATTTAAGTTAAACCTGTGCGATAGCTATTCATACATCCAGTTTTTTGGAGCCTCGTCATACCTGCCATAAAGTTCTCTACACTGAACATACACCTGGGGACCCCTTACTGCGAGGGAGCAGCACTACCGCCTCACTACCGTGCATGTGTAATACCTGCTTTAATGCATTTCATCATGAAAATGATATCAAGTATTTATCTTAGCATTCTAAATTTTCAGAAAGCAGGAATATCATGAAGTGAATGTATTCTGTATGGTGATCGCTGTCTTCTCTTAGTGCGGAGGAAGTCAGTTTAAGAAGCGTAGTGATTAACCACTGGGTCGGGGAACGTAACACAAAGCATTTAATGTGCTGCATTAATTTATGACGGGGTAAATTAAGTAATTGATTAAACATTGATTTTAGGAACAAGTTTAGTTTACGACATTCTACTTTAATTATGAAGTAAACTATGAGAATAAAGTGGAAATGTCGACTTTAATCTCAACATAAACGGCGAGAATAAAGTGGAAATGTCGACTTTAATCTCGACATAAACGGCGAGAATAAAGTGGAAATGTTGACTTTGATCTCGACATATAGTTTGTTTTTTTTCCCCAGTATAGCTTAGCTTGAAGCAAGGTCCATATTAATGCAGTTTGCCTAAATGATGGTTCAGTTGGTAAAGATGTCATCACCAAGTTGCACTTGTTTTATTTTATTTTAATTTGGTGAATACTGTGTAATGCACCTAGTCTTGAAGTAATAGTGCAACTATCAGTAATAATACTATTATTTATTTTATTGTTATTATTTATTAGTTTAAATATTATGCAGTTTAATGATGATAAAGTTGTTTAAAAAGTCACTTTAACGTGTCAGTGGAAAGAGATTGTTAACATTAACAGAAAGTGTAGTTGGTTTACAAAAAATATTTACTATTTATTCCTTTTCTAAGACATATTCGGTGCAAAACAATTTTTGACAAGCACTTCTGGATATTTTACTAAGTCCAAATGCCTCTTTGTATGGTTGAAAATATGTTGTCAAAATTAGTTTGTTTTTGCAAAATTTGTTCAATAAAAAGGTTCTATATTTTGACTGCATCTGTCATGCAATGTGATACCTTCTCCATTAGTGCCACCCCCTTGAAAACTATCACTTTATGGGGCAATGCAAAACTGTATTAATACTTGTGTGCACATTAAAATGTTTTTTTTTGTACAATGTACAATACTCTTGACAGTGGAATAGGTTATTCTTAGCCAGTAATTGCAGTGGAAAATGTGGTTAACATCCACTCATGCATGGGGAAAAAAATACCATTGAATACCGTGAAACCGGGATAATTTAGAAAAATACCGTGATATAGAATTTTGGTCATACCGCCCACCCCTACAACTCAGTTGCTGAAGTCTCTTTATCTGGAAGTGAGGTGTTTGAAATTGTGTAGGTTGAATAATATATTATTATTTGGAATACACACATTTCATGTGTGTTCCGTGTCTACAATGATCTGGGTAAATGTAGGATGACAGGAAACGCGAGGTAAGAAATGTTGGAAAAATTATCAGTCTTCTGTTTTAGATAACTAAAACAGAAAATTTTTCATCTTACTGTAATAATGACAAAATGCCGGCATGAAGTGCATGATGTGTGAAGACTGAAGTCCAAATATCAAATAAACACTTTCACAAAAGGTATAACAAACAAGTGCGCTTTTATTGAAGAATATAACCAAAGAAAAAGAAATCGTTCAATTTTGTCATTACTGCAGTAAGATGGAAAATTTCCTGTTTTAGTTATGTGTTCAACATTTCTTGTCTTGCATTTCCAGTCATCCTACATTTACCCAGATCATTGTAGACACAGAACACACATGAAATGTGTGTATCCCAAATAACAATATATTATTTACACTATACAAGTCCAAATGCCTCACTGCCAGGTAACCTTTGGCGTCTGAGTTGACTTCACCTGCGTTGGTGGCGGGATGAGCAAGCAGGCTGCCTGCTGCCTGTGCTGATCGACACATTTGCAAGGCAAAAAAGCTGATGAGGAGGTGCGAAAGAATTTAAGATGTCCCGGGATTATGCCTTTTTCGTAGGCTTCAGGGATTCTAGTGTTAAAGAGCCTTTTCAGTGGTAGCAATGCACATTCAGGTCCCTGTATTACTTTTTAGCTACAACTTTATAAGGCAAAAATGAGACTCAGTTGAGTTTAGTCCATTATGCTATTCCTGTAGGATATTTAATGTAAGTTGCAACATGTAGCACATTTAGATGTTTTATTTGTGAAACATGTATAGACTCACAGTGCCTCAATTTATATACAGTTGTAGTCAATATTATTGGTAAACTTGCATTTTAAGTATATCATGTACAATATCTCTTGACAAAATGTGGGAGGTGAAACAGCTTTGGTCTATATACACTCACTTGTTTGATACAGAGTAGCACATGGTCATATAGTAACAAATAAAAAGGAAATGTGTTCATGTGTACTTACTGCTACAAATTTGTTCACAATGCCCTCTAAGTGATTATATACAGTATAAAGAATACCTTTCTCTGCTTTGTAAGAGTCACTATCTTCCTAAAACAAAATAAGGCATTGTATGACCTCACTGCTCCACAGTACAGCTGAGGCATAAATAGACTAATGGAGAGGCACACATTAACATAGGACTAGCCCTTGTAGTTCAGGTAAACCTTTCTAGTAAACTGTTTAAAGTTAAACTAGATGCTGCACAAATGGGATTTAAACCATTTAAAACATATAGCATAATTCTGAATCATTATCCAAGCTTTAATTTTAGACTTGCTAAAATGACCTTGAATTATATTGCATATTAAACAAAAATAAAGTAAAAACAAAATAAAATCAGACATGTGATGCATATATATACTCCTGCAACTATAGAATTTGCTGAGAAAGAAAGGCTCTTTGTGACCAAACTTAGGATTATGGATATTTTGCACTGTTCTCAAAACCATTTTGCAGAAAACAGTAATACAGTGGAACCTTGGTTCACGAACGTCTTTGTACACGTACAAATCGGTTTACGACCAAAAAGTTCGCCAAACCTTTGCATCTGTTCACGACCACACACTCGGTATACGAACAAGCCAGTTTCCCATTTGGTTTGTGCGCGCCGATGATTTCTGCACATGTTAAGTCTCTCCCTGTGCATTCCCTGTGCAGCGAGCAAGAGAGACACACACAGACACACACACGCGCAAGAGAGACAGAGAGAGAGAGATGGCAGCATAAGGGCTTGTTTTTAAAGAGAGATTCCAGCATTGTTTTAACCTCGTTGTATTTAATGAAGACTTTTTTTCTATTGGATTTTAACCTCCACTTCACTTCTGTTTACAGCGATCGGTTCGTAGCATGCATTGTTGCAATGTTACTTTTCTTGGTGGTTTATTAAATTACGGATTTTTTTAAATGTTCATTTTTTTCCCTGTGCTTAAAAACTCATTAAAAAAAGTGTTTTTAGCGAGTGGTTCGTAGCGCTATAGCGCAAAATCTTGCAGTGTTAGTTTTCTCTGTTGTTCAAGGTTTTCTCAGTGTTATTCAGTGTTTTTACATTTAGTTTACTATTACGATGTACATTCTGTGATATAATTAACTATTTTTGAGCTTAAAAATCTTTAAAAAATATATATTCACATATAGTTCGTATGGTCTGGAACTGATTAATTGTATTTACATACAATCCTATGGGGGAAATTATTTCGGTTCACGACCAAATCGGGTTACGACCAGAGTTTTGGAACGAATTATGGTCGTGAACCGAGGTTCCACTGTACATGCTGCAATGCCCAAGAAGAAAAAATATCATTTCAATAGTCATTTGCCACTGTGGTGAAGTACATCAAGGGTCCATGGCAGTACAAGGTTTTTATAAAAACGGTATACTTCAGGCTTTGTTGTTGCAGATGCGTGCCAGCAAAAAGCCGTGCTCACACTACGGTTTAATGGGTGTCACACATGTGCACATGGGAGGCAGCTAAAGGGCTCAAAAGAAGGTAATCCCCGGTCAGACCAGGGATTGGCAGAGTGCACTAATCCTTTTTCTTACAGTATCTCCCTGCAGACCAAATGCGGGAAATTCCGCCTGTCTCCCATGACATCACTTCCAGTTTTGCCCCAGAAGACGTCACTTGCAGACCAGCAGAAGAGCCCACCACTTAATGAAAGTAATTTCCACATCCCAAGAAGTCGCAGCCCCATGATCTCATTTCCAGTTCTGGTCCCAAGATCCTTCCTCCTCCTGTTTTTTATCAACTATATATCCACCATGTTTCCTAACCTGTTCACTTATGTTTTGGACTCTTGTCTGTAAAGACCATTTCAAACTTTTCTATCTGCAGCCAACTTTCAATTATATGGGAAACTTCCAAAACCTTTTTGTTGCGTCAAGCCTTAATTATTTACCAGATGGGGAAATTGGCTGATTGCTCACTCACGAGTGAGTGCAGTGAGCACAGCCATTCACATTCCGTGGGTCATTATGGAAAGCATCCACCCTCAAAAGGATAAAAGGAGTCTGAAATCAAGATAAGAGTAGATCTGCAACAACTAGTCAACGTAATCGACAACGTCGACTGCAAAAATTCGTCAACACATCATAAACAGAACCTTCAATAGAGGCTCCAGTCACAAAGAACCACATTGGTTTTTGTAACTGCAATGCACTACATGAACTTCTGGGGGCAGTATCGTTTGTTATTGTTTGTCAAGACTGCATACCAACGAAGAAGAATGTCTGAGGAGAAGAAGACTGTAGAGGAAAATAAACTTGGTTGCAATGGCGAGTCGGATTGAGGAGGGGAAAGGAGATGGTAATAGAATTGAGACAGAAACTTTCTAAAGTACTTTTTGCACCAGCAACTTGTTGTTTGTATTTTCACTATCCAAGTCCATTGTGGTTCATGACCATCAATGTCCCGGGAAACAGGATGTGTCAAGGCTGCAGGCAGCCAGGGCATCACAGCCACAAATTGTCATTTAAATTTAAATGGTTCTCTCTTTCAGCAAAAATCTATATTTTAATCAAAGGGATTTCCTATAAAATCACCACTGACTTATTGTGGTGCATTTTGGAATGCAAACCCCTTTTCTAGCAAACTAACGTTCCAGTACATTTGAAAAAGTTGCATTGTATAAATAAGATACACATAACAGTTAAGAAAAATAGCACACTGCTAAATTGACTGACATAAAATTAGTAGTAATAAAATTACCTCTGCTAAAAGGTCTCCCTCATTTATTTTGTCTCCTTCTTTCTTCTCCCATCGAGCAATGGTCCCCAGTTGCATGGTTGGAGAAAGTGATGGCAATGTTACCTGTAAGGAAAAACATATTCTGAACAATTCTTAAGGAACTGATTTTCTGTTTAGGAAAAACGTCTGAGAAAACAACCTACAAAAGTCATTAAAAGTGCATGGATCAATTCTGGTTTTTTGCTTTTTTTTAATCAATGTGTATGAACTATCACAACTACTTAAACACAGTGCCCATAGAATATATGACCAACTACACACAAGCATGCATTTTCCATTGTTGTCAACAACAGTATTAAAGTTAAAAAAAACAAGTCAGTAATTAAAAAAGCAAATAAAAACTCCCCATGCCTTTGGTTCTCATTTAACTACATTCCAAATCATGTACAATCATGTACAAAAGCACTTTACCTTCAACCATTGTGATTCCAAATATCCCTAAAGAATATCTGTTTTTCAGGTAGACACCGAATGTTTTATTTAATTTTTTTCCTAAAAATTGATCATTTTGCTTTTTCTCACTTCAGTATCTGTGTTTAAAAGATTTTATTAAAGGTGAAAAAAGATCTGACATTCTTAATATCAGCCTTTATATCAACAGAGAATTTGTTTGTGTTGATAAACATTTAAATTTACTTATTTGGCTGATGCATTTATCCAAGGCATCTTACAACATCTGAGATACAACTGGTCAAATTTCTTTTCTTTTTCCAGTTAGAGAAAAGGCAGGTGAAGTGATGTGTTCATGGTCACATGAAACAGGAGGTTTGAAGTCCAGAGCCTTAACCACTAAGCTAATCTGCCTGCAAAATAATGACAGGCAATTTTATTTCTTTCAGTCAAGCACAGTAACGGAAAACTTGAAATATATTTTAACCAATTCAGAAAATTAAGTTTCAAATGTATTTAAAAAATGTGGTCTTTACAAGCATTTTTCACTTCAGTGGTAAACAGATCAACTATTACAGTTTACAGGTAACATATACACTACATTTCAGATAACTTCAATGTTGATGGAATACACTCTGGCCCTCTACAAACGTGATTTGAATTAAGAATGGATGGACTGATAATTCAAAATACTCCGTAACTAAATCTGAAAAGTCAAAAGACTTTAACATGATGCTTAGCTGTTGCCCTGAATAAACTAGCAAAAAAGCACTTCAAAATAATTGCCGATTACTCTAAAATCTAACAGTGTGCAACAAGATCTATCAGTGCATACTGCAGGAAAGATTTTATTACATCATGTACATATGATAATACAGAAAAGCAATATTTATTTAGTGCGCGAATGCCATTCTGACAAATACTAACAGTTAAAATTACAGCTTGGAGTGTAAAGTGCGGAGACCTCAAAAACATTCGGCAATTCTAAATGGAGAAACTGTACCCTGCAACCTAAGCGTTCCTAATATTTCTGTAGCGTTATATACAATGTTCAAATTAAGGGTTGCGAACAAACCTGCCAAGGTTAAACAGCTAGCAGCTGAATGACAGTTGCCTTTGGCAAGTTTCGTTCTGTTCTACCTTTCCAAGCGACAAACACAGACCTTCCGATTAGAACAGGCATGCAGCAACTGCGGTTTACTCAAACGCTAACTGCAATTATTAAGCAGAAATAACCCTTATTATGTATGTTACTATTATGTTTACCTCTGTCAGTATGTTTTACAAGCACAAAGTAGATGAACGCTCTCACCTTCTGATGCGGCGGTAAACTATACCACCTTCGTCCAGGCGCTCCTGGGCAGCCCTCATTCCTATTCCACCCTTGACCGACAGTGTTATTCCTCCTATCAAGACTGACAGACATGAACTTCATTTTATGGACTGGGCCGTTATGGTATAACCGAGGCTGGCTGCTACCCGAAGTCCGGACGGAGAACGAACTGCAACCATGAGTAGACCGAGGAAGACCGCGGGTAGCATTTCTTAGCTGCAATACACAGCGGAGCATTTTTCTTTTGTTTTAAAACTGATATTAACTCCTCGCTGCAGTCCAAAGTGACAGGGTCTTCTTTATTCTGGTCTTGTTACCACAGCCCCGGGTAACCACAGTTTGCATTCAGTTTTCCAATGACCTACCCGTCCCTGCACATGTCACTTTACGGCAATACTGCTGCAAATTTTCCCGGCCTCGTTCGCACGGCACCGCAGATCGGGTAGCGACACGCACCACCTCCTACCATAGATATCCATATGTTACCTAGATAGGTCCAACAAGTAAAGTTAGACATCTTACTACAGGCGACTGAAAAAAGTTTATTTCAAAATGCAAGTTGTTTAAAATGTTATATAAAATGCTATTTTTAGTTTACAACTAGAACATTTTTCTCTCTGAATGCCACTTTTTAACTGGTATTTCTAATGAAGAAATCATTCGCTTTCAGTAAGTACTTCCAACCTATTTTCATTTCACTTGATTTTCCAAATTATTTTAAAATTACTTAACCTTTTATTATCTGAAAAAGTGTGCTCCTTTTAGGAATTCTGCAAACGAAACACATCTCAGTTTATTCATCTTCCCAATATGCTTGCTCCCTTTCAGAGTTGCAAGTGTTTTCAGTTTATGTAACTGTTAAACAGCTCCTAAAATGTAAATGTATGATTATTTAAAACAAATCTAGGAAATTTGTTTTCCTACTATATCTAAAAAATAAGCTGTCATGGTAAGAGAAGGCTCTAAATTGGACCACTGTGCACCATTGTGCCTCATAGAGGGTTAATGTATAGGATGTATAAATAGTATATTTAAAGTAAAAACAAGAGTTCATTATATTTGTTTTTTTGTGAGTAGGTCAGACTCTGTCACATTAAGAGACTAATTTACAGGTCAGTGTAAAATGCACTATTATTAAAGGTCGGTAGCGAGGTCGGCTGTGGAGATCATTAAGGGCTAACTTCAATGAGCATGTTTTCTTCAGCGAGGAACAAATAAAATCCATTGGCCTCAGATAAGGATTTTAATTTTTTCTATATGATGAAGTGGTGCTTGTCACTGTTTTACTCTGTTCATTTATTCCTAATTTTCCATTGTAATAGATGGCATACATGGACTGATATCCTGGCCTGGATTGAATAATGATCTTTACCTGGCTGGGAGGTCAGTGCAATGGGAGGACTGGAGGAGATAAGCATTGCCAAATATTTTCCCCCAATACACTAGGTGGCAGCCTATCTGGGTTAGGATTTCCAAACGAATGCTTGTAGAGCATGCTGGGACCTGTAGTTCCATGGAGCAGCACTGTTGGATTTTGTGGCAGCCACTGGGGGAGTAGCCAGGACACGATTCCAACTTTATGGGACTTCCAATTGACCCAGAAGTACTACAGGCTATGACCTAATGCTGGAAGTACTCCTGGGTTCACAATAAAAGACACTGCTCAACCTCATCTGGGCGAGGTTGACTCTGTTGTGAAGAAAGAAAGAAAGAAAGAAAGAAAGAAAGAAAGAAAGAAAGAAAGAAAGAAAGAATAGTGCTTGGTTTATGTCACTTTTGATGCCTTTGTGAAAGGTATTGTTGCTATTAAACTTAAACCAGGACTTGTGTCTGTGAAGTTGTGTTTGGGGTGTTTCAATGCCCCCTGGTGGACATGCCATGTATGTTGTTGATTCACAGTTATGCTTTGTGTGTATTAATTGTATTTCATAAGTTAATATTTTCAAATAATTGCACTGATTATATTAATGTGGTGTGTTTTTGAGCACATGGTTTTCTTTCAGACATCATAACTTCACCTGCACTTTATTCTAACTTTATGCCTTGAAGAGTTATTGTTAAAATTGTACTTTTATATGTGTTAGTTTTAAATAAAAAATATGTAACTTGTTTAAAGGTGCAAGCATTTTTAATTAAATGCCTAACCTTTGCTACAGAAATTTGGCATAGTCGGCAAGATAATTAATTTAATTGAATACAGGTGATTCTTTTTTTTTATTGGCAAGTCAAGGCAGGTAGTGAAAAAAAGGGAAAAAAATATGACAAGCACAAGTTCACCATATACAAGAAATTAAAATCTTTATTTGAGGCTGATAGATTTTATTTGTTCCTCACTGAATTTAGCATATCCTGAAGTTAGCCCTTAACGATCGCCATAGCACACTTCACTACATATTTCATACTGGTCTGTAAATTAGTTTCTAAAAGAAACAGAGGACGATGTAGTCTCAAAAAAAGGTATCAATCCCGTATTTTTCTATAAATACCAATTAGTTGGTACATTTATGGAAAATTTCAACTTATCCCTCTCCCTGACTATTGTTCCAACTTCCCAGATGCTTCAAATTGTCCACCATTATGCCTATACCGAAAAATAACTATTGCGCTTGCTTAGGTGACAGGAGGAGGTCCAGCATTTATCACTTTCATCATTAGCAAATCTTTGAGAGATATACTAAGGGTTTTAGTTGCCTGCTTCTATGGAGAAGTTGTTGAATAAGGAGAACAAATGGGATAATGACAGTCATTGTGAAACAACAGAATAACAGTGCAGTATATTTTTTAAAGAGCAGGTCATCAAAGTACTGCAGATGGGAATAGGGAATGTTGTGAGGGTTATGATGAGGGATGAACCAGGGATCTGTTTTGAGTCTGTTGTATTTCATGATAGTGATGGAGGTGGTAACCAGAGAAGGTTGTGAAATATTGCTGTTATATACCAATGATCTTATTTTGATGGCATAAAGTGAAGTGGAATTGAAGGAGAAGATACCGATATATAAAGGTAATTTGGAAGTAAAAGTCATCAAGATAAGTGCAGGAAAGGCCAAGTTGATGGTTGAAGGTGAAGGGAAAGTAAGCATGAAGAGGTGGGTGCCCATCCATACAGTTTATGTGGTAAAAGTGCCAAATGTACAATTTGTAGTTAGTGGGTATATAAATTACATTACATAGTGGTGAACAGTCTGCTGGCAAACACTTGAGGACATTTTTTTTTAGAAAGTATGCAAATAGAGGGCAGCATGATGATGTAGCAAGTGCAAATTTAGATATCAGCAATGAACTTTTTTTGGAGAGAGTAGGGAGTTCTACTACTTAGGTGGCATGTTGAGTGCAGATGGAGGTGCATGCACAGCAGTGATAGCAAGGGTAAGAGGTGAATAATGAAATTCCCAGAACTCTTCTCCATTCTGACTACTAAAAGAGTTATAAGGTACATGAGGCTCAGTGCTTGAGTTGACTATGCTAGAAAATTAATAAAATACTAAGGACATTAGAACAATTTTGATGAAAATAGACTATTTTGCCCAACAAGCTTTCCGTGGGCCTCATGTATAAATGGTGCATATGCACAAATATGTTGTGTGTGTCTGTTTCCTCACACACTTTGAGATGTATAAAAGCTACACTTGCCTTAAACCTATGCACATTTTCACATGTTTCTGCTCGGTTTAACAAACGGAAGGTGTCAAAGAAGTGCTACTGTTTCTGTGTGGTGTCCTTTCTTTTTTAGATTTGCATACATGGCACAAGATTTATCAATCATATCGAAATTAATTGCATTGAACTGAATTTAATTCACTTGACTGTAATTATTCTGTAACAATATAATGGTGCATGGAATGGCCAAACTATTCCAAATACCATAGTTTCTTTAGTGTTAGTATATGTTTAGTGTTTAGCAAATTAGCAAATGAAAGAATAAGAAGAGAGTGCATATTTATAGATAATTATAGATGACTGGTTTCTAAGTCGATTTTGATTTCCAAGAGCTATCCTCTTGGAGCTGTGTGCTGAACTGGCACCAGCTTTACAAAGGCAGACTTTGAGGAATTGTGCTGTACCTGTTGCTTTGTAAGTTTTGTCCACCCTTGAGTTTTTAGCCACAGGAGCTTTTCAATGTGAACTTGCTGACCAATCGGTATTTCACAATCATCACTGAGTCACGCCATGCCAGCTGTATAGGATGGTATTATTTGCTTGTCATCCAGATATATAAGATTTACTTACACTGTGGTTGAACTGACAAACATCAAAGTGCAATTTGCTGCAAAGTCTAGTTTTCCAAATGTAATCGGAGTGGTCAGCTGCACACACATTGCTATTGCAATGATGCTGGACAAGTAACATCAGCCAGGGATGAATCACCAAAAGAATGAGCTAGCATTAAATCATCTATAGCAGGAGAGCCTATATAAATGGCAACTTTGCACAGTTGCAGGTGCTTTTTCCAACTAGGGTGGCAAAAGACAAGCAGTTCTTTTAAGGATAGCAAATCATCTTAAAGAGCCATGTAAAGAACAGAGAATTCATTCATTGTGGCACTCAGCACACACGCTACACTATAAAGGTGCCTTCAGAGAATGAATTTGTTTATGTTGTGATAAAAAGTCACAAAACAACTATAAAGAGTTGGGGATTGGCCCTGTATATTGCTGTGGTGGATAGCAAACTGGTCAAAATGTCGAAATAAATTCAAACAGTTGACAAAATACAAAGGATTGAGGGTTGCTTTTATACAAGAACATGGCTGCTGTTAATGATCAAAAGGGAAGTGACGTCATCAATGGAGGACCGGAAGTGGCATCATCATCGGAAGCCGGAAGTGATGTCATCAATGGGGGACCAGAAGTGACGTCATCAAGAAAAGCCGGAAGTGACGGGGAAGATAAAGTAGTGGATGAATAACCATTTTCTGGAATGTGAACTGTTGTTGGTGAGTGATTATTTGTCTTTTTTGGTTCTGGAAATTTAGAGCCAGAGAGGCATCAATATCATCAAACAACTCTTCATCTGTTATAACTTCACTCACCTCTGGGCTTGTTGACAGTCTCCTAAGCGCTCGTGTGTGACATGACCCCCCCCCCCCCCCCCCCCCTCAGCCCAGACCCATCGGGTCGGGCGGCCTGCACCGAGAGGTCAAAGAAACGGGAGAGAGCATCGGCGTTGGCCTGGAGAGAACCTCGACGATAGGTGACTGTGAATCTGTAAGGTTGTAACTCCAGAAACCACCTAGTGACACGAGGATTAGACTCCCAATTCAGGGCCATCCACTGTAAGGCAGCATGGTCCATCACAAGAGTAAACTCCCAACCTAATAGATAGTAACGAAGCTGAGTCATAACCCACTTAATAGCCAAAGCCTCCCTTTCCACTGCCGCATACCTGGTCTCCCGGTCCAACAGATTCCGGCTAAGGTACATCACGGGGTGTTCGGCACCATCGATGCATTGGCTCAACATGGCACCCAAACCTGTGTCCGATGCATCGGTCTGGAGGATAAAAGGAAAAGTAAAGTTAGGAGATTTCAAAACAGGTGCCGAAGTAAGGGCTGATTTCAAGTCACAAAATGCCGCTTCAGCAACTTCAGACCATACCACTTTAAGAGGAGCTGTATTCTTTGTCAAATCAGTGAGAGGCGAAGCCCTCTCGGAAAAACGAGGAACAAAGCGACGGTAGTAACTTGCTAAGCCCAAGAAAGCTTGCACTTGCCTCTTTGAAATCGGACGGGGCCATCTAACAATGGCATCAATTTTAGAACACTGTGGCCGAACCGTCCCACCACCCACCAGATAGCCCAAATACTTGGCCTCATGCAAACCAAAGAAACATTACTTTGGGTTGATCCGAAGCCTGGCTTGAATTAGCGTATGGAGAACGGCAAGATCCTGCTGTACATGATCCTTTCACGTGCTGGAATAGATGATAACATCATCCAAATGGGCGACACTATATGAATTGTGGGGACATAACAGTGTATCCACCAGACATTGAAATGTTGCAGGAGCCCCGTGCAATCCAAAAGGAAGGACCTTGTACTGCCAGTGTCCACTAGGGTTACTAAAGGTGTTTTTTTTCTTTGGCGGAGGACGTTAAGGGAATTTGCCAGTACCCTTTCGTCATATCAAGAGTAGTTGGAAACTGAGCACTGCCCAATCTCTCGAGGAGATCTTCTACCCGAGGCATCGGGTATACATCAAATTTAAAACCTGATTGAGACGACGGAAGTCGTTACAAAACCTCCACGATCCATCAGGTTTGGGGACCAAAACGATTGGACTAGACCATGGACTAAAGCTTTCTTCAATAACGTCCAGGTCCAGCATTCGTCTGATCTCTAACTCAACTTCAGTTTTGTTTGCCTCGGGAAGTCTATAAGGGCATTCTCTGACAATCACTCCCGGGTCAGTAATAATGTCATGTTCAATCAGCAAAGTGCGACCAGGTTGTTCACTCACTACTTCTGGCACAGACAGGATAGCTGATTCCAGCTCCTGTCTCTGTCTCCAGGATAAATTAGAACCGAAATTAAGGGGATGATGTTCAACAAAAAGGGAGCGAGGCTGTCCGGAGGTAGGTGGAGCCTCTCTATCCTTCCATGGTTTCAGCAAGTTAATATGATAAACCAGCTCGCTCTGTCGATGATTAGGTTGTTTAACTAAATAGTCGACAAGCCCTTTTCGTTCCTTAAATTTATAAGGCCTTTGCCAATGAGCCAACAATTTAGAATGGGAAGTAGGGATGAGCACCATAACACGATCACCCAGGAGAAACTCCCGGAGGGTTGTGTTGCGATTTTAATATCGCGCCTGCGCTGCTTTAGCTTTTTCAAGATGATCCTTTAGAACAGGTCAAATTTTTTTCAATCAATCGTGTAATTGCGCGATATATTCCAAAATATTAGAGGATGGGAGGACCTCCTCCTCCCAACCTTCCTTTAGTATGTCCAAAAGACCACGGGGCTATCTGCTATAAAAGAGCACAAAAGGAGAAAAGCCCGTGGAGGTTTGAGGGACTTCCCGATAGGCAAATAGAATGAGGGGCAGTAACTGATCCCAGTATCTCCCATCCTCACTAACTACCTTGCGCAACATCTGTTTAAATGTCTGATTAAAACGTTCAACCAACCCATCAGTTTGTGGGTGATAAACTGACATCTTAAGATGTTTAATATGCAGTAACTTAGCCACCTCCCTGAACGTCTCCGAAGTGAAGGGAGTTCCTTGGTCAGTTAAGACCTCTTTGGGAATCCCCACACAAGCAAAAATCCCTACGAGTTCCCGTGTGATTAATTTAGAAGTGGCTGAGCGAGGGCTCAAGGGGACCTAAGAGGTCAATACCGACTCATTCGAAAGGGATATCAATCAGGGGTAAAGGAATAAAAGGAGCACGGTCCCGTCTAGGAATCTGACGAATCTGACACTCCAGACAGGAAGCACAGAAACGTCGGACCTCCTTGTGTATCCCAGGCCAATAAAATCTGAGCTTAATACGTCTTTTCGGTCCCCAAATGGGCTCAGAGTAGATGGGAATGTGCTAATTCACACACTTGACGACGAAAAGTGCGTGGTATTAATAACAAAAGCCTAATTTCTCCATTTTGTTCTGCTACATGGTATAATAAATTGTTTCACATGACAAAGTAGGGCATTCGTGGTATGGAATCGCCAGACATATGTCCGTTAAATGAAACAACAGCATTTCTAGCAAACTGCAGGGAATCATCGTTCCACTATTCTCTTTTAAACAATGAAGGAGTAAATTTAAACTGAGAAGCCAATTCAGTAATGGGATCTGACCTAACCTCAAGGGGTGGAGCATCAGGCACCTCAAGTCCTACAGGAGGCAGGTTGTCCCTCATAGTGCCTGCAGGACCTTCATCCCCGTTAACTACACTATCAGTAACAAGAGAATTTAAACACGGCGTGGAGACTATCGGATAATTGTTGTCATCATCCATGACCAAGCCCTCTTTTGATACAGGAGTAGGAGTTGGTTTACCGACGTTATTGTTAGACCAGTCACGCCCTAAGATCACCGGAAAAGGTGGATCAGTCATTAGAGCCACTAAAGTGGATTTCATAACATTTCCCACCGTGATGATACAATAGGCGGCTCCGTAATATCGGGTATCCCCATGTATACAACGAGAACTGATCTGAGTATTGGCCCATTGTCGCGGTAAAACATAACGGCGAGCAACAATGGAAATGTTACTCCCAGAATCAAACATCGCAGTAACTTTATAGCCGCTAAGGAGAATAATTCCCGTATAAGGAAAAGACAAAGGGTTGATCACAGCACAATACCTCTCCCCCTTGCCAAGTGTACAATCCATCGGCTCCGGGTTAGGACAAGCAGTAAATACATGGCCCCCCCCCCCCCCCCCCCCACACTTGAAACAGCGGGGAAGGTAAGCTTGTTTGTCTTTCTTCATCGGGGATAGGGCGGGTGGGCTCAGAATAAGGTACACGAACCTGTCGGGCTGGACGCGAGAACCGTTCTGACCTTTCTGTTTTACAGACCACCCAGTGACACTCTACCAACTCTACGAGGTTATCCATGGAGGTTACCTCCTGTTTTCGGACTTGCTGGGTGATATTTTCGGGGAGAGCATTAATAAATGTTTCTACAGTAAGCAGTTCTGCCATACGCTGGGCACTGTTAACTTCTGGCCGTAGCCATCTGCCCACTTTATCCCATACTTCGTACACTTGTGTATGTATCGCTCTTTCGGGGTCAAATTTCCACTCTCGCCACTCTCTCGCCTGCTGTGCTGCTGATACACCATAGCATTTGAAAACCTCGTTTTTTAGAACATCGTAATCGGCAGCCTGCTCTTCAGTCAGGTCATAATAGGCTCTCTGCACTTCCCCCTTCAGATAGGGTGCCAGAATGTATGCCCATTCCATCTTCGGCCATGCATTGTGTTTAGCGGTACGCTCAAAAACTAGAAAATAAGTTTCCACATCATCCCCTTCCATTAAGTGTGTAATTAAAAGAGGTACCGACCACGATGTTTCCACTCTTACTGCCCGAGCTTCCGATTCCGCCAATCTGGTCCTGGTATCTCCAAGTTCCAGCTTCAGTGTTTGGATTTCGCTTACTAGGGTGCTTAGAACTGTGTTGATTTCTTGTCCCTCTGACATCCTGGAACAACGTTCGAATCCTTTGTCGACTACGCCAATTGTGACAAAAAGTCACAAAACAACTATAAAGAGTTGGGGATTGGCCCCGTATATTGCTGTGGTGGCTAGCAAACTGGTCAAAATGTAGAAATAAATTCAAACAGTTGACAAAATACAAAGGATTGAGGGTTACTTTTATACAAGAACATGGCTGCTATTAATGATCAAAAGGGAAGTGACGTCATCAATGGAGGACCGGAAGTGGCGTCATCATCAGAAAGCGGAAGTGACGTCATCAAGAAAAGCCGGAAGTGACGGGGAAGATGAAGTAGTGGATGGACAGCCATTTTCTGGAATGTGAACTGTTGTTGGTGAGTGTTTATTTGTCTTCTTTGGTTCTGGAAATTTAGAGAGAGAGAGGCATCAATACCATCAAACAACCCTTCATCTGTTATAACTTCACTCACCTCTGGGCTTGTTGACAGTCTCCTAAGCGCTCGTGTGTGACAATGTAAATAGGAAGCATTTCCACTCTATTAATGTGCTTCTCTATAATTCACAGAAAGTGTGTTGTGTTGTGCAGACATGTAGCATGCTGCATAATGTGGCACACAATTGTCAATTGCCAGTACCTGAAGAGATGCTGTATGATGAACCTGACCCTGACCCACCAAATGATTAGCCAAATTGGACAGTGTTACAACTTCGTTTGAATGTGTTGGCAGAATGTAAAAACAGGTAATTTGATGCAGTATTTATTTTTAACCAATTAATTTAATTTGTGGTCAATATCACATAGTAAAGCCCTTATATTTCTTACTTCATTGGACACATCTCTTACAGCATCCACTACTGCATTTTGTGACTCCAGAACACTGTCTGTCAGCACACAGCCAGATGGCCCCCCAGCGGTTTCTGAGGCAGAGGTGTCTGCATAGCCAGCACCCGAAAATGTGCTGGGCACAGCAGCACCATCACATCGTGGCACGTACTCGGCTCGGGGGTCAGCTTTTGTAATATTGTCTGAAACAGAATCAACAGACAGTGGGCTGTGACTCGCATTTCACATCGACTTTAATATCTGACCACTTCTTTTTTATTTTGGCCACTGTGAGATTTTCTGAATTTGAACTTTCGAGTGTCTCCACTACACTGTATTACTTCATCAGTTTCCTTTTGTTGCTTATATCACTGTTTAAGCCAACAAATAGTATGTTTTTCCTTGCCTCCACTTCACATTCACTGAAATTCCCCTTTGTTGTTTAGATATTGGACTGAATATCAGGACGGGGGGTCCACTTGAAGATTCAGGCAAGCCATAAGAGGATGTCAGATTGAAGAATGTGGATGAGGAGGGGACCCTTGGGGATTCATGTGAGTTGTACATGGGCATCATACAAAAGAGCAGGCTTGGAATTGGGGCCCCGTTAGAGATTCACACAAGTCATATGTGGATGTCATAGCAAAGAGTTCTCCCTTAGAAATTCACGTGAGTCCCACAAACAGTGTGTGATGCTGTAGCAGGAGGAAATATAAGGGACTGGGCACCAAAAATCACCAGAAGCCACCCACTCCTGACACCAATGGCTGTGTCTACTTTTGTTAACCCCACAAAAACTTTAACACCCTAGGTGACCACCTAGTTCACCTGTATGGTAGAGCCAGTCATGGTTTGTGTGGAATTTGCTCTTTAAAAGGCTTCCCATCTGTGTCCCAATGTCCTTGTTGATGAATTCACTTTAAGGTAACAGCTAGGATTCACCATACTAATTTCCTTCTTAATTTCAAACAGTTCAATCAGGTCACCTCTAAATCTTTGTTTGCTTAAGCTGAAAGGATTCAATTGCTTCAATGTTTCCCCATAGCATTCCTTCAGTCCCGGAGTCAGATGAGTTGCTCTTTTCCAGACTTACTCTAGTGCAGGGTTCTCAAACACCAGTCCTGGAGGGCTGCAGTGGCTACAGGTTTTCATTCTAACCCTTTTCTTAATTAATGACCTGTTTTTGCTGCTAATTAACTTGTTTTGAATTACGTGTAATTGACTTGCTCTTGAAGACTCAGACTGCTTCATTATTTCTTTTTTCCTTAATTAGCTGCCAAACAATAATGTGATACAAAATGAGCCAAAACATGAACAACAAACTGTGTCAATCATACAGTATCTGAAAATAAGCAAAGATTAAGGTCTCAGGAATGTTGATCTGCTAAGATCCCCAAAACATTTAATAGTGCTCTTAGAAAAGAGAAAATCAAATGTCTGCTATTACACAATGAGTGCAGCAACAAGCCATGGAATTAAACAGCAGGTTTAATTAACAACAAGAATCACAGCCTAATTAAGCAACTGTCTGGAGTGAAATTGCTTGGAGTTTGAGGCCCTGACTTAGTTGGTTTTCTGCTGGCTCACACACTTCACATTTCTGTTTGGCTCCCATTTAAGGAAAGAAATGAAATAATTCAGAGGAACAATGAAGAAATTCAGGGAAACAAATCTTAAAAAACAAATCAATTAAAATGAATTCAAAAGAAGTTAATTAGCAACAAAACAGATTACTAATTAAGAAAAAGGTTAGAATGAAAACCTGCAGCCACTTTGGCCCTCCAGGACCAGTGTTTGAGAAGCCTGCTCTAGTGATAGTGGTTTCTTTTATTTTTTTGTAATATGAAGAACATAATTGTACGTAGTACTCCAGATGAGGCATCACTTCTGAGTAATAATAACCTCTCTTGATTATTTGCATTCCACACATTGTGCTAGTAACCTAACATAACCTAACTTTCTCAACTGTTTCTGTACGCTGTGTGGAGGCAAAAAGTAAAGAGTCCATTATGACTTCTAGGTCCTTTTTATATGGTGTACTTTCCACTTTCAAACCTTCCATGATGTATTCAAATACACTGTTTTTTCTTCCTTCATGTATTATTTTACATTTAGTTAAATAAAATGTTATCTTCCTCATATACATTCAAGTCTGACGTCTTTCCAAGTTCATCTGTAATGATTCTGCTGATTCTGACTTACCTGCCATTCTACTTAGTTTTATGTCATCTGTAAACTTAACCAGCTTGTTAATTACATTTTTATCCATATCATCTACAAAAATATACTGCAATGTTGACTGACTCACTCATTCACTCAATCATCACCAAAAACATTATTTTTTGTTTGGTTAAAAACCTAAAATTTGGCAGGATGGTATATTTGAGGCAGTAGGTATCTGCTAAGAAAGGACATTTCCATATATAAAATGTTTAAGGGTAAGAAACCCAAAACAGAAAAATGAAACACCACAAAATTTCCAAAATGCCTTGACATATTTGATTGAAATTTTCCTCAGAGAAGGAAAATGTGTGTTTTTCATAGTTCTAATTGGTTTTATATATCTTTCAACATTTTTAAAATTGTATTTATGTAGAACAAGAAAAGGGAAAGAAATAAGCAGTTGACTATTATATGCCTAGAGTGGCTGTACTGGTGTGCTTGTGAACCGTTTTCTCTGCAGAATTATCCTTTAGAATGTGATCTCAAGCAACAATTTTGCTGAAAGAAACTTTACAAAATTGATTAAAAAATCCAATAAAAATAGTGTGAATATAGCAGCTTTCCTGATTACCAAAATCTCTACTATTGTTTTCATGTTTCTTAATTTTTAGACTTCATAGGTCTTAGATTTGAGTTCAGCATTTGACACCATAGACCACAGTATTCTTATAAATCACTTTATGCAGTGGCTGGGCTTCTCCAACAGTGTCTTAAATTGGTTTCAGACTTACTTTACAGGTAGAAAATTCTTTGTTAGTGGTGATTATACTTCAAAGATACGTGGTTTTGTATGGTGTACCACAAGGATCTATTCTGGGTTCGCTGCTTTTTTCAATCTATATGCTTCCATTAGGTCAGATTATCTCAAAACACAAGGTGAGCTACCACAGCTGTATAGATGACACATAACTGTATTTATTGATAGCACCTGATGACCCTGGCTGTCTGATCCAATGTTTTAGCAGTATTTACAAAGGATGAATAGTAATTTTCACAAATTAAATAAGAAAAAGACTGAAATCTTAGTGATTGGCAAATATGAAAAATATCGAGGGTATTAGAAATAAACTTGATCTGTTAGGTTTAAAATTTAAGGCAGAGGTAAAGAATTTAGGGGTAATCATTGACTCTGCCCTAAACTTTAAATCGCATATTAACCAGATCACTAGGACTGAATTTTTTCACTTAAGGAATATAACAAAAGTTAGACCTCTTATGACGCTGAAAAATTAATTCACATTTTTGTTTTTAGTCAACTAGATTACTGTAATGGACTCCTAACAGGACTGTCTAAGAAAGACATGAATTGGTTGCAATTTGTGCAGAATGCAGCAGCAAGAATCTTAACTAGAAAAAGAAAATCTAAGCCCATTTCACCAGTTTTTGAATCATTATATTGGTTACCCATGTCATTTAGAATTGACTTTAAAGTACTACTAATGGTATATAAGGCCTTAAATAATCTTGCTCTGTCCTATAATCTAGTCCCTGTACATTCCAAGTCATAACCTTAGATTTTCTTATGGTACACTGTTTATAATTCTAAGAGCCAAACTTAAAAGAAGTATTGAGGTGGCCTTTTGCTGTTATGCACCTAAAATCTGGAATACTTTACCAATGGAAATTCACCAGGCTAATGCTGTGAAACATTTTTAAAAACTGCTAAAAAACCATTATTTTAATTTGTCTTTTTCCATAACTACATTTTAGTTGTACTGCTAATAGTCTTTAAGCATAGAATTAGCATATCCGTCAGGGGTTTGTGATCTTTACTAATCTCTACTTTTCTCTGATGTCTTTTCCAGTTCTTCTTTCTAGCAAAATGTCACCACGTCAAAAACACTGTGCAGCCACATGTGATGCTGGAATTAAGGTGGGTGCCCCTGCTGCCCATGAGACCAACTTCATGAAATCCTCTCATATGAAGACTGGAAACAAAGAGGAATGAAAGAAGAATATTTATGTTAGGTAGAATTCCCAGTGGGGGTTGGGCAGTCATTTGGCCTTGGAACCCCTGCAGATTTTGTTTTATTTCTCCAGTTTAACAGGATTTTTTTGTTAGTATTTCTGTCCTCCCTGCCATCTGAACTTATCACTAGACTCATCTTTAGAGGCTTACATCAAGATATTGTATATAAGGATGCTACTCTTCTACTAGTTATAGTATATATCTGTCTCTCTATTATAAAAAAAATCCATCCTGGAAAGCAAAAGCAAGGCTACGATACGTGATCTTCTCGGAAGACATTTAAAAGACCCACAAGACCAAAGAGACTTGCCACGGTGCGTCTCGCGGGGACCGTAAACATGAGACATTGTGCCAAGAGTTTGACCCAGGACTGTCTCGCAATGATGTAGAATATGAGATTCTTGTAAGACACGCCCTACTTACAATATATCAAATAAGACAATGGGGCAGTAAAACATTCAGTCTTGTGAAGGATTTGAACACATACAGATCCAGGGTCTCAGCGCATATAAAGCGCTGGAATATATATATAAAGTTTGGAATTTCAGCACAGACAAAGCGATCCACATCATCATCAGTTAATAATTTTTTTTGCAAAGTAACCAATAAATGCATGTGAGGTAAAACACGTTTTTGAAATTCTCTGACTTCAAAGCCTTACAATATTTACATACTTCTGACATATCACCTGTGTCCATATATTCAATCTCTATTCGCCTTTTAGTTATTTCTCCAAGTAATAATTTCTCTTTTTTGCACCAATGCAATGTTTACTTTTTTTTTTGACACTGTCGTTTTTTTCTGCTTTCATAGTCTGTATCCTGCGGTGGGTTGGCACCCTGCCCAGGATTGGTTCCCTGCCTTGTGCCCTGTGTTGGCTGGGATTGGCTCCAGCAGACCCCCGTGACCCTGTGTTCGGATTCAGCGGGTTGGATAATGGATGGATGGATGGATATTCTGTATCTTGCTCTGCATGTGTTTCATGCCTACGTTTTTTGGGGTCTTTTGAATTCCAGTTTTCATTATCTCTAACCTGACAAAGTCATTAAACACACGTCTCACTGACCTCATTTAAAAGACTCAGCATATTTGGACTCAAAAGATTCCAAATATTGTTTTTACATAAGTTCTGAAATAAAAATGAAACTAATGAAATAGCAACAATTCAAAGAAAAAAAAAATCTTAAAAGTGTGTCCGGAAAACCAAACACTGGGGTTGGCGAGTGAAGCCCCCTAGTTTTATAAGATTGTATAGATGTATTTGTTTTTTTTGTTACTTATTCATTAATATTCTTGCCTACTTTTTTTAGTTTTTCTTTTCATGTAACTTTATCTTTGACATCTTGTAAAGCACTTTGAGCTACATTGTTTGTCTGAAAATGTGCTATATAAAAATGTTGTTGTTTCTGGTATGACTTCAAGCAGCAGGAGAAGTGAGTTGGAACTGCACAGGTTTGTGCAAGCAGCTGACAAGATGGTGTGCTCCTTGCCATGCATGTTACAATAACATGTATTTGGATCTGTTTTGCTATTAGGAGAAGCTATCAGACATGAAAAAGAGAAAATATGTAAAATGTGCAAACTGAAATTACATCTCCCAAGGACATTCAACAACTGAAGTTAGAACATATTTCCTTAAAGAAATCTCTCTAAAGGTATCTGAGTTATTTTATGTGCACAGGCAAATAGACATGACGATGACAGTAAGTGTTTTTCAGACATAATCCGCCTTAATAAAAGGATAGGTGACTGTCTGTCTGCCTGTCTGTGTGTTTGTCCGGGTGCTATGTCTCTGTTATCCAATAGTTAGTGCATCAGAAACATTAGCACCACTTTTATGAATCCTGTACCTTACAACATGTAACAGAGTAATAAATTTGTAGTAATGCATTTTATTACTACAAATGTTTGTGATGTGCCATCTGTTGGAATGACAAATGCAATGCATTTTATTGCTACCCGCATTAAAAAATACATTCCAACAGATGGTGCACTACAAATGTAACTTTGAATTATACATTGAGTACTTAGATTTCAACCTATCTTAGATGGGTAGCACAGCTAGTAAAATAATAAGCTGTCAAACACCGATGTTTGGTGAATCTCTTACTGGGGTTTAATCAAGGGATTTACTGAGAAATAGGAAGAGATCTGGAACATTTATTCACACAGTCTCCATTTCCCTCTCTAGTGTGGAGGAATGTATAAGAACAACCCAGATGAGGAGGACTGGCATTACTTCCACCTCACCTTCAGCTCCACCTCTTTTACCCAGGAGGAATTAAAAAAACCCTTCAAAGGAAGTCAGCTGACCAACAATCTTTAGGGAGAGACAGGATTGTACCTTCTGTGTTTTTCTTAAATCTGGCACATTTTCTGACTTTTAAAGTTTTTCCATTACCTTTGTACATTGACATCACGATGATTAAATGGGTTTCCTCCTGGATCACCAACTCATTTTCAAAACTTAGTCATTTAATTTACAATAGTGTAGCAGGCAGGATTACCACCAGAAATCATGGAGGCAAATCCATAGTGGAAACCCTACAACAATCCTGGAAGCAAGTGTGACAACTACAAGTCACCAATAAAGAGGTCACTGAAACAGAAGCACAGAGTGGCAGTGGTGTAGCTAGAGTTTGTGCCGCTTGGGGTGGGGTGGGGCGGTGCTTCAATTTGCTGCCTTCCAACATATCTGAATATGTTAACCTATTTAAACAGAAAATTTAAAATGACGTATAGAGAAAAATTAAGATAAATTTTGCATAGATTTATTCATATATAGAGAAACAGCAATAATTTTTCATATGTAATTATTTATAAGCATCAACCAGACAAGAATATAGTATAGATGCACTGATAAGCCATTTTCTAATTATTAGTTTAATATAATTATGCTACAAAAACCAGAACCAGTGTAGTGTACAAGTGATAGATGGGGATGTTTTCTGCTCAGAACAAGAACGCATTCGGATTGATAACGAAATGAAATTATAAATTGTAAATTAGATGTCATTCTCCAACCTGCTATATCCTAACACAGAGTCACAGGGGGTCTGCTGGAGCCAATCCCAGCTAACACAGGGCACAAGGCAGGAACAAACCCCGGGTAGGGTGCCAGCCCACCGCAGAGCACACACACACACACCCACACACTAAGCACACACTAGGGACAATTTAGGATCACCAATGCACCTAACCTGCATGTCTTTGGACTGTGGGAGGAAACCGGAGCACCTGGAGGAAACCCACACAGACACAGGGAGAACATGGGAAACGAACCCAGGTCTCCTTACTGTGAGGAAGCAGTGCTACCGCTGCGCCACCGTGCCGCCCTACCACTGCGCCACCATGCCGCCATTGGTGTAATGTTTATGTTTATTTTTGTTATTGCCTCATAAATTTCAATTGCTGTGTCTGATGTCGTCACAGAAGGACAGTCTGAAAATGATTTTAAAATCAGAGAATTTTACTTTTTTCATTCATGAGTGATATTTTTCTGAACCCTGCTGCTTACACATGAATTGTACTTAGCCTTTTGGCCGATAATGCCACCCCCAAAAACGTGCTGCCTGGGGTGGACCGTCCCCTCCACCCACCCCTAGCTACCCCACTGAGAGGAGGTGGCATTCCGAGAGAACAGCTTGGGATCAGCAAAGGTACTCCTGCTGCTAAGGCATAAAGAAGATATAAAAGCATATTGATTTTTCTTCCACAAGGCACTGCTGACCAGAGCACAAGTGGCACAAATGTCTGAGCAGGACAGAAGAATAATAATGACAATATTGAAGGGGCAAAAATGCCCAGGTTCTAATTGATGAAGCCAAGGCATACCAATTCTCAATGGATTTAACTGAAGTACTATTGATTCGGCATGAGGACTGTTCAAGAGAATTTAAATTAAAAATCATCCTTTTGATTGCTAATGTTGCAAGACAGAACAATTCACGTGAAAAGTGAAAGTGAGAGTAGAGAGGTCCAATTAAAGAAGGATCTGGGGCATCAAAGTAAAAGCCATAGAATGAAATAAAGAGAGAAAGTGGCAGAACATGTGTAAAAAGATGCCAGGCAAAGCACATGAACAGAAGTATTTTTAGTTGCAAAATTGAACATTCCTGAATATACTGTGCTAGGAGAGTGGGGGAAACCAGTGGAGACAGATCATTGGACCAGGGTGAAATTAGAGGAATATGTCTGTATGATGATTTGCTGAGTACAGAGTAAAGGGTGGACTCTACCTAATAGGAAAACTGCATGGCCTGCCACCACTCTAAAAAACAGTGTTACAAAAGACAGGAGTACAAGTATACCATCTGATGGAAGGAGCAATAAGTTTCTCAACATGGTGCCTTTTATCAACAGTACAAAATAACACTGTCTCTAAAGTTTTGCTTCCAGAGAGACTAATAACAAGCCTTACAAAGATAATTGGGAGGCAAAATTGGACTCTATAAGGAATCATGAAGGAGGAAGGGAGGTGGGACAAAGCTAGGACCTGACTGAATGTAGTTTGATCTGGACAAATTAAACTACAGATGACCTTATCGAACTGAAATGCTAGGATCTTGGCTAATAATTTTACATTAGTGTTCATGAGGGACAAGGGTCTATAGCTTTAACAGAAGGAATGATCTTTACTCTGCTTTAAAGGGAGAGTGATGGATGAGTTCAAATGACCCACTGAGATGGCTTCCATTAACATGCCAAAGAGTGGGATTGTCAACTGGTTCCAAAAGGTAGAAAGCAATTCTGGAGGCAGACCATCCAAATCAGGTACTTTTTCAACATTAATGGATAGCAGTACATCCTTAACTTCAGGTGGGAACACAGGAGCCTCTGAAAGAAAGGTATAATAATCTAAGGGTAGGAGGATAGGAAAGCTATTGAAAAATAATTTGATAGTGAGTGGAACGTGAGGTGCTGGAAATATAGAAAAATTTGGAACAGTGGTCAATAAATTAATTATTAATTACATAGGGTTGTTAAAGATAGAACCTATTTTAGTATGGATTGAAGGTATAGAGGCAAAGTAATTTAGCTTAATTTTCTATACAAGCAATCTGTAGGGTCTAGACCCAAATAAATGAAAACAAACTTGAGTGTGATGAATTTGGAATTCAGTTCTTTAAGAAAATAATGCATTAAGCTCAGTTCTAGTATTTGCAATGATTAGTTAATAGTCAACATTGACAAGAGATTGGCATGCCTCTGTGCAGGAATCTGGCTAAATTAGGAAAATAATAAAGGAAAAAATTGGGTGTGTTCATATGCAGAGACATACAATAATTTATGACCACCAATCTCAGCTTGCAAAAAACAGAAGTGCCTACAGTATATTGTCACCACCTGCATTCAAATCTGAAGTGTGATGATTATGTCTTACAAGAATGAGGACCCCACAAGTTTTGGTGAGAGCCAAGGAAAAAGAGCCACATAATATTAATTATTAATAAAGAGTAGCACATCAGAGGCCGAAAGGTGAGATTCTTGAATTAAAGCTACATCCACTTGATGATGATCCAATAAGTAAAGCATATACAGTACACATGTTTTTAAAGCCCTGACATCTCAGAAACCTACACTTAGTTTAGCCAGGATCATCATAAGAGTGGAAAAAACTGAACAGAAAATAGAGTGAATCGTATAATAAGATAAGAAATAAGATGATGTGGCAGCTGGAAAGCTCATTCGTCTAAAAGTCACTAGGCTCAAAAACCCATCCTATATTCTCCAACAACCCATCCTTAACTGCATGAATAAACCAAATAAACTAAGCTAAAATAGGCTCCCTGAAAGTTGCAATTTAATTATGCTTAAAAAAAACAAAATATAACACATTGTAACACTAATGAATCCTGAAAGTGAACTAACAACTGGGGTGAGTGGATGAAGAAATTACTTTCAAAAAACACTTACTTTAATTACTTCAGAAAACACTTTGCTCTGAAGTTTTGACTAGGTTTTTTTCAATGATGATGGCAACACTTGATTTGCTGCGATTAATGTGTTTAATTGTAATTATTTTCCTCAACTGTAATGCATACAGTAGTCCTTTGTAAATGATTGATCTCAGGTGAACCCTGTTGGTGAGACAAACTTGTCTTCTCCTTTTATTTATTTATTTATAAAGCACTTTAAAAACAACCTCAAGGCTGACCAAAGTGCTGTACAAAGAAAAACAACACATAAACACATAAGAGCTGAAGACATTCTTAATAGAAAGTATAAAAAGTATACAAATAGCCACCATATTATACAGGGTTAAAAGCCAGACAGTAAAAATGTGTTTTTAAAAAGGATTTAAAGCCTGCCTAACATGCAATGGCAAATCTTTTGGGATAGTACTGAGAGAATACACCATTGTGCTACTCATTCTTTGGTGTGGTGTCAACTAGTTTGGACAATTGTATCACAAAAGGCAATAGTATAGGATGTTTGTATGTCATCAGACTGTATAAAGTATCTATCTATCTATCTATCTATCTATCTATCTATCTATCTATCTATCTATCTATCTATCTATCTATCTATCTATCTATCTATCTATCTATCTATCTATCTATCTATCTATCTATCTATCTATCTACTATATAACTATACAGTTATTTTGCTTTGAATATTCAATTTATGTTTGTGTTTGTATATGTTCAGTATGGGAAGGTAACTCTTCTTACTGTTTGTACAGAGGACACCTTCAAGGTTCAGCTGAGGTAAGCTGTTCCACCCTGACTAAAGGGGGTGCAGTTATTAACCACCTCACCTATACTTTAAACTCCTGCAAGATGTGAAAACATTTCAACAATTAAATTGCTGTACATAGCACAACATAGTTATTGCCAACAAATTACAAACGAAATATTGAAATTAACACTGAGAAGGTATAATAAAAAGTTTTTGTTACAGTTTGGTGCACCATTGCAGAATTTGGCAACACCACTGTCCATTTCCTTCTAAGTTTATATCAGTTATAGGGCAGCTGCACCTTTCTCACATAATTAATTACTTCTAACACCATTTAGCTGCAAGTTGATATCATGCTTTTGTGAAATTACAATTTTTAGGGGCAATTTTGCATAACTGTAGGTAAAATGAAACTTTTTGTTTCACTCATCACTATTGATATGCTTTGTTAGGCCATGCGGAATGTCCTTGACAAAATTGTTTTAACATTCAAAAAAAGATATTGGTGGAAATGTTAAAACCTCTGAGACAGAGAAGTGACAGTGACATGTCTGTTAGTTTATTTATGGCCTCTTATGATGAACAACCAGGTGACCTGATGTTGGCCAAGCCCTTTATGGAGATGTTCAGAGCCAGCACTGCAGGGACAGCATGGGCTGTTAGGCAGAGCTCTTGTCAGAGGATCTCAAGGATTCTCTAGGGTACTTCTGACCATGGAAATGGTCTTGGAGGACTCTCTGGTCCAGTGAAAGTCTGTAATGTGGGGCTCTGGGATGCCCCCCACCCAATAGTTTAAAAAAGTGTACTTAAATTAACTAGCTAATGCAAAATAATCATGAAATAAATGTGTTTATTTGCACAACGTGTCTGGTGTCAACCCATGCCAACATCCATTAAAAAGCGTTCAAATCGTTCCAATCGTTCCAACTTACCATACGTTTGTTTAGTTTCTGTATGAATACCTATATTTCCTGAGGGAAGGGAGCTGGCCAATGTGGGCGTATGTAAGTCCTTGATCTTTTGGCAAGCAGGTGACCTGAGGCTGCCCTTTAAACTGACTGAATTCAGATTTTTCCTGGGACGCAGCTCTCTGCACCCAGGACACTCCCACATTTATTTGTTGGCAGCAATTTAGTTTTATCTTCTTTTTCTTCTTTTGGCTGCTCCTGTTAGGGGTTGCCACAGCGGATCATCTTCTTCCATATCTTCCTGTCCTCTGCATCTTGCTCTGTTACACCCATCACCTGCATGTCCTCTCTCACCACATCCATAAACCTTCTCTTAGGCCTTCCTCCTTTCCTCTCACCAGGCAGCTCTATCTTTAATATTCTTTTCCCAATATACCCAGCATCTCTCCTCTGCACATGTCCAAACCATCATTTTTAATCTAATGTGACTGGACAATTGTTGATGAACTATATCATGTTCACGTCAATGGTTCACAGTTCATATTCGCCATTAACCTGCCTACAAATGAGCGAGCGTGACTTTATGGAGATGGAAACTTCAAGTGCAGCTTCAGAGATCTTAGAAAATTTGGTTATTCTTTTAAGTAAACACCCCTTCATAAATTGTTCACTTGAAGAAAAAAGAAGATAAAAGAGCTTGGACCAGACTTTAGAATTCAGCAGCAGGCAAGTGTTTGAGGACGAGCTTACACAAGGATGTTTTCCCAATTTTGTTATGACAAACTGAGTTGGCTAACTGGATGTGATGTATGGCAAGCTATTTAAATGTTTAATTCCTTTAATTTGATATTTCCTTTCAAAACGATGTCATGAGTTTTACATTTGATATCAGCACTTAGGCTTATAAAATTTGATATTATGCTTTTAAAATTTAATATTGCACTTTTGAAATTTGATATGATACCTTAAATACTAATATACAGTATATGCAGTTTAAACTCTCGCATAATATTTTGTCATTTTGATATCATGTTTGAAATTTCACATTGAAATTTCGTACCAAATCTTTACAATTTGATATCATGCTTTTAAAATTTGATATCGAGCTTTTGAAATTTGATATATTAAACTTGATTTCAGATTTTAAAAGCACAATTTCAAAAGCTCGATATCAAATTTTGAAAATGTGATATCAAATTTCATCAAAAGAAAAATGTATTAAATGTTAAAACGGCCTGCCATAATATATTAGCATTTAAGGTTTCTTTCTTGAAATTAAGTTTCAAAAGCACAATATCAAATTTCAAAAACTGGATAACAAATAAAAGCAGCTCCACGATCGTCATGTTAGAGCACTTCGGACGTGTCTCCTAGCTGCTAGAGTCTATCTGCCCTGGGTGTGTTGTCGACAGCGAACCTCACAGGGCAGATGAATATTGGACATATGAGTTTCCTCTGAGGCAGAGAGGGGTGGGTGAACGCTGATCTCGGAGCTGCTTTTTACAGGCTTCTCTGGTAATACTTCAGACAGTTGAGTACATGTATGAGATATAGTATGTTTGTGGTTAGTAAAATAGTGGTGTGCCTTGGGATGATTTTAGTTACATAAAATGTGCCACTACTGAAAAATGGTTGGGAAACATTGATATTGACAGGCTTTTGGCAGGTTTAGTGAAATGACTCAATTTAATCAGAAAGTAATTGAGAAAAGGAGGGCAAAATTTATGTTCAAGGAAATACAGGTATCCAGATCGTAAATGCAAAATAAGATTTAGTTTGGACTTGTCCTGTGAGTGTAATAGAAGACAGGTTGGGGGGGGGGCGAGTTATGTTTTAAGGTGGGGACTGTGGATCTTACAATGTGAATTTGTGCCCTTGTGAGGTAAGCCAGGAAACACTGCATAGGACTGGGCAGACTGGCAGCAAGTGTAGAGTAAAATTAGGGTGGGAATATCTTTTTGGGCATGGTAAATGATAAACTGGAATGCAAGACTTCGGAAATATTAGAGGACTAGTGATTGTATGATGTGGATTTATGGAATACAGTGGAAATGGCCACAGACTGGGCACTCTATTAGCAGAGGAAGAATACGATTTGAATTGGACTTATGCTATGGATGTGTTAAAAGACAGACAGAAGTCCAAGTTACTGGAAAATTACAGAGATGGGGGTGTGGACATTATGGTGTTGGTTTTGGAAGAATGGGAAACTGAGCTGGTTGGCAGAGGACTGGGCAGTTTAGGGACAGGTGTAGTATAAAATTTGCGTTGTAGGTGCACCTGTTCCCTTCCACATCTATATGGCTAGTTATGGGAAGAATAAGACTGTGGTTGTCATGGACTGAAATTTAGGAGCACAGTAGAAATGGGAAAGCAGGCATCAGGTTGGGCAGCATGGCGGTGACATTATAATACATTTTAACCTGGATTTGTCCTATGGGTCTGGCACTAGACAGGCCAAGATGTTTATTGACACTATGATGAGGACCTCCAGAGCATGTGGAATGACCAGATAGATAGATAGATAGATAGATAGATAGATAGATAGATAGATAGATAGATAGATAGATAGATAGATAGATAGATAGATAGATAAGTACTGCTTCAGTTTTTCCCACCCCCAAAAACTATGTCGCCATCCAATATTTTTTCACCAGTCACCACTGCTCTGGTTTCTAGCAGGAAGGATGAGAAGGAGGCCAGGTGTTCAAGAACGATGTAGACCCCTATGTAGAGAATAGACCTTTTCTTGTATTTTTATGTAGTTAATAAACTATGCTATGTTTTTCCAGGTCTGAATCCCTTTAAGTCATTTTTGGACTCAAACTCTGCTATGCAGCACACCTAAAAAAATTAAATAGTGTATATATTAGTTTTATAAAAAACATGCAAAATCATTTCAGACTTTTGATATAACTTTAAAATTCATATGTGATTAAAAAGGCTTCATTAAAATTAACACACTTGCAAGCACAACAATAAGTGAAAATGGTACCCAGTAATCTTCTTGCTTACATGTCGTTTGTGCACAATTTTTAACTGCCTGCTAGTTATATAAAATACAATTAATTACAGAAAGTTCTAAACAAAAAAGACAAATAAAGTAAAGTAAAATTATATACAGCCTGAACAGGATTATCTATAAAAGAATTTAACAATTTTTCTCAGTTTCAAAGAGAAGTGAAGGTCTCACTTATTTAATTGCTGAGACTGCAGGTTTAGAAGTGGGATCAAAATGAAGAAATTTGTCAGAATGAAATTCAGTAGCCACCAAGAATCCATCAAGCTATTCTCCCATTTTCAAACTTGCTTAATCCAGTTCAAAGCCAAGTGCAGGCAGAGTGCTAATGTTACAGGTCCCAGCATGAGACCCTGCAAACAGATTATATATGATTATAATCAGCTGAAATGAACAGGGAAAATAAACAACAGAATGACAGTTGTGGCGTTTGCTTCTGACCTCTCTTCAGCAACAGTTTGTAAAGAGAGGGCTGGCACAACAGTGTAAATACCTCCTGTAATGACAAGCTTGCCCTCCAGTGATGAGAAGCTGGGTTGCATTTTTTTTTCTTTATGACCACACTTCTAAGTGGGTTTCACACGATAGGCAGGAACTTACTGCACAGGACCACAGCTCATGGTGGCATTTTCATTGTCACAAGTTCATGCTCTTTAATCAACTCAACAGACATATATGAGGAAACGTATACCAAGAAAAGCCCACACAGACATAGAGAGGCAGTGTGGATGAATTACTGAAGCAATGGACTTTTAACTCTAAGCCTGTGAATTGCCATCTTTGTGTCACTCCATGTAACAACAAGTAAGTCACTTTACCTGCTTGTGTTTCAACTGGAAAAAAAAACTTTTTGTTCTGCCTCAGTAATACACCTGAAGAAAAGATGCAATACTAAAAATAAACATTAGATGGCACTATTTGACACTCATAATAACTGAGGGTCAGCTGCATTAAACAGCTTCTTAGATCAGTGTTTCCAAAGATCAGTCCTAGGTGACTCCTGTGGCTGTGAGGTTTTTATGCCAAACAGTTTCATTATCTGTGCACCATTCTTGCTTTTAATTGATCTATTCAATCCTAACTCTCTCTGATTCTCTCTCTTTCCCCATTATCCCATTTTGCAGATTGGTCCTTCCACAAGAGCCTTTTTTTCCTAACCTTCACTTAATCTCCTTCTGTCAACCACCTAACCTAAGCAAACTTCTTGTTACACAGCTCACTTCACAGGGGAGAGCCACATTCTTCACCTGGTTGTTTGAGCTTTAAAAGGAGCCACTGTGCCATTTGCAAATATGTCACCAACAATACACTTAAATCTGGTTGGTCCCTCTGCTAAATCCAATATTAAATAACAGGCGTCTTGCCAGTCTAACAATTTTATTTACTTCATTTCCTGTAGAAGTGCCCAGCCATCTGCATAGGTGAAACAAGAAGAGGGCTAGCAGAGTGTTTCAGGGAGCATGTTTCAGCTGTCAAGATCTTACAGCCTATTGCAGAACAGTTTACATTCCTTGATTATAGACACACTGATCTCTCTATTTGTGTTTTTTCATAGGGCTTCAAAGACACTTTTCAAATAAAGACAGAAGAAGCTTGGCTCATTCTCAGCCTAGAATTACAACTTTTTCTCATCTACTCTCACCTTTTTTCCTTCCATCTGCTCTGGCTTTGTTCCCTCCTTCACCCATGTATGTTGCCTGCTCCTTTTCCAAAATGTTGTATCTTTAACCTTCTTTCCTCTTTAGCATGAAAATAATCCCCTTTGCTTCCACAGCCCTAAACTAACTACATTAAATATATTGTTATGTTTAAGAAGTAAATTACACTCTTACATGTGCTGTCCACCACTACACTGCCCCTTGGTATGAATCTTGCTCAATCAGCTATATTAAATAACAACACAGAATGTAATAGGTGAAAAGTAGGTGTCATCTAGGAAAATAATCATAGAATACGACTGCACATCTTTCTGTTGTTACATGACAGAATGTAAGCACTGAAGAAAGAAAAAGAAAAAATTTTCACTGCAGGATGCCACAGGACCAAATAGGTATATAGCAGAATTTCCATTAAATGTTTTTACGAGATTATCAGAGTTAATACTGGCAGTGTTTGCCAGAAGACATAACATTCTCCCAAAAATAAGGTTTCAATCCAAAGAAAAAGATCCTTTTGAGCGTGCATCCTATACAGACGAATTTCTTCTCTGAATAATGATATTATGATCCTGGCAAAGGTTTTAGCTAAAAGAATAGTGAAAGTTCTCCCATGTGTAGTATCTCAAGATCAAACTAGATTTATAAAGTTAAAACATTAAGTTTCAAATGTTCAATGATTGTTTAATATAATATATTCTATACAGTACATGAGTCTCCAGAGGTTTGGCTACTTCTGGATGCAGAAAAACCTGTTGACAAAGTCAAATGTTATTAATAGATTCAAAACTTATCTGTTGTTTTGCACATATTTATACTCAGCTCCAAAATATTTCTGTGGATTAAGTTACCCTATTGTATTCCAGAAAGAGTTGGTTTGTATAAATAAAATAAATTCTACTTAATTTAGAGTGGAATGTGATATAAAATAGGGATGCACGTTATCCCAATTGCTTTATGCAATTGCTATTGAACCTCTAACTTTTCATGTTCGGATGCCATCTAAACTGAAGTTGATGAGCTTAATTAAAATTTGTTTCTGAGAAACTAATCATCAAACTGCAAGTGGCAGAAATGCATGTTGTAATGTTTTACATGGATGTATAAATAAAAATTTATAGAATCTCTTTCTAAATTAACTAACGTCAGTCACCACTGAGTTGTAGCTCTTTACTATCATCACCATCATTTCCTTTTCTCTTTTCCTAGACAGAGTCCCAGTAGGAATATGCTGATTTGGCTGATCTGTCCACCCCGTCCTGAGAAATTTCCTCTAGTCTTTCCTGGGGAATTCCCACATGATCCCAGGACAGTCAAGAGATATTGTATACTGTAATTCATTCAGAATTTTTGGGGTCTGCCTCCAGTGGGAGTCAACTGAGAGCTTACTAAATATATGCCCAAAAAACCTCAACTGGCTCTTCTCATTCCAGAGTAGGATCCATTCTATTTTGATGACTTCTTTTATTGTTGAACTAATCACCCTGTGTAGGGTAGTGGATTTAGCAACCTTTGTAAAAACCTCATTTTGACCATTTGCACTCTTGATGTTGTTTTTTTGGTCACTACCCTGACCTTGTGTTCAAAGGTGAGGATGGCAATGTATTGGGAATTACCAGTAAATCTATAGCTTCATCTATGAACTTTGCTCCTGCTTAACCTTCATGGTCTGATAAAACATTCATATTGGTCCCATTGAACTGATTCATTAATCAATCTCACAATCATTTCTGCCTTAATCATAAACAAAACCACAAGCTATTTTAAATCCTCCTTTGGGGCAGCTGCTCACCTGCAGAGAACAATCTATTTTTTTCCATGAGAGGGCCAAGGCCTCATGTATGGATCTGCTACTTCTCTTCCTAGTTGTATCACACTCAAGAGCAGTCCAGAGATCCCAGTTGGATAAAAACAACTACATACAATGTCTGCTAAATATCACAGATCAGTGTGGTAGATAAGTAAGTATCATTGTGTAAAATTCCCTGCTTCATGCTTAAGTTGGGCAAAACACACCTCACAAGACTATTGCGTATGCACAGCATTTTGTTCTTGCATTGTAACATGCTTTTTCAAGTTTTCAAGTTATAGTTTGCTGCTACCTTTTGTATCTGTGTGCTGTGCATTACTGACAAAATACCGTACACACTTACATATACACATCTATTAAAGTACTTGAAGCAAGTTTGAAAAAGGGTGTCATCTACTTTCTGGTGTAGCTGTGGTTCTTTCTAGCCAAAGAATTAGGCCAGCAGGTGTTGTCACACACGTGAGAATAGAAGACAGCTGAGGGGCTTGGAGAATGATGGTAACACATCTGCCCAGGGGGTGGCGGGGTGCACTAACGCTTTTTCTAAGTTCCCTGCAGACCTTTCCCGGGAAATCCCACCAGGAGCCACTGCCTCGACTCAGGACACACCACTTCCAGTCCTGGCACCTGAGGACAACATCAGTTTTCGTGTTTCAGAGAGTCGTCATTCCATTGTTTTCTCTTGAAAGAAGCCGGCGTCACTTTAAACTGAAAGTGCAACTCAGAGAGAGGGTCCGGTCTGACCTCAAGGGGCGGAGATTCCTCCCGAGCTGCCGGAGCGCTAGTAGATGACGTAGTGGCCCTCGATGGTCCAGGAGTTTCTGCGTCACCCTCTTGGCCCTCCGTCTCACTCTCTGCCGGTTGTTTACACGCCATGGAGGCAGCTTGAGATGAGTCTTTCTCATCTACCACTAGGCCCAAAGCTTGTCCGGGAATACTCAATAGTCTACCGCATTTACTTTCAGACCAGTCCCGCCCTAGGATTACCAGAAAAGGGGGATTGGGAAGAACCGCCATGGTGAGTCTTTTAAGGGTTCCTCCCAGACAAATGTAACATTGGGTGGATTTATAATATAATAATAATAATAATAATAATAAATTTTATTTATATAGCGCCTTTCCCATGCTCAAGGCACTTACAGAATATAATAAAGAACGGCAGAATATACAGTATATAGCATTGTACAAAACCAGATAAATAAATAAAGAAGGTTAAGACAGTAAATTCTGAAAAGAAACAGACAACATTATTGATGGTCTCGCACACACACATACAGGTTACATTGGCATCTTGACAGAGAAGTAAATTGAGAGAAAGGTAATAAAGTCAAGTAGAGCTAAAAGCCTTCCTGAACAGATGAGTTTTGAATTGTTTTTTAAAAGAATTCATGGAGTCAGCTGACCTGATTAATTTTGGTAGGTCATTCCAGAGTCTGGGCGCTATACAGCTGAAGGCCCTGTCACCCATAGAGTGTAGATTAGTGAGGGGCACAACAAGATTACCAGAATCAGAGGACCTTAGTGGGCGGGCAGGCACATAGTGATGGAGGAGGTCACTGATGTAGTTTGGTGCAAGGTTATTTAAAGCTTTGTAGGTTATTAGTAGGATTTTATATTCGATTCTGTAGGACACAGGGAGCCAGTGAAGACGGAGCAGGATGGGTGTGATGTGCTCGCTGCTGCTGGTTCGAGTAAGGACTCTTGCAGCTGAGTTTTGAATAAGCTGGAGCTGTGATATAAGATTAGAAGGGGCACCTGCCAGTAGGGAATTACAATAATCGATGCGGGATGTGATAAAAGCATGGACAAGTTTCTCAGCGTTAGAAAAGGAGAGGAAGGAGCGAACACGGATATGTTATGGAGGTGAAAGTAATAAAGTTTCTTAATGTGATTTATGTGGGTGGAATAAGTGAGGGAGGAATCAAAAATGACACCAAGATTTTTTACAGTAGAGGCAGGTCTGATGAGATCACTGCCAAGATGGACTGGGAAGGAGCTCATTTTATTAAGTTGCATTTTAGTCCCAGTTTGCAGGAGTTCAGTTTTATTGCAATTTAATTTTAAAGAGTTCTGCTCCATCCAGGTTTTAATTTCACTAAGGCAGGTTGTGAGCTGAGAAAGCTCTGATGAAGTTCCACTTTTAACATTGAAGTAGAGCTGGGTATCATCTGCATAAAAATGATAACCCAATCCATAACTACGGATAATATGGCCAAGGGGAAGCATATAAATACAGAAAAGCAGAGGACCAAGGACAGAGCCCTGAGGGACTCCTTGTGTGACTGGCACGGAGTTGGATCTGCTGTTGCCAAGACTAACAAACTCTTGCCTATCAGTCAGATAGGACTTGAACCACTGGAGGGCTGTGCCAGAGATACCCAGCATGTTCTCCATTCTGGACAGTAGGATGTCATGTCTAACAGTGTCAAATGCTGCACTGAGGTCTAACAGAATTAATATGCTAGTTTGTCCAGAGTCTGCTGCCATAAGCAAATCATTGGTTACCCGTAGCAGAGCAGTTTCACAGCTGTGCCGCGCCCTGAATCCAGACTGAAAGGGTTCCATCAAATTATTAGAGGTTAGGTAATTGGTAAGTTGGGAAGCTACAACACGCTCAAGAACTTTTGACAGGAAAGGTAAGTGGGAAATAGGCCGGAAATTGTTAAGATTGTCAGCATCAAGGCCAGACTTTTTTAACATTGGGGTTACAGAAGCAATTTTAAAAGTGAGCGGCACAGAGCCAGTGTCAAGGGATGAGTTTATTATTGTTGTAACAGTCGGGATTATGGCATGAAGGCAGGATTTAAGTAGTGTGGTGGGGATGGGGTCCAGTACACAAGTAGTCGGCCTCATCTTACAAAGCAGGTTATTAACAAACGCAGAAGTGACTGGTGAGAACTTAGAGAAGGAGCTGGATGGAGTGGGAAAACAGGGAGAGATATAAACAGATGATATATTTATATTAGTTGAATTATTTAGATCTTTAATTTTGTTACGGAAAAAGTGGAGGAATTCCTCACAGACTTCAGTTGGACCAGATGCGGGTTCGAGTAGTTTATTAACTACAGAGAACAAAACCCTTGGGTTATCATGGCCACTTTCTATTATTCTGCCATAATGGGTGTTCTTGGCAGAAGTTAGTGCTTCTCTGTAAGCTCTTTGGTGGTCAGAGAAAGCCTGGATGTGCACGGTGAGGTCAGTCTTACGTGACATTCTCTCAAGGCGTCGGCCAGCTGCTTTCATAGATCGCAATTCTGAGTTATACCAAGGAGCTGAACGCTTAAAGGAAACTCCTTATGTTTTAAAGGAGCTGTTTTATCTAATGCTGAGTGAAGGGCTGTGTTATAGTGGTCAACAAAACTATCTAGTGTTGGTGGAATAGGTGCAGACAGTAAAAGATCAGAAATGGATCCAGAAAGGATAGAGGGACAGATATTTTTAAGGTTTCTGTAAGAAATTTGTCGTTTACAGGTAAGAGGTGGGATAGGTAATGAGACAGTGAAAAATACTGCTTTATGGTCAGAGAGTCCCAAATCAGTGCTGTAAATGTTGGCAACAGGTAGTCCAGAAGTGCAGATCAGGTCAATATATGACCGCCAGAATGGGTTGGAAAATCAACATGTTGTGTCAAGTCAAAACAGTCCAGTAAGGACAGGAATTCATTTCTCAGTTTAGATGTGGGGGTGTCAATATGGATGTTGAAATCACCAAGAAGCATAATTCTCTGAGAGTAAGAGCTTAGGTGGGTCAAAAGTTCAATCAGATCGGATAAGAAGGATGCATTGTATTTTGGGGGACGATAGAGAACAATGAGTGAGACAGGACCTGATTTCGTTATTAGTTTAAGAGCCAGGCACTCAAAAGACAATGCGCAGTCAATTGGGATTCTTTTAATGTTTAAGTCTTCTCTGATAATTATTGCCAGCCCGCCGCCTTGTCTTGAGCTGCGAGGCTCTGAGTGGAAAGTGAAACCAATTGGAGTCGCCTCTGTGAGAGACGCAAATTCGTTTGGTTTTTGCCAAGTCTCTGTTTAACACAGAATATCAAGTTTGGTGTCAGTGATGAGTTCTGACAGCACCAATGCTTTGCCATTAAGAGACCTCGAGTTAAACAGTGCAACATTACATAATGAGGCTTCTTTCTGCACAGAGCCGCAATCAGGGTTTATTTCCACATAATGCAAATTTGGCATACCGACAATTCTATTTCCAGGGTTATGAGAAGGACGGCGTATTCCTGAGCAAATGCTGCCGGTGGTCTTTTCATTCGCAGCCCGGCGGTGGCGGCGACCTGACCCGCGATGTATATATTTTGGGCGCTGCAAAATACCGGCGTCTTTTAGGATGTTGCAGTCAGACCATTTGCTCTGGACAAACTGTTTGTCATGAGAGTATTTTAGCATGATACTGGGCAATACTTATCTGAATAGCAGTGGAGAAGCAGCACAGCACAGCGGAACCGGTAGGACAGGCGGGTGTGGTAGAGTAGGTGAGCGGCGATAGCAAAGCAGCAGAAAGCATAGCATGAGGAGGTAGCAGGAGTTGGAGGTTCCAATACACAGCCACAAACAGTAACGCTTGGTAATTTCAGGCATGATCGCCCTGGAGCCAAAAGCCAGATTAGTATGAATATCAGATCAGTTCCCAGTCATAGAGTACTGTAAGATGAAACGGGAGCAGATCAGCAAAGCGAATTTAATATAATCACGGAGACAGATCATCCCGAGGTCCTAGATTGCCAGGCACAAAGAAATGCTTGTAGGTTCTCGTCCCGTGATCCACAGACTCAGCTGTTCCCAGTCAAAGTAAAGTCCATAAAATCTGTAAATATAAGCCAAATCCATACAATTCGAGTCAGCTGTATCCACGAACTATACGTACAATAAAAGAAGTAAAACAAACGTAAGAAAGTGTAGAATTAGGCGAATTTTGCGAAAAGTGTTGTTTACAGGGAGGAGCGGCAACAACATGCGTGCGCCAGCGTCCCCTCACCTGGAGAATAACATCTCCGTGTATACACCTCAGACTGGTCTTTTGTTTAATACACTGTCGCAGTAAAACATAACGGTGAGCAACGATAGACACGTTACTGCCGGAGTCAAATAAGACTGTCACTTTATACCCATTAATGAGTATCTCCCCGGTATGGGTAGCCACCAGAGGATCGCTAAGGGCACACAAACAATATCCCCTGCAGTCCATCTTGTTCCCAGATAGGTCACACGCCAGGCGGTCCGGGGACTTCTTAAGTGGGACGTAGCTCCCATGGATTCCAAGGTCTGTTCTGCCACCCCAGGATTCGAAGCTGGCCCTGGAGTCTTTATGAGCCATATAAGCTCCTCCATGGAGTGGAAGTCCCCCAGGACAGCTGAGTAAAGTCCTGGGGTAATTGCTGCAGCAGCAAAAAGCAGGCAGCCTGCTGCACAATTTGTAAGGGGGTCAAATCAAATGGCTGTAGCCACAGACCCACCAGCTCCCAGAGAGCCATAGTATAGCTTGCTCAGGGATTGACCTCTTTGGATTGAACTCCCAGTATTGTAGTCCTTTCACCTGCTGGCCCGGGGAAAGCCCATCTTTATCAGGGACCTTGGTCCCGATGGGCAGCTCAGCTCTCCCACTCAGGAGAGCAATATGAGCCTCTTTTGCGTCCTCCCCAGAAACCAGCCTACGCCTGTGGATCCCTTCCACACTCTCCACCAGATAGGGCTTCAGCCCGGGTTTGCCCTTGTGGAGCGGAGCCTGCACCGTGTCTTTCCTGAAACCCTGAGGCACTCCCCGCCCAGAAACTCGGCCCTGGTACTTTCCTACCTGGGTTGTTTTAAGGTCCTGTCCCGGTTTCTTCAGGGACATCATCCTGCCGACTACGCCACAGTGACAAGGAGAGACCCAAAACATTGTAAAGGTTTCTGGCAGCCACCCGTATAATGTGTTCCTGGGTAAAGTTTACAAGACAGAGTCCAAAACAGAACTGAATTCCAGAGTAAGGGAGTGAGGCTTTATAGGAAGTCTAGGGGACGTGATGTCGTCCTCGGGGCCGAGACCTTGGGCAGATGTGTTACCATTATTCTCCAAGCCCTTCAGCTGCCTCCTATTCACACATGTGTGACAGTGTACAATCAGCACAGTAACGTACCACTGTCCCTCACAAAGTGTTCCTTTGAACTGGATCATACATAGGCTGTGCTATGGCTACATTTAGAATTTTTTTAGTGAGACACAGACAACAAATTCTTGTCCAAGTTGCACACAGCGTGTGCCAGTGTATATATTCAAGTCATGACTCATATGGGATTTCATGCAGGTTCCTAATGTGAAGAGGAAGAACATACATTTTCTTTGAGTCACGTTGAAGAGCTCTGAGTAATGATATGAGGGAGCTTTGGATTGTTATGGACAGTGTTTCTCAGGAAACAGGATTGCTTCCATTTCGAGAGTCCTGTGCCCCAGTATCCACAACATAGAGCACAGTCAATTTCTCAGCCAGCTCCTCACGCCAGTATAGCAGCCCTGTCAGGCTCACAACCTTATGAACAATCAGCATTACTGAAGGCAGCTTCCTCTGCACATTTACACCCCCAACGATCCTATTGTGCCTGAATTAATGGAAATGGCAATTGCATCATCATATGGTATACCAAAACCAAAGTTAGCCATCTTTTCTTCAGGCAAAGAGAGTGACTTTCTCATGCTTAAGAAAGGTTTAGACAGTATCCTTCGCCCTTATCACTACTTAACTGAGGATTATAAGTACCAAATATTGCTGGATAATCTAGAGCTACCCACTGCTTATCAGATCGCTAAAAGGTATGTCCATCATCCATTCCCATACAATGGTGCAATGCAAGCTTTAGAGCAAAGATATGGTCAACCAAGTTAACCAACCAGTTAGTTCAACGTGAATTGAATTCAATTCTGAACACTCCAGCCATACTGCCAGGTGATGCTCAAGGCTTTGAGGACTTTTCTACTGCTGTCATCACTTTGGTGAGCCCGCTAGAGCTGAACAACAGTGTGGATCTCATGTAGTTGCATTGCTAGCTAAACTGCAGGCGAACTATAGATACTCATTTATAGAACACTGCTTTAATAAGCACATTATTATGAGTGGCAGTGCCAGAACATACACTTTGCCAGATCTTGCAGAGTGGCTTAACCGGAAAGCTCAAGTCATACAGATATCCGGATGTGCATCAGAAGCAGTCAAAGGGGAGCCCTACCGAAGAGACCAGAAGCTCTTCAAGTCTACAAAGACCAAGACTGCCACAGCTCTTATAGGAAATGAGCAGCACATGCCTCCTGCTTCAATATCCACTGCTCCATCAACTGACACTAAAGCAACAAGTACAGCTGAGAAGCAGAGCTGTTTTAAACCATTCTGCCCCTATTGTAATAACCGTGAACATTACTTCAATGCCTGTGTAACCTTCAGCAAATTGAGCAACACAGAAATGGAAGTAGGTTAAGGAACAAGATATTGTTGGAGGTGTGGCCGAGGTCACAAGCAGGATAGCTGTACACTTAACTGTCCACTGTTCAACATGTGGAGATCAACATTTATCTGTACTTCATGACTTTGCTTTTTCTACAGAAAATCAGATCATTCTTACAGTAAGTACATCCTCACCTCATTTTTATATCGATCAAGTCAGGGTGATGCTAAAGGCAGGGTGATGCTAAAGGTAGTCTCTATGAGGCTAAGGAGTGGATCAAGAGTATTAGATACATATGCTGTGTTAGATGATGAATCTGAGAGGACAATTATATTGGCAGTAGCTGCCAAGCATCTTGGACTGAAAGGAGCTGAGGAGATCCTGTCATTGAGAACAATAAGACAACCCCCTCCTTGAACCGCCACCTTATTGTGGTGGAGGGGTTTGCGTGTCCCAAAGATCCTAGGAACTCTGTTGTCCGGGGCTTTATGCCCCTGGTAGGGCCACCCAAGGCAAACCGGTCCTAGGTGAGGGATGAGACAAAGAGTGATTCAACAAACCTTCTATGATGAATGAAAACTTTGGACGGGCCTGTACTCATGGGGCACGGCTGGGCACAGCCCGAAGAGGCAATGTGGGTCCCCATTCCCATGGGCTCACCACCTATGGGAGGGGCCAAGGAGGTCGGATGCAGTGTGAGTTGGGTGGTGGCCGAAGGCGGGGACCTTGGCAGCCCGATCCTCGGCTACAGAAGCTGGCTCTTGGGACGTGGAATGTCACCTCTTTGAGGGGAAGGAGCCTGAGCTAGTGCGCAAGGTCAAGTGGTTCTGGCTAGATATAGTCGGACTCACCTTGATGCACAGCTTGGACTCTGGAACCAATCTCCTTGAGAGGAGCTGGACTCTCTACCACTCTGGAGTTGCCCCCGGTGAGAGGCGCAGAGTGGGTGTGGGCATACTTATTGCTCCCCAACTTGGAGCCTGTTCATTGGGGGTTTACCCCGGTGGACGAGAGGGTAGCCTGCCTCCGCCTTCAGGTGGGGAGGCAGGTCCTAACTGTTGTTTGCGCATAAGCGCCGATCAGCAGTTTGGAGTCCCTGGAGGGGATGCTAGAGGGCATACCTTCTGGAGATTCCCTCATTATGCTGGGAGACTTCAATGCTCACGTGGGCAATGACAGTGAGACCTGGAAGGGCGTGATTGGGAGGAATGGCCCCCCTGATCTGTGCTCGTCACGGATTGTCCATAACGAACATCATGTTCAAGCATAGTGGTGTTCATATGTGCACTTGGCACCAGGACACCCTAGGCCTCAGTTCGATGATCGACTTTGTGGTCATGTCGTTGGACCTGCGGCCACATGTCTTGGACACTCGGGTGAAGAGAGGGGGCGGAGCTGTCAACTGATCACCACCTGGTGGTGAGTAGGCTTCGATGGTGGGTGACGATGCTGGTCAGGCCTGGTAGGCCCAAACGTGTTGTGAGGGTATGCTGGGAACGTCTGGCAGAGCCCCCTGTCAGAAGAAGCTTCAACTCTCACCTCCAGCAGAACGACCACATCCGGAGGGAGGTAGGGGACATTGAGTCCGAATGGGCCATGTTCCATGCCTCTATTGTTGAGGCGGCTGACCGGAGCTGTGGCCTTAAGGTGGTCAGTGCCTGTCGTGGTGGCAATCCCCGAACCGATATGTGGAAACTGGCGGTGAGGGATGCCATCAAGCTGAAGAAGGACACCTACAGGACCTTTTTGTCCTGTGGGACTCTGGAGGTAGCTGATAGGTACCGGCAGGCCAAGCGGAATGCAGCTTTAGTGGTTGCTGAAGCAAAAACTCTGGCGTGGGAGGAGTTTGGGGAGGCCATGGAGAACGACTTTCGGAGGACTTCAAGGAGATTCTGGTCCACCATCTGGTGTCTCAGGAGGGGGGAAGCAGTGCAGTATCAACACTGTATATGGTGGGGACGGTGCGCTGCTGACCTCGACTTGGGACGTTGTGGGTCGGTGGGGGGAGTACTTCGAAGACCTCCTCAATCCCACTAACATGCCTTCCAATGAGGAAGTAGAGCCTGGGAACTCAGAGGTGGGCTCCCCCATCTCTAGGACTGAGGTCACCGAGGTGGTCAAAAAACTCCTTGGTGGCAGGGCCCTGGGGGTGGATGAGATATGCCCGGAGTTCCTCAAAGCTCTGAATGTTGTAGGACTGTCTTGGTTGACAATCCTTTGCAACATCGCATGAACATCAGAGACAGTGCCTCTGGATTGGCAGACCAGGGTGGTGGTTCCACTCTTTAAGAAGGGGGACAGGAGGTTGTGTTCCAACTACAGAGGGATCACACTCCTCAGCCTCCCTGGAAAAGTCTATTCAGGGGTCCTGGAGAGGAGTGTCCGTCGGATAGTCGAACCTCGGATTCAGGAGGAACAGTGTGGTTTTCGTCCTGGTCGCGGAACAGTGGACCAGCTCTACACCCTTAACAGGGTCCTGGAGGGTGCGTGGGAGTTTGCCCAACCAGTCTACATGTTGTTTTGTGGACTTGGAAAAGGCATTTGACCGTGTGACTCGGGGAGTCCTGTGGGGGGTACCGGACCCCCTGATAAGGGCTGTTCAGTCCCTGTACGATTGGTGTCAGAGCTTGGTCCGCATTGCCGGCAGTAAGTCGAACTTGTTTCCAGTGAGAGTTGGACTCCACCAGGGCTGACCTTTGTCGCCAATTCTGTTCATAACTTTAAGGGACATAATTTCTAGGCGCAGCCAGGGCGTTGAGGGGGTCCGGTTTGGTGGACTCAGGATTGGGGCACTGCTTTTTGCAGATAACGTTGTCCTGTTTGCTTCATCAGGCCATGATCTTCAGTTCTTTCTGGATCGGTTCGCAGCTGAGTGTGAAGCGGCTGGGATGGGAATCAGCACCTCCAAATCCGAGACCATGGTCCTCAGCCGGAAAAGGGTGGATTGCCTCTTAGGGTTGGGAGTGAGATCCTGCCCCAAGTGGAGGAGTTCAAGTATCTCTGGATCTTGCTCACGAGTGAGGGAAGAATGGAGCGTGAGATCGACAGGCGGTCTGTCGTGGTGAAAAAGGAGCTGAGCCGAAAGGCAAAGCTCTCAATTTACCAGTCGATCTATGTTCCTACCCTCACCTATGGTCATGAGCTACGGGTAGTGACTGAAAGAACGAGATCGTGAATACAAGCGGCTGAAATGAGTTTCCTCCGCAGGGTGTCTGGGCTTTTCCTTAAAGATAGGATGAGAAGCTTAGTCATCCGGCTGGGGCTCAGAATAGAGCCGCTGCTCCTCTGCATTGAGAGGAGTCAGATGAGGTGGCTCGGGCATCTGATCAGGATGCCTCCTGGACACCTCCCTGGCGAGGTGTTCTGGGCACGTCCAACCGGGAGGAGGCCCCGGGGAAAACCCAGGACACACAGGAGGGACTATGGCTCTCGGCTGACCTGGGAACGCCTTGGGATTCCCCGGAAGAACTAGAAGAAGTGGCCAAGGAGAGAGAAGTCTGGGTATCTCTGCTTAAGTTGCTGCCCCCGCGACCCAATCTCAGCTAAGTGGAAGAGGATGGATGGATAGATGGATTGATTATTCAACTGAAAGGTGCTGCTGTTTCCTTCAAGATATCTGCCCAAGCAGACCCGAGAGTAAAATATTGTATTCAAAGAGCTTTCACTGCCAACAAACTAAACCTGGCTGAGCAATCTTGCCCCACTGGAGTATTGAAAAGAAAGTATAAACAAGAGATATACCAATCCATGGCTTCAGTAGAGTTCAACCCCTGCTTCTCATATGGTCAGATTACACACAGCTGATTACTTCTACTGCTCAAGTTCGGAATGGGAGCCCTGGGGGCCCTGTAACAGTACAGACACTATTAGTCTAGACAGTCTAAGGGCCCACAACCTTTTTGCAATGCCCTTCAAATGAAAGTTCTTGTATCCATACCACATTACTCATTCCCACTCAAGAACTGCATTATCATGTGGAGAGGCTTTGTCAGCTTGATATATTGCCACACAGGAATGAAAGGGAGATAATCCACTCAAAGCAGGACAAAGCTGCACTGGGCATTCTGGAGAAAAAAACAACTTGTATCATAGTCAATGATGTGAGTCGCTTCAAGAAGGATGCAACCCTCCTTCATGCAGCACCTTTTTCAGTTATGGCTCTTTTAAGAGCCACAGAGCACCACCTTCTCAATACTGCAGAACTGGCTGCTGTGCATAACAAAGAAATACACATGTAGAGGAAGGTTATGTGGTGACGATACCTTGGGAAGATGCTGAGATATCTCATGAATCATAGTATGTTCCCCACCATATCATACAGCACAATGGCAAGGTCTGGGTTGTCTTCAACTGCTCTTACAGTTACCTGCAAATTAATCTAAATGACAACCTTTTGCCTGGACCAATATTAGGTCCATCATTACTAGAAGTACTGCTCAGGTTCCAAGAGTACAACATTGCAATAAGTTGATACATACAGGCAATGTTTCACCAGGTCTGGTTACTTCCAGAAGATCAACCACTCCTACATTTTCTTTGGCGGAACTTGGAAAGAGAGCGCATCCCAGACATCTATGAATGCCATGTGTTACCGTTTGGGACTACCTGTAGCCCATGATGTGCTACATGTGCCTTTAAGAGACGCATAAAAGACAACTTAGTTGACAGTGAGAACATGGTTGAGTCAATAATGCAGGCCTTCTATGTTGATAATTGTTTACAATTTTTACAGACACAACACCAAGGTATAAAGCTTATTATCACATTGAGATCCTTATTGGCAAGAGGAGTTTTTGAAATAGCAATAGGCCAGCAACATCCCTAATGTTGTAGCACACCTACCCACTAAGGCCAGATTAGAAGGCAGTGAACTATGGCTTACCGCAAACAAAGCTGACCTTCAAGAATCCACACTGGGATTTATATGGCACTGCCCCTCTGACACCACTTTGGGATACAAACACCGCACTATTGCTATCACAGAACCTACAATGAAAAATATGTATCAGATACTGGCCACTCAATATCACCCACTGGGGTATATAATTCCTATCAGTACCAGAGCCAAAATCCTGGTGCAGATTTTGTGAAGAAAGGTTGTAGACTGGGATGACCCTATACCAGAAGACCTCCTATCATACTAGCAGGAATGGAGGGGATAGATTCCTAACCTACAGAACATAACCATTCCCTGCTGTTACACTCCTGCATGTGACTGGTCCTCCTCCACAATCAAGCTGCATGTTTTTTGTGATGCTTCTGAAAGGGCATATGGTTCTATGGTTTATCTTCGGATTGAGGAGAGGAACCAGATTAATGTGGCATTCGTCATGGCAACGTCCCAAGTAGCACCTAAACAACAATTATCTCTGCCCCATCTTGAGCTTAGTGCAGCACTATCTGGAACTCAGTTGGCAAGGATGCTGAATCAGGAACTCACCTTGAAAATAACTTGTACAACCATGTGGTCAGATTCAACCACAGTGCTACACTGGATCAGGTCCAAACCATGCCAGTATAAAGTGTTTGTGGGGACAAGAGTCACTGAGATACAGAATCTGGTTGGATCTGAGAACTGGAGGTATGTTGATTCAGATATTAATCCTGCTGATGAGATTACCTGTGGCAAGATCCTGTTGAGTTTATCTCAGTCTAGCAGATGGAATCATGGTCCAGCATTTCTACATCAGTCTCCAGCTCATTGGCCTGTTTGCCCCATCATGAAGGTAGAGGAATAAGTGGAGCTTTGTAAGTCCCCATTTTATGGTAATGTATCGGTTAGCAACACTCCCATACTTGACTGGAGTAACTGCAAAACAAGGGATGATCTCATTATGGCCACATATTGAGCCCTACATGGGGCTCGATGCTCCACCCATGTCTGTAGAAGCACGCATAGAAACAGAAGTTGCTATCCTCCAGAGATCACAGTGTGTGAGCTTCCCTGAAGAATTCAGTGCTCTGAGGGCTAACAAGCCTATGCCTTCTAACAGCGGTTTAAGATCACTTGCTCCCTACATCCTTCTTTGGGTCTGTTCTGAGTGGGTGGCAGACTCCGTAAGGCTACTTCACTATCTGAAGACATACTTCATCCTATTGTACTAGCCCCAGACCACCAAGTGACAGTGCTAATAATTCAAGACTATAACAATCGACTTTTACACGCTGGTCCTGAAAGATTATTTGCAGAACTAGGAAGAACCAACTGGATACTCAGAAGTCGTCAGGTTGTAAAGAAACACCAGAAATGTTGTGTGGTATGTAGGAAGTGATGCAGTAAACCAATTGTACCTAAAATGGCTGATCTTCCCTCAGGTCGACTACGAATTCATCATCCCCCATTCTGGTCAACAGGGATTGACTGTTTTGCCCCTTATACAATCAGGATTGGCAGAAAACATGAGAAAAGGTGGAGTATAATATTCAAAAGCCTTAATGCAAGGTATGTACATCTGGACCTATTATGCAACACGGATACGGATGCCTTTTTACTTACAGTCAGACTCTTTTTGGAAAGAATAGGGAAGCCTTACAAATTCCTATTTGACCAGGGCACCAATTTCCGAGGAGGTGATCAGGAACTCCAGGAGGTCTTTGCTCCATTGGAACCAGATCTAACCAAAAAATTAATTTCAGGTTTAATCCACCTCATGTGCCACATTTGTGGGTAAGTCTTCCTTGCAAATCATTCTAGGACCAAGTTGTATTGGAGGAAGTTCTGATGAGTGTGCTGATTGAGGTTGAAGGTATTCTCAACTCTAAGCCGATAGAGTATGTATCATTGGACATACCGTGTTTCCCTGAAAATAAGACAGGGTCTTATATTAAATTTTGCTCCAAAAGATGCACCAGGGCTTATTTTCAGGGGATGTCTTATATTTATTCATGTACAACAATATACATTTATCCAAATACAGTCATGTCATCTTCTTCTGATATATTGTCATAATTCTCCACATTCAAACCCTGAATTCCAGCCTGTATTTCTTGCTACTCCAGCCGCTTTTAGGATCCTCCAGGATAGTTGTGTGTGTGATGAATGGTTCGATGTGGTGAAGCAAAATGCCGCCATACAAATGCATTCATGGTGCTTTTATATTCAAGTGTCACATATTCCACAAAGTAATGATACGATATATTTTAAAAGTCTCACATACCACCTTCTGTGTGGATTTGGTGAAGCTACAATGACGTTAGTGTATGTGAGGGTTTGTGTTCACCTTGCGATGAGCTGATGCCTTGTCCAGGAATTTTGTTTCTGTCTTGTGCCGATGCTGCTGGAATGGGCACATCCCCAAATTGATGGATGTAATCATTAAACATCCTTTTCAGAGATAGTGTGGCAAGATGTCCTTGGAATTTAATGGATGTTTTGGGCACACGCATCGCATCGCATGAAGTTTAAACCTGGCCTTAGGTGCCTTACTTTTCAGCTGACGATCTTGAATAGGGCTTATATTTGGGGTAGGGCTTATATTACAGAGCAGCCTGAAAATCATGCTAGGGCTTATTTTTGGAGTAGGCCTTATTTTCGGATAAATACGATAGCAGACCCAGACCCTATCACACCTAACTTACTACTGATGGGGTGGTGGGACGCATCTCTTCCTCAATCTGTGTATGAACCTGGATCTTAAGGTTGGACAGGTAGTCCTAATAATGGTTACCTAGGACTCAGTGACCCTTTGGACAGGTTATGAAGGTCTTGCCAAGTGATGATGGTAGAATAAGAACTGCAGAAGTGGACATTAAAGGGAATACATACATCCGTCCAGTGGCCAAATTAATTGAACTCCCAGAAATGCCTCAGCATCAGAAAATAGTTATTTAAAAATTTAAAGTGTCAAAAATAGTTCCATTGATATTGTAATCTGAAAGGGCTGCCAATATTGTAATTTCTTCTGATAAGTCTTCAATTTTCTCTTTGAAATACGTGATAACTTCGTCAGGATCCATTTCATTGGCAGTAGTAATCATTTTTCTAATTAATTCTTGTGCTATCTCATTTACCTCATTTACAGAAGACGATTTAACAAAAACACAGTACAGTATGTGCTAGAGCCCACACTCTAAACTTTGCGCTAGAGTCCACCCCCTCAACTTTGACAAGTGAAAGTAACAGTTTTATTTCAACTCGTATTTCATGATGCGTTTGGAGGAATATTATGGACAAAATTAAATAAATAAGCAACAAAACATATTTCCTGACACATTAATTTATTTATGCTCACTTTTCATGGCACACTTATTTATTATGCTCACATTTCACAGTACTTTATTTAATTGTTTGTTTGTTTATTTATTTGTTTAATTTTGTCCTAAATATTCCTCCATAACTCTAGGGTTTCCTTCTATCAGAAACATTATAATGTCTGCTCTCCAGGAAAACATTAAAAAATTTTCTCATCAACGACTACAAACTGCTTGAAATAATTAACATATAAAAATACAATTTTTGGGTTAAGTATTCTTTTAATGTTGGTTACTAGTTTAATTTAATATACAGTTAATCATCCCAAGAAGACAAAGAAGTACTTGTCTGTGAAGATGCAGAAAATTCATTTGACAGAGCAAAGTAAGCTTTCTTATACAAATGTATGTAAAATTTATATAAAACAGAGCTTGATTACATTGTGAAGTTAGCGCTATCTAGAGCCCGACCCGGCATAGACTCACTCCAGAGGCACGTGTAAAATGGCACAAGACTTTTATTTTCTTCACCTGTGGGGCACGTCTTCCCCGTGAACCCCACAGGCAATACACAGTCCCACAAGCACTTAAAGATAAGCACCAAACACACAAAAGCACTCCCTTCTCAAACCACCACTCCTCCCTGGCAACATTGTCCTCTTCCTACCTATTCTGGCCCTTGAGTAGTGGCTGCAGGCTCTTTTTGTAGCCCTCCCGGAAGTGCTCCAGGTGATAATTGGCCTAATTAGGTTGCACTTCCAGGTGTGGCTGCATTCCAGCCCACAGAGGCTCATTAAGCCGTGCAGCTCTTCCGGGTGGTGGCCACGGAGCCCAACAGGTCTGAGTCCTGAAGTCCCACACCTGTGGCCCTGATGTAACCCAGGAGGGCTGCCACCATGCATTCCGGGGGATGTAGAGTGCATCCCATGGCTGCTCCCCCCGGATCAAGTTTTGAAGGGGTGTCGCGGCCGGGCATGGGACCCGGCCGCCCGTCACACTGCCCCTCTCTCAGATGAGCCCATCAGCACGTCCCGCGAGGGCTAGTCCTCTCCAGGATAGGGATTCGGCTTCCTTGGATCTATGGCTCCGCCCTGTGGAAATATAAACAGAGTGTGTGGGGGTGCTGCCCTGTCGTCCCTGCCACTCTGACGTCCTCTCTGGACAACACCTCCAGACGTGGCCACAGCGGCTGCAGTGGTAACAAGGCTGACCCCCTCCATCTCGACCCTTGCAGGAGCGGAAGCAGGCAGGAAACCCCTGCCCCTTTGCTTGCACAGTTGAGGGCTCATGGCGTATCCACCCCTCTGCAGCGTAGCCCTCACGTGCCCCTCAAACAAACAGGATGATGCTGCGCACTGTCAGGAGTTCCCAGTTTCTTCTTCCAGGTCCTCCTCTTTTTCTGGGGTGCACTGACGGTCTGAGTCCCTCTATGGGAAGAAGAGGGACCCCTCGCCATCTGCACCTCTTTAAACGGCTGCAAGACCGGTGCAGGCAGTCGGGGCAAGGTTGTTTGGCAGCCGACATCCACCAGCTGCCTCCCTGCACGCTCCCCTGTTACACTGTTGGTCATTGCGGCAGCGTCTCGTGTAGTGGGCGTTGTGGCCTGGCAAGCAGTACTAATCAACACTGCAGCCGTTGTGCTCTACCCTCCCCTTTCCTCTACCGCACAGACCTCATTCATCTGTGCCGCTGTGTCCTGCATGCAGGAGGATGATGCGCTGCATCTTTGAAGCCATTCGGTAATGGCTCCCACCAAGGTGCCGAGCTTCTTCTGTAGTCCCTCCTTTGTCTCCTGCAGGACATGGAAAACCTTAAGCAAGTACTGTAGGGGCAGGAGGACAGATTCCACCTCCCATGCAGCCAAAGAAAAGTTAATGTTTTCGGTCGGCGGTGGACTCAGGCTCCCCTCGTCCCCTCCTGCCGACCACAAGCCATTGAAGCCCTGAGGGCTCCCCGCAGGCCCCTTCGGGAATTTCAAGTTCGGGGTGAAGGTTCATTGTCCCTGCCTCTGCTCTTATATTGGCGGGGAATCGACACACCCCCTCCACCCCCTTACCTGCTACCGGGAGGTTTCCTTGATCCTCCGCAAGGATCGCTGCCGGCAGGATTCCGGTCTGTCTGTTTGGGTCGGGACCTGTATTAAAAATTGTATGAAGACTCGGCATAGCAGTGCGAGGCACGTGCGCAATACAACAGCGCGAGGAGCGCACACCTGACACAGCCGAGGTAAGCACACACAGCTCACAAATATTTAAGAATCTTTGTAGAAGTATACAGACATTCAAATAGTTACTAAAATCTCAATCCTCTTCTGTAGCACACCAAACATGATATAGCAGACCAAATGGCCATCTTCAGGTTTGAGTGTCACTCAGCACAACTGACGTAGTCGATGCTCCCACAGCTACCGTAAGTGGTGGACCTCTAGACCCAAAAGGACCCCTCACCAACACTCCACAAAGCCAGTCATAAAAATATATTTAATTTTTGCAAAAAGAAAACATTTTTGTGTATTTTTATTCTGAATGAAGCAGTGAAAAACTGGTGTGTTGTGTTGCGTGAAATTATAGACAACTGACATGCAAACATGAAAAAGTCTGATCAAATTAACTGGTAGAAAATGAAGAGCTCCATTGTGATAAGAAAAAGAAAATAAATAGCCTTGCCCACCCAAATAAAGCAACTGGCACAACAGGCCATTACCAAACTACCAAAGATAATATATTGTAAAAGAACCTGGACATAGACAGACACTGATACAGCCAGATGTTCAAAAAACACACTCAATTTTCTTCTACACACACAGCACACAGTGCACCAACCCACAATAGTTGCTCAGTCCTTTACTTTCTTCTTTCTCTGAAGTCTTCTGCCACTATGGAAAATAAAATGTATGTATTAGCATAACTTGATATAAAAGTAATTAACAGCTCCTATAACCATTAAATTTAGCATAAATTAGACATGTCAAGCAAATAAGATATATTCAAGCAAATAGTTAAATAAAGACATTAGTCATATTGCACTTTTTAGTTAAGCTTGAAGCAAAATTACCAATATTGGGAAACTTGGAAAGATAGAGCATGAAGAGAATGACGTATAACTACCCGAGGACAAAAGGAGGGGGAATAAGAAGAACACCTGTTGTTTGAAGGCCAGGAAGCAAGGAATGATACCAATGACGAAGTACAGAAAATGTTGATGGTCATGGTAGGCACATGAGAAGCCAGCTGGAATAGTGAGTCAGAATAGACAGCAAAGGCATTGTTTCAAATGAGGTCAAGATGATAAGAAATGATTATATAAACTATGATTTTTTGCTTGTTCAGGGCTCAGCCCAATTTGGCCATATTGGGTTGAGTCTGTGTTATTGTTTTATTGCAATAAAGCCATATACTCTGTTTGCCTATCCTATGACTCCTAATAGCCTTCTTTTCAGGTAAAGCCTTGACAATTTCGCTTCGACACCGCCTCTACTCTTCTCCTTGCAAGCTCTGTCCTCTTCCACCCGACTCCAGCTCTGGAGTGAGCCGGCCCCTTTTATAGTGCACCCGGAAGTGCTCCAGGTGCTTCCCGATTAACTGGGTGTGGCGGAAGCGCTGCTTGTGAATCCAGCTCCTCTTCAGGTAGCACTTCTGAGTGTGGCGGAAGTGCTGCAGATCTTTTTTCCGGAGCTGTCCAGGCTCCCCCTGGCGGTGGCCACGTACCCCAACAGGATTGAACTTCTAAGTCCCAAGCTCGTGGACCCGATGCAACCAAGGCGGGCTGCCCTCTCATGTCCCAGGGTATAAATTGTCTTCCTCCTGGGCCCCTGCTTGTCCAGGTTTCCCGGTAGGGCACGATCCCCTGCCATCCATCACAATATATACCTAAAGTGGAAGAGGAAATTGGCGAACTGCTGCCTGTGTCAGAACAAATTACTGTACATCAGGCAAATCAAGTATTGTGACAAGTGTGACAGAAAAGGCTTCTGTTTGTCCTCTTTGTCCACCTCTTCACATTGCAGATAACCATGAGCTTACTTATAATGATGTGTCAAGCAACTTGAAAGGCCCAGACCCTGATAGAAATAAGGATATGCAGTATTTGAATAGGGCGGCACGGTGGCGCAGTGGTAGCGCTGCTGCCTCGCAGTTAGGAGACCCGGGTTCGCTTCCCGGGTCCTCCCTGCGTGGAGTTTGCATGTTCTCCTCGTGTCTGCGTGGGTTTCCTCCGGGTGCTCCGGTTTCCTCCCACAGTCCAAAGACATGCAGGTTAGGTGGATTGGTGATTCTAAATTGGCCCTAGTGTGTGCTTGGTGTGTTTGTGTGTGTCCTGCGGTGGGTTGGCACCCTGCCCAGGATTGGTTCCCTGCCTTGTGCCCTGTGTTGGCTGGGATTGGCTCCAGCAGACCCCCGTGACCCTTTGTTCGGATTCAGTGGGTTGGACAATGGATGGATGGAGTACTGTATTTGAATATAAATAAGTAAATAATATTTTAGGTTTCAGAATGTCTCATTTTTACATTTTAATGGCACATAATTCTTCCTGCGAACTTCAAAAAGTTATCCTGACACAGTGTGGGTTTAATTTAGACTAAACATTCGTTTGAATAGCTTTTGACCGATAGGAAAAAAGAGGTGGTAAATGCAAGAATTTGTCAGTTATTTCTTAGGATCCCATTAGTACAGGTCTGAGTTCGCTGTGTTCAGGGTTTTTCTGTATATTTTCACTGCAGTTAATTTTAGGATTAATAGTTATTCAGTTTCAAGTGTCCTGGTTTGGGCTATTTAATTTGTTGAATTACAATTGTGAATTTTTTTCCAGTTGTTATTCCTTTTCATTTGTTGTTGAAAGCAACTGTGCCATCGTTATAAACCACTGCATACAACTTTGCGTTTGATATTTGAAATCCAAAAAGCTTGTAATGACACTGCCAGCTGCATTACCAGTTTTCACTAATATGTGACAAAGATCAGATTTTTTAAAGTACGATTAGCAATAAAGCATCATGGAATCAAATCATTTCAGAAAATATTACACATAAATGTTTTCCATGCAAACCATCCACATCGCTCTCACCAGTCTTGTCTCCTGTACTTTGTGCCACTTGATTATTTGTATAGAAACTTATTTGTACAAAGGGATAAACGTGCTGAAACCAAAAGCACTAATCTTTTGTTTCTTGATTCTCTTCCTTGCCATCATGAGCTGATGAATTTGCACACATCTCACGCTGAAATGATGTAAGTATGAGCAGCAACTGATGTTTTATCTTGCTTCTGTCTGACAAAAATTGTTTTATTCATTTTGTGCATGCAGGGCATATTCAATATATACTTATTCCAAAATTTACTTCAGCAGTCAAAAAACAAAACAAGAAAAAAAAAACAAAAAACAGACAGGAGGCAAAAGTAAGGATCCAGAAAATCAGAGTCACTTGTAGCTACCTTGTGAATGTAGACTTAATGACAGGTTCTTTTTATGTTAGCAACAGCATCCGAAAAACACTAAAATGCTAAATATCGGAATGTCAATTTGTGTTTCTGTTACAAATGCTTTTTTCACTGTGGCCTATGAATTCTGCACTATGCCACTGCTTACCAGCTATAATACTTACCAATGAAGGTGTTCATTCACTGCAATGCTATTGCTGAAAATATTCTATTCAACCACTAACCCCTATGGGCTCTGACACAATACCTTGGCCCAATCAAACAATATAAATTCACCATTGCAATAAAGCAAAACTAATAAAACACAGTAAAATAAATAGTAGCAAATGTAAGAAATGTATTTAAAAGACTAGGGGTCTCCGCCCCCTAATTGCTTCGCTTGCCCACTCCCGGGTTTGGTTTACTGGATATACAATTTAAAGAGATTGTTATTTTCGTGGGAATTGTTACATATGCATTATTTTCACTTTTATTTTAAAACTTTTGTAAAAACAATACTTGTCTTTTATTTCCAGCCCCGGGCGTGGTTACATCTCTTTCTTGCAGGACATATAACGCTGCTTGTGTTGTGAAGGGTGTGCGGCAGAACGCACGCTAAGGAGATGCCATCGGATCATCTGCTGTCTTTCTGCTGCTGGCGAGCTGTCTGTTCTGCTTGTCTCACTGCCTGATCATTTCAAAAGCCTGTACAGCAGCTGTCCTTTTGCCACTTCATGTCTCTGCTGCTCGCATTGTGAAGGGGGTGGGGGGATTAGGGTGGCTGAACGCATGCTAAGGGGAAGCGGTCGGATCATCTGCTGGCTTACTGCTGCTGGCGAGCTGTGTGTTTTGCTTGTCGCTTGTCGTTGTTTTAAGAGCTGGGAGCACATGAAGCATGTCTGCCAAAAGCAATCCAATAACTGCTAGGTTAGATGTCCGTAGACTTGTTTTAAATGATGTCTCACTGCCTTGTCTCTACTGATGTTGTAAAAACAATATTTGTCCTTTATTTCCGGACCCGAGTGTGGTTAAATCTCTTTCTCACAGGATGTATAATGCTGCTCACATTGTGAATGGGGGACGGCTGAACTATTAATTATCCAATGGACCTAGAAATCACATCTGCAGAGCACAAACACATTATGAATAACTAGACATTAAGCCCATTACAATAACGGGCGCTAGAACAGTAGTGCATAAACATTAGTAGGAACAGTCTATATTAAATGGCAAGGGACCTTGACCTCATTTTGTTTCTTGTAAGACAGTAATACTGGCTTTGATGTCCGTAATATGCCTTTAATTTTCTGTCACAACAGTGGGCAATCAGCAGAGTCTCCCCAGCAACTGATGTAATGTGTGGCGTGAAGCTGATAATTGTACCTGCGGCGTCTTCCCAGCAAGTACTGTGCAGTTCCCCAGCAAGTATTTTAATCTGTGCTGGCGTGCAGCTGATTATTTTATGTGTGGCATCTCCCCAGCAACAGATTTTATGTGGGCGGCCGCAACTACACAATCAGCACTCTCCTCAGTAATGATGTCCTTTATTTGCTTATCATGCACGGCCGTGGCTAGGCCATTCACTGTGTGCCCAGCTTCCAGTGTGTGTGCGTCCACGGTGCCGTGCGCATGCGCAGGGCATGGTGCGATGCGTGGTGAGACCCCGCACATGTGCAGTTCACCAGAAGACACACACACACGGACACCCTGGATGCACACAGAGGTTTTATTAAAGAAAATGTGCTTGTCAATCACTTATCTCGTCATTATCTTTCTGTGTCAGACAGCCAATTCATATAATATCATCTACTGTATGTTAGGAGTGAATGGGTAGCAATTTTTCTAATAAACTGAACTGTTAAGACCCATTGTGACAATGTGGGTCCGCTCCATGCTCCCATCGTCCTTATGGGAACCCTGAACCCGACACTGTCAGTAATGTAACAGAGATAAGCTGACATATGAGGACAATCCACGACATCCCGGTTTCTCAAGCTCTCCCTTTCCTTTTTGCCGGCCACACCTCCATGGGCGCAGTGACTTAATCACACGCCACAGGAAGCCAATGAAGCAATTGTGAACGATCGCACCCACACGTGCAGGTGCGACTCGCTCCAACTACTCCAATTAACTCGTGCAATCACGTCCATGGAGAGTGACATGGCTTAATGGATTTAAAACCTGGCCCCTTTTCTTTTGAAGCTGCGGACCTGGTATACCACACCCATTGCTATTTAAATATGGAATTTGTTTTATTCTTTCCTTGCAGAGTTCTTGATGGTACTGTTTTAATTTTAGAAAAGAGGTTTATTAAGGGGTCAAGAGAAAAGAAAAGTTATTTTTCCAGGATAAATCAATCAATCAATCAATCAATCAATCAATCAATCAATCAATCAATCAATCAATCAACAATTATTTTATTTAGCACCATTACAAACATGCACTATCTCAACAGACTTCAAAAAGTTAACAATACACCAAATACTTCAAGGTTCTCACTATGTTTTGAACATGCTATTATTTGTTTTGATTTCAGTTTAGTTATTTCAAAGACATTTCCTTCTTGAAGTTGTTAAAGAAGAAGAAAAAATCCAGCCACAGGGGATGCACAAAACAGTGTGTTTCTTCGTGCTGGTCCCAAGCCTGGATAAATGGGGAGGGTTACATCAGGAAGTGAATCCAGTGAAAAATTTTACCATATCAATGTGCGGACAACAATACAAATTTCCATACCGGATCGGTCGAGCCCTGGGTTAACAATGACCGCCACCAGTACTGTTTGCCAGCAGGGTGCTGGTGGAAATTGGGCTACTGTTGGCCGAAGAAGAAGGAGAAGAAGAGGGGGGAGACGTGTCCGGAGGCAGGAGGAGAGGAGGAAAGTAAAGAGAGTGGAACTGAGGGCAGGAAATTTGAATGTTGGCAGTATGACTGGTAAGGGGAGAGAGTTAGCAGATATGATGGAGAGAAGGAAGGTTGATATATTGTGTATATTCTGAAGGAACAGTATGTCAAGAGTGTTTTGAAGGTGAAAAGAGTGTCAGACAGAGTAATGATTATGAAGTTGGAAATTGGAGGTGTGATGATGAATGTTGTTAGTTCACATGCCCTGCAAGTTGGGTGTGCGATGGATGAGAAAGAAGATTTTTGGAGTGAGTTGGATGAAGTGATGAACAGTGTACCCAAGGGACAAAAAGTGGTGATTGGAGCGGATTTCAATGGACATATTGGTGAAGGGAACAGAGGAGACAAGGAGGTGATGGGTAGGTATGTTGTCAAGGAGAGGGATGAAGAAGGTCAGAGGATAGTGGATTTTTCCTAAAGGATGGACATGGCTGTGGTGAATATGTATTTTAAGAAGAGGGAGGAACATAGGGTTACGTACAAGAGTGGAGGAAGATGCACACAGGTAGATTACATCCTATGCAGAAGAGTCAATCTGAAGGAGATTGAAGACTGCAAAGTGGTGGCAGGGGAAAGGGTAGTTAAGCAGCATAGGATGGTGGTGTGTAGGATGACGTTGGAGATCAAGAAGAGGAAGAGAGTGAGAGCAGAGCCAAGGATCAAATGGTGGAAGTTGTAAAAGAAAGACTGCAAGGTTGAGTTTAGGGAGAAGGTGAGACAGGCACTGGGTGGCAGTGAAGAGTTACCAGACAGTTGGGAAACTACAGCAGATGTAGTAAGGGTGATAGCAAGAAGGGTGCTTGGCGTGACATCTGGACAGAGGAAGTAGGAAAAGGAAACCTGGTGGTGGAATGGGGAAGTACAGGAGAGTGTACAGAGGAAGAGGATGGCAAACAAGAAGTGGGATAGTCAGAGAGATGCAGAAAGTAGACAAGAGTACAAGGAGATAAGGTGCAAGGTGACAAGAGAGGTGGCAAAGGCTAAAGAAAAGGCGTATGATGAGTTGTATGAGAGGTTGGACAATAAGGAGGGAGAAAAGGACAAGTACCGATTGGCTAGACAGAGGGACCGAGCTGGGAAAGATGTGTAGCAGGTTAGGGTTAAAAGGATAAAGATGGAAATGCACTCACAAGTGAGGAGAATGTGTTGAGCAGATGGAAGTTCAACGGATTAGCAAGGAGGAAGTAAGCACAGCTATGAAGTGGATGAAGAATGGAAAAGCCATTGGTCCAGATGACATATCTGTGGAAACATGGCGTTGGTCCAGATGACATATCTGTGGAAACATGGAGGTGTTTAGGGGAGATAGCAGTGGAGTTTTTAATCAGATTGTTTAATGGAATCTTGGAAAGTGAGAGGATGTCTGAGGAGTGTAGAAGAAGTGTACTGGTGCCGATATTTAAGAATAAGGTGAATGTGCAGGACTGTAGTAACTACATGGGGATAAAATTGATGAGCTACAGCATGAAATTATGGGAAAGAGTAGTGGAAGCTAGGTTAAGAAGTGAGGTGATGATTATTGGCAAGCAGTATGGTTTCATGCCAAGAAAGAGCACCACAGATGTGATGTTTGCTCTGAGGGTGTTGATGGAGAAGTATAGAGAGGGCCAGAAGGACTTACATTGTGTCTTTGTGGACCTGGAGAAAGCATATGACACTGTGCCTCGAGAGGAGTTGTGGTATTGTATGAGGAAGTCGGGAGTGGCAGAGAAGTATGTAAGAGCTGTACAGGATATCACGGCATGCACGGACGCAGTGGCTCGGTGCTCTTCGCTTCAGTGTTTAGTGTGTATGTGTGTGCTAGTATTACTACTTGTTTTACCTGCATCTTGTCGAGCCGACAACATCTACAGCCGACAGAAACTTCTCAAGATCGGAGTTTGCAGCGAGGGGAGTGCTTCATCAGAGTTTCTCTGCTCCCATGACATTCTGGCAGATATAACGAGGATTCCCGGCTCTCCTTGGATTATCATCCCCATGGGCAGGCGACGGAGGCGGCGCAGAGAGAGAAAACAAAAGCGAGGCTGCAGGGCTGGAGCGTTAGCAAGGTTATGCAGGCAGCCTGTTAAACCACTGCTCCCCAGTGTTTTTCTCACCAATGCCAGATCTCTCATCAACAAAATCGATGAACTGAGGCTACAGGTGGCAACAAATAACAGTTGTGTTCTGTTGATCACGGAATCCTGGCTACACTCATTGATCCCGGACTCTGCTATCCAGCTAACAGGCTACACTGCACAGTGCCATGACAGGACCAGTGACTCCGGTAAGAGCAGAGGAAGGGGGCTGTGTGTGTACTGTGGAACGAGCCCCGGACGCAGACAGGCAGACATGATGTAAATCACCACCACACGTTTATTTACAAGTCTATTATTTACATTTAAGTGCCACACAACCCCAAACTTCCCCAAAGTCCAGGCCTCACACTCTTTGCCTTGTTTATTAAGGCCACCTCCACTCCTTGCCTTCCAGCTTCGTCCTTCTCCTCACCCGACTCCAGCCTTGAATGAAGGGAGGCAGTCCCTTTTATACACACCCGGATGTGCTCTAGGTGTTTCCCGGCAATCTTCCATCGACACTCCCCAGTGTGGTGGAAGTGCCGGCTGCATCCCCGGAAGCACTCTGGGTGTCCCTGCTTCTCTTCCCCTCAGCACTTCTGGGTTTTGTGGAAGTGCTGAGGTCCAGGGCTGCCAAGGCATCCGGGCACCCCCTGGTGGTGACTACGGGCCCCTACAGGGTTGAGCTTCAAAGCTCTGCACCCGTGGCCGCCAAAGCAACCAGGGTGGTCGCCCCCTCGTGGTCTGGAGGAGGCACAAGCCCTCCTCCGGTCCTCCTGGGCATCCCGGCTGGGTACCACCCCCAGCCGCATGCCACAGTACGTAAATAATAACTGGTGTACAAATACCCCGAACCTGGAGTATGTGACCTTTAGATGCAGACCCATATATCTCCCTAGAGAGTTTACTGTGGTCTTGATTACCGCTGTTTACATAGCACCGGATGCTAATGCAAACTCGGCTATTGAACTTTAACACCACAGTATTAGCAGTCAGCTGACCAAGCACCCTGATGCTGTGTATATTGTTGCTGGGGACTTTAACCATGTGGATTTAAAACCTGTGCTCCCTAAATTCCATCAGCACGTCAAGTGTGCCAGCAGAGGAGCTAACACATTGGATAAAGTCTACACAAACATTAAACAGGGCTACAGGGCTACACCGCTACCTCACCTGGACCACTCTGACCACACGTCACTGTTTTTAATTCCAGCATACATCCCACTCAGGAAAACTGCCCCTAACAGCACAAGAACTGCACAGATACTGTCACAGTGGATAAACGTATCCGGGTCTACCCTAATCAGAAGCCCTGTATGACCAGGGAAGTCCGGAGGCTGCTGAAAGAGAGGAACACTGCCTTCAGGTCTGGTGACAAGGCCCTCTACAGCACAGCCCATGCCAGTCTAAAGAGGGGCATCCGAGAGGCCAAGTCAGACTATAAAAGGAAGATCGAGGAACACCTGGATAGCAACAACGCCAGGCAAGTGTGAATGAGTGTCCAGCATATGACCAACTACAGGACTAGTCCCGGAGTTGTGGGAGGTGATTTATCGCTGGCTGAGGAACTGAACCAATACTTTGCCCAGTTTGAAATGGATCCACCAGAGACAGCCAGACCCCATCCAGATACCAACAACAGCCCCGTCTTCACAGTGGGGGAGCACGAGGTGAGACGCACGCTGCGGGCTGTCAACCTACGGAAGGCAGCTGGACCTGATGGCATCTCAGAACGCGTGCTGAAAGACTGTGCAGACCAAATGGCTGGGGTCTTCACCAGGATATTCAACCAGTCTCTGTCTCAGTTCACTGTGCCATCCTGCCTGAAATCCTCTGTCATAGTGCCTCTGGCCAAGAAACAGACCATCGCCTGTCTTAATGACTACAGGCCAGTTGATATGACCCCTGTGGTTATGAAGTGCTTCAAGAAACTCATCAGGAACCACATCATGTCATTCATTCCTCCCATACTTGATCCGCACCAGTTTGCCTACAGAGCAAACAGATCTATGGAGGACGCTGTGGCCACTGTTCTCCATTCTTTTCTGTCCCATCTGGAGCAGCAGGGGAGCTACGCACGGCTGCTCTTCATAGACTTCAGCTCTGCCTTTTAATACCATCTTACCCCACAGACTGGTGACCAAACTGTCAGACATAGGACTTCCACACTCCACTTGCCTTTGGATCAAGGACTTCCTGAATGATCGCACTCAGAGGGTTAGAGTGGGCCCCTACTTCTCCACATCCATCAGCTTCAGCACTGGCTCCCCACAGGGCTGTGTGCTGAGCCCCCTGCTCTATACCCTCTACACCCATGATTGCATTCCTGCACACTACAGTAACACCATTGTTAAGTTCGCTGACGATACCACGGTAGTAGGGCTCATCTCTGGTGGGGATGAGTCCACCTGCAGGGATGAGGTGGAGCGGCTGGAAACATGGTATAGGAATAACAACTTGCCCCTAAATATAGCCAAGACCAAGGAGCTTATCGTGGACTTTAGGAAGAAGGCAGACAACATTCAGCCTCTCATCATCAACAGGGACTGCATGGAGAGGGTCTCAGACTTCCACTTCTTGGGAGTCACCATTAGGGAGGACTTGACCTGGGGAACATACACTTCTGAGGTAGTGAAGAAGGCCCAAAAGAGACTCTACTTCCTGAGGGTGCGCAGGAAGAACAACACCCCTGAGAAATTGCTGGTGTCCTTTTACCGCTGCAAAGTAGAGAGTATCCTGGTCTACTGTCTCTGTGTGTGTTTCTCCAGCTGCACAGTAGCACAGAAGAAAGAGCTCCACAGGGTCGGCTGTCCTCTCCCCTCACTAGAAGAACTACATAGTTCCTGTTGCCTCAGGAACACCAAGAAAATTCTTCAGGACCCATCACACCCAGGACATGCATTGTTTGAACGCCTGCCTTCAGGCAGACGTTTCAGATTCATAAAGACTAAGACAAATAGACTGAGAAACAGTTTCTACCCTTCAGCCATCACCATGCTGAATGCTGCTAAGTGGTCAATCTGACCTAGTGCACGTTCATTTTTACAATACAATACACTCTCATGTTTACAATACAGCTCTAAATTAACATTGGATAAGTGCAATTATAAGTGCAATATAATGTATGTATGAGTGGAAAACATTGTTCTGCTGTTATGTACTATTTTGGTACTTTTATTCCCTTTTTATTTTAGTTTTAACTTGAGCAATTGTGTTTTTTATTTTATTATTTTTTCACTGGAAAATTGTACCTAAACTGCGGTGGGCTGGCACCCTGCCAGGGGTTTGTTTCCTGCCTTGTGCCCTGTGTTGGCTGGGATTGGCTCCAGCAGACCCCCGTGACCCTGTAGTTAGGATATAACGGGTTGGATAATGGATGGATGGATGGAAATTGTACCTAAAATTTTGTTGTACAATGTCTCATTGCTACAATGACAATAAAGATTTTGATTTGATTTGATTTGATATGTACGAGGGAAGTTTGACCGTAGTGAGGTCTGTGGTAGGAGTGACGGATGTGGACTATAATGCTTGCTGATGACATTATGATATGTAGCGATAGTAGGGAGCAGGTTGAGGAAACCCTGGAGATGTGGAGATATGCTCTAGAGAGGAGAGGAATGAAGGTCAGTAGGAGCAAGACAGAATACATGTGTGTAAATGAGAGGGAGATCAGTGGAATGGTGATGATGCAAGGAGTAGAGTTGGCGAAGGTGGATGAGTTTAAATACTTGGGATCAACAGTACAGAGTAATGGGGATTGTGGAAGAGAGGTGAAATAGAGAGTGCAGGTAGGGTGGAATGGGTGGAGAAGAGTGTCAGGAGTGATTTGTGATAGATGGGTATCAGCAAGAGTGAAAGGGAAGGTCTATAGAACAGTAGTGAGACAAGCTATGTTATACGGGTTGGAGACGGTGGCACTGACCAGAAAGCAGGAGACAGAGCTGGAGGTAGCAGAGTTAAAGATGCTAAGATTTGCACTCGTTCTGATGAGGATGGATAGGATTAGAAATGAGTACATTAGAGGGTCAGCTCAAGTTGGACGGTTGGGAGACAAAGTCAGAGAGGTGAGATTGCTTTGGTTTGGACATGTGCAGAGGAGAGATGCTGAGTATACAGTATTGGGAGAAGGATGCTAAGGATAGAGCTGCCAGGGAAGAGAAAAAGAGGAAGGTCTAAGAGAAGGTTTATGGATGTGGTGAGACAGGACATGCAGGTGATGGGTGTAACAGAACAAGATGCAGAGGACAGAAAGATATGGAAGAAGATGATCCACTGTGGCAACCCCTAACTGCAAAAGCCGAAAAAAGAAGAAGAAGAAGAAGTTGTTGAAAAAGAAAACTGTTTTACATACCTGCCTTACCCTTGCTGTGAGAAATGATGACAGTGTAGAAGAAGAATGTTCTCCTCAGCACCATGTATTTTGTGTGTTTAGTAAATTAGAATTTTTATAATAACTATTTTGTAACTTGCCAGTGAGAGACGCTTTGGCTTATGAACTAACAAAAATATGTTATTCCAGGGTTAAGGAGAAATAGTGTCCACATGAATAAAATCTAAGCTGTTTCTTGTTTTCCCTTTCTCAGAGTGAATGTTTCAGGGACAAGGTCACAAGGCTGCAGAAAAGTACATGTAGTTTATGCAAAGGCGTCTCTCCTGTGCTTAGCTTTGAAAACACCAGATAATGCTTAGCTCAACAGACATATTGTTTAACTTTACTGTTTTGATAAGGATGTTCTTTCTGTCTTATTAATCATGAGATGCTGAAGTATAAAAAACCCCTCCTGGCTTTTGATCAGGGTTCAATTGAGCTTTGCTGCAACAAGTTATGCTCTTTTGAATCTCTACTTACTGCGACTCCGAATGAATAAATAAAGAGAATTGAGAAAATATTATCTGTCTACTTTTCAGTGTGCCTTTTTCGTCCACAGTTTTTGGTGCCCAATGTGGGGCAGGAGACGGGCAGACGACTCCCTGAGCGGGTTCGTCCAAGTGGACCGATTTCTGCGGATCGAGGACCAGCTCCGGTAAAAGTTAGGACTGGCCTACCTTGGGCGTTTTCCTGCGTGGGGAGTCACTGACCTCCTCCTGACCGAAACGAAAAGCAACTGGATGGGATTTTTCCAGGCAGGCAGAAGGAGTCGCGGTGAGTAGATTCGGGGGATTCCCGTTGGTTTGACTGGTGTGCTGGGAGAAATAGACGTATACGGGGAAAAGGAAAAAGAAAAAAGCATGCGGAAAGAATAGAGAATCATACTGTATCGACATAGAAGGGTTTTAGGGATTCATAGAGAGTGACGGCACAGTGTGAATGTTAGTAAGTCACCTCTTAGGATTTTGAATAGAAAGGACCGAGTGGCACGTTCCTAAATAATAAGAGGAATAGGGGTGAAAGGGGCAGTTAGAGTACGTGTGAAATTTGGAAGAGGGGAGGTTGTGTTTTCCACTTGTCGACTGGTTGAATTCCGGGGACGACAAGTGGGACGAGAAATAATCGGGGATTGAGTTGCTCTCTGTTGAAGGCCTGCCACTTACTATGGGAAATAAATAGCAAGCCAGTCAAACAGGTCCACCAGGGTCCTCAAAACCTAATCTTAGAAGGATTATTTTCAGAGAATCACCAGACGCCTAGTACACCGTCGGGATTGAAAGGCGGGTCCCCTAAACAGTTAATAGAGAAGCAGACTGAGTTGGATTTTAAAAGGCATGTAAGAAGTGGAATTAGCAGAGGCGTAACAACCTGCTGGCTGCTGAAGTCAAAACACGAAAAGACAAGGAAAAATTATTGCTAGCGTTGCAGAAAATGAAGAAAGAGACAGCGCCCAAGCCTGAAAGTAAAAGAAAGCAGACCGAAAAGAAAGACCCCCTATACCCCATAATCTGTCCACCCCCTCCTTACCAAAACTCCCCCGCTTCCACCTCTTGCACCCTCTCCTCCAACTGCACCCCTGTTAACAGACGAACCGTCTGGAGCAGGTTTTTACGATGAACAATATCATTATGACCCATCCTCACATATTGACCCTGAGGAAGATAATTCAGATCATTCACAAGGTGCTACTGGGTTGCAATGGCAGAAATTAAAAGAGTCATCTGTCTCCCAGCGCACGAGCAGTCGGTGGACTGCAATTTGTGGAGCTGTTACAGCAGCTGGATAACATGTATAAAACAAATGCTGCAGAGTGGACACAGGTGCTCCGTCGACAGCTGAGCACCACATGGGCAACTGTAAATCACGGTGATCATAACGGTGTCCCTTGGCATTGGAATGAAGGTCCTTTCCTCGCGCAGTGAGAGCCTTTGAAAGGAGCCCTGGCAGAAAAAATATAAAAAGGGCACAAACTGGTCACCGATTGCAAGATCTGATGGCTAATCACTCTGGGCTAGACAATACAAACGATAGAACTCGTGCTGCAGTGCCTCCTTTCATCTCGAGACTGAGAAGTGCCATTCAAAGCAAAGTCTGCACGTCCTGCAAAAAGGCTGGAAGACCGCAACGTTCGAGGAAGGCAAGCGTCATGCAGAGCATGCTGACAGACAGACTAAATTTTAAGAGTCAGAGACACAGACCAAACTTTTGGCTGCACAAATAAATTACTATACTGGAAGAACTGACCTGGCTAGGGGGGGAGGACGCGGAAAATTCTAATAATCTTTTTGCTCAGATGCCTAACCCTTCGGAGCAGACGCCAGCGTCATATGCCTGTTACAGCTGCGGTGAACTTGGACATTTCAGACGCAACTGCCCACACAAGTGCCTCCATCACCCCCTCTCCCTGAGCCTAATGACATTCCTTGGTCCTAAGAATTATCAGGGGCCCCAGCCACTTTTTCCAGTTTCCTTTGCTTACTCGTCATGCTGAAACTGATCTTTTATTGACTTTAATGGCAAAGAAACTGCCTTTGAAATGGACACAGGAGCCACGCGCTGAAGGAGGTTCCTTCTTCGACAGATACAGTAAAAGTGCTTACTGCCTCGGGACAGCTTCATATTTTGCTGGTCTAAAACCTCTGCAATTACAGCTCAGCGCTAAGTTTCATTATTGACTCGTTGCTTTCTGTAAAATCATTTGTGCCCTGTGAAACTGCTGGGAGAGGCACTTATGACTTAATTGTCAGTCTCAATTTCTGTAACTGAAAAAGGATTTTTGCTGCTCCATTCCTAAGCTCCTGTGCCAACACTTCACACCCCAAGCCCTCTTTTGCAGCCTGGACCCTGAACATCTCCCCGCACACCTTCCTCTTGAAAGCTCTTCATTCTTTCCCCTCATGCCTATTTTCCTCACTTACAAGTCCCGGACACCCTGCCTTGTACTGCCCAGTATTTCCCTACTGAAGTGGACACACCTTGGTTAGAATCCTTTCTTTCCTCCAGCACATGCCCTGAAACTTTGCACATTCCATGTATTTTTGTTGTCTACTAAAGCTGTTGCTTCAGTGCACCTCACATATTCACAAAGCGTTTTCTATTTAGGCGATTCGGTTCCCCATGTTTCCTTAGCACTGTGGTCCCAAGGGAAAAATGATTATGGAAGGATAGCACACTGAGCCACTGGTGATTTTCTCAAAATCTTCCTTCCGTCCGTACCGTGTCCAGGATCCTCTGTCTCCAGAGGCAGAGGCTGGCATCGCCGCCATACATTCTGATCTCGTGAGGCGAGGAGCGCTTATTCCAATTACATACTCTCCAGTCAACTCCCCCATTTTTACCTGTAAAAAAGGCTGACGGATCCTGGCGTTTTGTTCCAGACCTACGACAAGTTAACTCTGCGGTTTTTCCTAGAACACCTATTGTTCCTAATCCTTCCACTATTCTTTCCACGATACCCCCGTCCGCCCGGTACTTCTCTGTTATTGACCTTGCTAACGCTTTCTTTTCCATTCCCGTGCACCCTGATTCTCAATTCTGGTTTGCTTTTACCTTTCAAAACCGCTGATAGACCTGGACCGTCATGCCTTAGGGATATACTGAAGCCCCTTGTGTTTATGGCCAAGCTCTTGCTCAAATTTAGAAGGCTTTTTGCCGGATAAAGATAGTATATTGATACAGTATGTAGATAAGAAAAAAAAAGAAAAAAAAAGAAAAGAAAAATAAATAAACAACAAGTGCACATGACACTCAGAAAATTGCTATTCTTTTTAGGTGAAAATGGCCATAAAAAAGTGTCGAAAAAAAAAAGTGTCGAAAAGAGAAAAAAGAAAAAAACTGCAGTTACTTCAAGCTATTGTTATTTAGGTCATGACATTTCTTGCGATACAAGAGCTCTTTCTAGCGGCCGTTTAACCATCATTCAAAACCTTCCAAGACCGGTCACAAAACAACAGGTTAAGTCAGCATATTTCTCTGTGGCTGCATAGCTTTTGATGGGAATGTTTTCTTGTTGTGGAGTTGTGCTGTATGTTTCCCGAAATGGATTGTCTTTGCCGTTGGCACTTGGGTCGCCACGGAAATTAGTGTTTCCTTGTTGTCGCTGACCCGGTTCCGCCTCGGACTTTTCCATGATCTGGAAGCTAGCATGTATGGCACCACGGTAAGATGAATTCCTAATTTAAAAGTAGTACCAGCTTGCGGCCTGAGAAGTTGTTTGATTGTAAGTTTTTCAGGAGGAGCACAGCCTTTACAAAATCTAGCGAACACTGCCATCTGGCTGCATGCAGTGGTATAGCAGGCTGACAAGGCTCTATGTGATTTAAAAAAAAAAAAAAAAAAAAAAAAAGCATTACTCTCACTAACTATATTCTCGTCCATTCACTCTGTTCGTGGACGAAAAGGGGGGATTAATGCATGCAGTTCTATGAATGAATGCAGTTTTAACGCAACCACATACAGACAAACAAAGTGCTCATGAGCCCCCTAACAGTAAAGGTACCTCATGCCGTTCATTCTATTTTAGTACAGGTTAAGACCAGCGCTGGCAATCCGATCCAAAATCAAAAGCTGATTGAAACCCTCTTAGAAGCTATAACTAAACCATCAAAGTTAGCGATTGTTAAATGTCAAGCTCACATAGGAAAACAAGATCCTGTCAGCAAAGGAAACGAATTAGCTGATCACTTTGCTAAACAGGCTGCATATAATAACACACCAATCTCTTTATTCCAACAGAGAAATAACCAGGACCTTGATAATCAACTTGTTTCTTTACAGAGTGCAGCCACGGACAGAGAAAAAAGAAAATGGTCCAAAGAATGATCCCTCTCTTATGGAGTCTGGACCCATAGGCAAACTAACAAACCTTTCCTCCCAAAGGCTTCTCTATATATGCAGAGCAGTTCTGCAGATGCTGTGCATTATGTCAAAAGTCTAATGTAGGAAAGGGCACCCAGGTAAGTCCAGGTAAGTCCCGCCGTTACACCTAATCCAATGGGTCCGTTTGAACACCTCCAAATGGATTTCATTGAACTAACTCCGTCTAAAGGTTACCGTTATTGTCTAGTAACTGTTGATGTGTTCTGCCGATGGGTAGAACTTTTTCCTTTTAAACATGCTGATGCTAAAACTGTAGCCAAAGCTTTAATCAAAGAAATTATTCCTAGGTGGGGCATACCACAGAAATTGCAAACTGATAATGGCACCCTAAAATCTAAATTAGCAAAAAATCTGTGAGCAGACAAATTTATCCTGACCGGACGCTTTGCCTCTGGCCTTAATGGGATTGAGGGGAAGAACACACCGGCAATTAGGTCTGTCGCCGTTTGAAATTCTGACCGGACGACCCATGCCTGTGGGCATGGTTATGGGAAATGTTAACCTGCATACTGTGGACAATGATCTTCTCTCTAGTCTTACAGGTCTCCGAGCTTCTCTGAAAGAAGTCCACGAGCAGGTTAACCAGGCCTGGAGGACTAGTCTTCCATCTAAAGACACGCCGATTCCCTTAGGCACTTGGATCCTCGTCCGTGACACTCGGAGGAAACATTGGCATCAGCCGAGGTGGAGAGGACCGTTCCAAGTTCTTCTGTCCACACCACATGCAGTGAAAATGGAAGGATTGCCCACCTGGATTCACACCTCACATTGCAAGAGATGGCACCCTTGATTGCTGTGCTACTATGCTTTCTTTTCCCTTGTCTACTGCCCTGGTCACCTTGACTTTCCTGTTAGGAATCACCACATCAGTGCAGGTTGATTTCTGCTCTATTATCAACTGTGGGACTGGTCGACAAGCCCAGTGGACCTGGTCTGACAAATACGTGTGTATGACTGTTACGAAGTATTATTGGGGAAGTAACTGCGACAACTGGCAATGGGTTTTTGCTAACACTGGAACTGAGGACTGGGGTTATCAGCCCTTTGAGGCCCAAAAATACGGTTTGAAAAATCGATTTTCTATCATAAAAGGACATGCTTCTCATGAATGTGCTGACAACCATTGTAATCCCTTGATTTTCACTTTGAAGAACCCCTCTTTACATGACTCAGGAACCTATATATTAGGGGCATATGTATCTGGAACAGACCCTTTAGGGAGATTTCAAATTAAGATTGACAATCCTGTTACTAACACCTCTCATTCTCCTGCACACACACCCGTCTCCCCAACTTCTGGTTCAGACTTTTCTCCTGTTAAGATTATGCATATTTCCAATATTTCTGACCCTGTTGGTCTTCCTTGTCTCCTTGCCCTTTTTACCTCTCCATCCACACCAAAAGACTCTAACTGCATTACACTTTCTCTCCTCTTTCCCCCCCACTCCTCATGTGACTCCCCCGATGTTCCAGTCTCATGAAGGCAATTATACCTGCTTCTCTAGTAATTATAGTTCCCCCTTCATGCTTCTCGCCGAAAAGGGGGGTGTATGTGCTATGTTTGGTGATGCGTGCTGCACTTGCGTCCCTAATAATACGGCTCCCGATGGCTCAATCACCCGTGCTTTGCCAGGTTTAACTAGACACATTGTGTCCCAATATTTCACTGCCTCCGTGGCCAAGGCTTATATGTTACACGAAGAATGCATGCTTCCAATTTCTTCCTCCTTTTCTTCCACTCCTTTCCCTTCTCCTACTCTTTCCCGCGTTACTCCTATGTCACCCATATTTTTGTTGGTTCAAAAAGGGGGGAATGTAGAAGAAGAATGTTCTCCTCAGCACCATGTATTTTGTGTGTTTAGTAAATTAGAATTTTTATAATAACTATTTTGTAACTTGCCAGTGAGAGACGCTTTGGCTTATGAACTAACAAAAATATGTTATTCCAGGGTTAAGGAGAAATAGTGTCCACATGAATAAAATCTAAGCTGTTTCTTGTTTTCCCTTTCTCAGAGTGAATGTTTCAGGGACAAGGTCACAAGGCTGCAGAAAAGTACATGTAGTTTATGCAAAGGCGTCTCTCCTGTGCTTAGCTTTGAAAACACAGATAATGCTTAGCTCAACAGACATATTGTTTAACTTTACTGTTTTGATAAGGATGTTCTTTCTGTCTTATTAATCATGAGATGCTGAAGTATAAAAAACCCCTCCTGGCTTTTGATCAGGGTTCAATTGAGCTTTGCGGCAACAAGTTATGCTCTTTTGAATCTCTACTTACTGCGACTCTGAATGAATAAATAAAGAGAATTGAGAAAATATCTGTCTGCTTTTCAGTGTGCCTTTTTCGTCTACAACAGCTTGGAATCCTGTTTTGCCAGAAAGTCCGGCTTGGTGATACTAAACAAACATTTTTTGATTTTAGGTCGAAATTTAAAAAGAGCAAAAAAGCAAACAGAAAGATCTTAAAATCCCCACTCTGCCACCCAAGCGATGAAAACATTTTGTATACAGCAAAATCTATAGGGTTTAGGAAGATGCCAGCTATACTTTTGAAATCACATCAAGAAACATTTGAAATGTATGTTTTCATTTGAAATGAATCAGTGCACTGAGAAAGGCTAGTCAACCTAAAAAGTCCTCAAATTCCTCAGATATGACTCTTGAATTTTTCTTTCTGTTGCTTTTGATGCTTCTCTTCCCAAAGAACAAAACGTTTAATGTGAGAAATTGTCACCGTTAAGCCAAACATCTGTTTCTTCATTTTCTGAGATGACTTTTTCCACTGCAGTGTTGTAGGAAGTTTCTGTCTCTACAGGTTTTTGTTCCAACTCAATTTCTTAATGAGAAATCAAATATTAAAGGTAAAGCATCATTTTTATGCTTAATCTTAGTTGTGTTGCTTGTTAAGATTTTCCACCTTGAATTGCTTATTTTTAACTTAAACAGCTGCATTAACTGCTTTTAATTAGTCTTTATTAGCAATAAGATTAAAATGACAAAAGAACCAGCAGTTCTCCATCTAATCTGTTTCAATTTACACCTATGTATTCATTGTAAACTCTCTGGTTTAATGAAACATTTGGAAGTAAGCTGGAGAGGAAAAAATGGAGGTTTGAGAGTTACCCATCCACTTCAGAACTGCTTTCAGAATTTGTTATATATAAATGTCACAACCAGACTAAGGCTAACTTCACGTACCTTTCCTGTGATTTCAGTTGCAGACTTTATATTGTAAGTGCCAGACTGAATGGAATGGCATAAATGCTGGTGTTGAGGATGATATTCTACCCAGCTGGGAGGCCATAATGAATGGTGCACAAGGATAGAGTTACAACCAAGCCAGGATGGTCCTCAGGTTCTGTCCCAGTAGGGGTGACGAGATAATGGATGGATGAGGGATGAATGGATGTTTTGAAAAATTTGTCCACTAGCAGGAAAGGTGGCAGTGCTCCCCTGGCTGGAACCTGCAGGGTTGCCTGGGAGTTGTAGTTCAAAATAGCAACCCTGTAGCTGTCCTTGGGTGCCACAGGGGCGTGTTGTAAAGAACAGACCTGTGTATTTCACAGTGTTTCTGTTTAACCTGGAAGTGCTTCTAGCATGTAACATCGTGGCACTGGAAGTTAGCCCTGGTGTGCCATAAATAGAGGCATCTCGCCTCACTCATGGGTTTCAAAGTCGTGAGGAAGAGGACAATGCTCACTGAAGAGGAGTGAAACGAAATGAAAGAAGCATTATGAATATTTCATATTATGTTGAACTTTAAATGCCTGAAAGGTACTGTTGTTAAATAAAATAACTTTAGTTTAACTTGGAACTGTGTCATGGCAGTTCTGTCTGGTGTTCCAGGTTTGGTGATGCCCCTTTGTGGCCACAATGTACATAATCTTAAAAATCTGGACTGTATTGTGACATACCCAGTGACTCGTTAATATTACTCTGCAGCTCATCACAACAAAACCAAGCAGGTATGATTTTTTCTTATGTTGTAGAGGCAGCTCCAGTGTGTGCAAGTGTTGGCAACCACTGAGCATGACAGTGGAAGTGCAATGCTGTTTCAAGGAAAGGGGGTATTTTGAATCACACAAATATCTCTTTGATGCTTGTTGTGGGGTACTAAATCTGTACATTTTGGTTTCATTTTCCATTATATTTTGTTCAAGACAAGACAACAGATGAACTACAATTAGGACAAATCAAAGCAGGTTTTCTTCCCTTACACCTCACTTTTAAAACAGCTGTTCCAACATAGAAAGGAAGACATGCTGGTGGTTCAATTATTTTACAGCCTGGGAAAGGAAGATTGAGCATGCCTCAGGCTATTGATTAATTTATGGATGGACATCTGGGACAACAATTTGGTTTACAGCCTGGGAAAGGAGGACATGAGGCAATATCAAAAAACATTATTATCTAGGAAAAGATAGATTAAAGAGTTTGAGCAAAATTCATCCATCATATTGACAGCCAGCCAATCAGGTGCATGGAACATTCATGTGTTGTGAAACCACAGCATGAATTTTATAATAAATATGCCTCATTTGAAGCAATGAAGAAGAAGAGAAACCGCGACGACGGAAGAGTGACGTCACAGAAGACAACAAAGACATGTATAACCAGTTTTCATCCGATCATCAGTTAACAGCACTTTCATGAATATCGATTGCTAAATCAAACGCCACCCTGGAACATTCATCCTTGTCATCTCTACTTTTTTTTGTAAGCTTTTTCTAAAGACTATATATATCCAGACTTTTCTATCAGTACCTATTTTCTATTATTCTTTGTTCCAGTGGTGTTATTATTATTCTTGTAATAAATACCATGCTGCTTTTAACTTTCTATGCTTTGTCTTAATGTCTAGAGTGATTGAAAAAATAAGTTAGATTTCTTTGAGCACCTAGTGCAGCCAGAGATTTGCCATTACCTCTGTGCTGCAAGGTTTATTTTGGCTAAGAGTGAGAGTTCCATTCAATAGTAGGGAACAGTACGTGAAGAAGGTATTCTTGGCTGATAAACGGCCTATAGTCAAGAGTGCTGAGTCTTTGTATGTTTAAATTCTTGTATGTTTAAATTCTTATATTCTTGTAGACCAAAAGTAATATTTAGGTCTGAGATATCATTAAAACATCATATGTTGTTTGTGCCGATAATAAGTAAGTCTCTTGAAGTGCTGAGTGACAGGCTGTGTTATTCCTAAAGCACTTGTGTGGTTTAAAGTGCTAAAGGTTAATCAGTGTGTGTGTGTTTCATTCATGGGGCACTGTTGTGGTTAGGGTCTGTGTGTATGCGTATAGCTATGTATGTGGGTGTTCATCTTAAAGTGTAACAGTAGGCCAACCCGATAACGAACTTGATGAGAACACTTACCCTTGAGAGGAAACAGGTAAAGGGTAAGTAGAGGGAAATACTACAATAATACAATGTTTAATTATCATAGAAGTTCCACTAGCTGCTACACATGGACAGCTGCCTCAAGCAAAAAGATTTATTAGCTTGGCAAAAGTAAACCAAATGTGTTTTGTGCTAAGCTACACATGTACCACTCACCAAAGCAGGTGCCCACTGACTGTGGCCTACTGTTGAAAGTGTCCTTTTTCAGCCGCTAACCTGTGAGGTAATTCACAATATAAGCTCACTATTGCAAAAGAAGCTAATTTACAGGCAGGCTGTGTAATTGTACAGATGATGATGAAGAGGAGCCCCTTCAAATCTGGATGCATAACTGATTACTGTTTTTTTTTTTTGTTTTGGTTTTTCCCAGCTGACAGAAGATTTTTTATTGTTTAATTCATAGTCCATTACTGTGAATTTGAAGTCTTCATTACAGTTCACCATATCAATGTCTTGTGTTTGTCATACCAGGACAGAATGCAAAAAGAGAAATGACAGGCAAAGACTGCAGCTGAATTTACCATAACTAGAAAATATTAGTATAGCCGTCTGTGGGACCAGAGAAACATTGCTGAAAACTTACAAGGGTGTCATTTAATCCTTCATCTGCGATTCCTAGTCATGAAATGTGACATTTTCAAAGTGAGATCAAGCAACTGCAGTTATTGCAATGGTCTTCAACTAGAAGTTGTGCTGTGTGTAGCCCTGTTCGTAAGAAATGTCACTAGTTTAATAATAAGCTCAGGGAAGAACTCATATGTCTAGAATCAATGTGGCGAATCCCGACCTTAACTGCTGCATTAATTCTCCAGTGCAAAACTAGACCAATGCTGTTACTGAGTTTCTCTTTACTGCCAATTTATTAAAACAGCTGCTACTCTTTACTCATGACTTTTTCATATCTCCTACATGAAAGCATACCCCTCAGTATTAAAAGAAATAAAATCATGACTGGTCCCCTTGAAGTGATCAGTTTGAATTGTATGCTAACTTATTTTTAATACTCTCCAAAAACTCACTAAATTGGTTGTGGTTTTAATTGTTTATTTTTTTCATACTCTGATCATTGTCAGGATATAAAGAAAAGTTCTTCAGATTCTGAGGATGTGAGTTTATGTGTGTTTTCTAATAATAATAATAATAATAATAATTCATTACATTTATATAGCGCTTTTCTCAAATATGTACCCAATTCGTGGTTTTTGGGTGTAGGATTCAATTTTTGCAATTTATTTTTAATTTGGACTTGTTTTGACAAAATGAATTTTTGTTAACATCCTGTTTTTTGTTTATGAGTAAATAAGCAGGTCCTACTGCTAGGCATTTGAACTCCTCTTTAATTATTAAAGCTTTGGTTCTGATGTTGCTCTTTTGGATTTGTTCGCATAATCTCTTTTCCTATTCCTCTGTCTGTCTTTGATTATGATTTTTGGTTTATGTTGCTCATCTCCAACTTCTTCCTTTGTGCTTGCAATTATCCTGAGAGACTATTGCTAAAGAGTACAAATATGTAAAACTGAATTAAAATTAAAAGAAATAAGGCTGTTTTGGTTAATTTTACTATTTATGTAGGAACTCTGATATCTATTCATTTACTAAAACATGGGCTTAGAAATATTGACACCATTGCCTTAGTTGTGGCTCCACCTGATAGATGTACAAATTCCATTTATCTTGCACTTCACAACAATATCCTAACACAGAGGGTCCACTGGAGCCAATCCCAGCCAGCATTTCCCTGGCAGGGCACCAGCCCACCACAGGACATACACCCCCCACACCAAGCACAATTTAGGACCGCCATTGCACCTAACCTGCATGTCTTTGGACTGTGGGAGGAAACCCATGCAGACATGGGGAGAACATGCAAACTCCACACAGGGAGGACCCAGAAAGTGAACCCAGGTATCCTTACTGCGAGACAGCAGCACTACCACTGCACCACCGTGCTGCCCTGTTACAATTCAATGATACTAATATTACTCATGTACAGATCTCTGATATAAATACTGTATTTTCCTCACTAATACCGAAACTTAAATTATTTCTGTTCAGCATGGATGTAAAGTATGATAAAATTGTTTTAAAAGGTGAGTTTCTTACTACTATTAATAATATATGTAATCATTTATGCTACTGACTTTCAAAAGGTAATTTTGTGTGAAGGCAGTCGGGATCAAACCGGGGACTCTTGACTACAAGTCAGCAAATCTTACCTCTACACCACGGAAGCTGTTGTATTGTCCTTGAACCTTTTGTGAAAGTGTTTATTTGATCTTTGGACATCAGGCTTCGCACATTCTATAGTTTACACCTACATTTTGTAACATTTATTATTAAAATATGAAAAGGTTTCTGTTTTAACAATGTGTTTACACAGATTACTGTAGAAACGGAACACACATGAAATGCATGTGTTCCAAATAATGATCTATTATTTCCACTCTAAAACTCCAGCACTTCACTCCCAGATAATCAATCAAGGCATGAGCTGGGAGAACTTTGCGCATGTTCTGCGGCGGTAGGGGGTGGAATAGCAGGCTTATTGACTTATTCTGAAATTTTCCTTAACATGATACATTTCTGTACCTCTGATCTTTAAATGGACATGTTAGCTAGATTCTTTGAACTAATCTATCTTTATATTGTGATATATTTTAATTATACCGATTAGATACATAAAAAAATCATACTGACAGGTTATTTATCAAGCAGAATGGGTGCATTTCAGTATGCCTTGTATGCTATTTGGTATATAAGTGTTTCAAGCATTCAATTTCCTTACATAAGACACCCAAATTTATATTCTGTACATGCCATTGCTTTTTGTAAAAAGTTAAAGTAAAATATTATTGTCTGGCTATGGTATGGAAAAAAAAAATTGACGTTTGAACAAATAACTGACGAAAAATAAGAAAAGTAATGCTTGAGTGAATGATGTAAGCAAATAAAAGTCATTAACATATAATGATAATAATAATAAAAATCCATCCACACATTTCTTAAACCTGCTCTTCTCTGAGCAGGGTTTCGGGAAAGCTAGAACATATCCCAGTAAGCATAGGGGGTGCAAGGCAGGTGGACATAAATACTCAAAATTCCCATTATTACTACTGAGAATCCATCTTAATTTAAAAGAATAGAGTTTCCTGTAAAGTTGTGCTTTGCATTGACCATCAACAAAAGCCAGTCATTTACTATGAAAAGCAAGAATTGACTTATGGCAGGAATGTTTTACATATGGACAAATTTATGTATCATGTTCAAGACTAATCACATCCAGTGAACTATAGCAATAATATTAAATCCATGGTTAAAAAAAAATCTGCAAATATTGTATATGAAAAAGTACTGAGTTAGTTACATAGTACCTCTGATATAGCTGTACAACTGAGGCCCAATGTCTTAACCTTGGGTAACACAGCTAGTAACCAATAATTATAAATCAATCATTTAATAGGAACAAACTTAGAAAATTAAAAGAAAAGCCTTGAGGCATTGTTCATGCACCATTTCTAGTTTTATTTTCATTACAAGTTTAAATTCTACATTTTTGTACATTTTTGTATGTATTTTGTTTTTGTTGTCAGTTCTTGATTTTTTGTGTAAGTGTCAAAAGGGTCGTTCAGTGTGTTTGAGATGTTGTTCAAAAATTCAAAACTGTTTACAGCTAAACATTTCTTTACTCAAATTCCTTTTAGAGATTTCTGAAGAATCACTGTTTCTTAATGTTCAAAATCAGGTTTTTGTGTTTTGTCGGTTGGTGAATAATTAACAGTCCTTTCAAGGGCCACCTACCATCAACATTGTCTGACCAAAGGATGCGTTCTTTTGTTTTCTCCCAGGGTCACTGAAAATACTTAAGTCCAGATTTTAGGGTGTTGTTTCTTCTTGGAGCCTGACAATTAAGAAGCAGGGCACAATTACGGTTGCTAAGCAGGAAGAAAATGAGATGTCAGTCTATTACAGGTCGCATGCAAACACACCATACTGTGCTGACTTTATTGGCCTGCAGTCATAGACAATAGCTAGTCATTGTCATTGCCATGTCAAAACCGGTAAGTCAAGATTTAGCAAACACAACCCAGGGCATGAAATACGAAACACCTGTAAAGAAACCTATTGAGAGTGCCAGAAACCAAAATAGTGAATAAAGTCTTGCTGAAGGGCAGAAAATCTTTATTTTAAAAGTTCAAAAAATAAATGTATGAATTTAGTTAGTATGCATAAACCTGGACAATCAGTGTCTGTATGGGTGCTTAAGCCCATCGATGCAATGTAACATATTGGGGAATATATAGTCTGCTTCCTCTGTCTCTCCATTATACTGGCCTCCTGGCCGAGTAAAGATCTTCAGTCCATTCTAGGCAGGACACCAGCAAACCCACTTCTGCAAGGGCATCTTCTTCCTCCCTATTAGCCAATGCAGAAGAATCCTTGCTTTTCTTCTTGTGGCACTGATGGGCTGGCATGTTTCTGAATGTGATGGTGCTAGGGGCGATAGGAACATAAGATACTGTTGAAGATACAAGAAAATGACTGCTTTCTTTTGAATAGTTGCAAATGGACATAAGGGAAGGCTATGATGTAGCAATATTCTTCAATCCACTTGTGGTGCCGGTGATAGGCTAAGGGCCCATGAGGACTCACATTATTATGTGTGTGAGACACTGGTGATAATATAAAACCTTCAAAATATATGCTCAAGTTTCTAGAGGACAGGGAGTACATATGCCATTCAACAAACTTCCATAGTGACATAACATGGAACAGTGTCTAATCCATCCATTATCCAACCTGCTATATCCTAACTACAAGGTCAAGGGGGTCTGCTGGAGCCAATCCCAGCCAACACATGGCGCAAGTCAGGAAACAAACCCCGGGCAGGGGGCCAGCCCACCGCAGGGTGCGTGCACACACACACACATCAAGCACACACTAGGGACAATATAGAAACACCAATCCACCTAACCTGCATGTCTTTGAACTGTGGGAGGAAACCGGAGCACCCAGAGGAAACCCACATAGACACGGGGAGAACATGCAAACTCCACGCAGGGAGGACCTGTGAAACGAACCCGGGTCTCCTAACTGTGAGGCAGCAGCGCTACTCACTGTGCCACCGTGCCGCCCACAGTGTCTAATTGATTACCAAAATTAATTAAAATAGTACACTAATGGTATTGTTGCAAGCATGGCTGAAAATGTGGTTCATCATGGGCTCACATGGGAGAGCTTTAGAGCATTAGGAAAATCATGCAGATGAAAATAAAAAAAGACCAGGAAAGCAGAAAGTCACAGTTTTCATGGTAACCAAAGGCCAGAGAGTTGCCCTATTGATCTTAGCACCACTAGATAGGAAGAGTTTTTGGGCTTTCCCATTAGTTTATACTCACTTTTTAGAAGGGTGCTCGTTACTCATTTACCTAATTCTAACCTTGGAAATTCAAGTTGCTGGTTTCTCTGAGATGAGGCACACCTCACATGCTCAAGCTTTAAGCTACATTTAGTTAAGCCTTGAGTTAACAGTCTTTTTCCTTATGTTTTAATAATTCATTGTTACAACTTCATTTAAGTATATACTGGTGGAGAAGGATAAACAAACTGTACTTGCCTTTACTACACTATTGGCATGTAGACTTATCTTGCTCAACTGGAATTCTAAATCACCTATTCTAAGTCAGTGGGTAACTGATGTTATATACTATTAGAAATTGGAAAAAATTTAATTCTCACTTAGAGGATCTGTGCATAACTTTTTCAGAACCTGGCAGGATCTAATCAATAACATTTTAGAATAAGCTTTTAAAGCACTGAGGAAGCAGATTCCCTCCCCTTATCTGTTTCTTTTCAATGTATCTTTATTCACTTATTAATTCATCTATCTGCTTATTTTTACTGGCTTTAAGTTTTACTCTGCCAGCCATGCTTGCATTCTCAGGGGTGTGGGTTGATTTGTTTTCGATCCTATTTTTGTAAAAATTGATCTATTTGTATGGAATGTTGTGTGATTTCAATAAAATCAATAAAAAATGTATATACTGTAATAATTTGTAAATTAATATATATATATTAACTAAAAATCCATAATAAACAGAAAAAAGACAGCTCTGGACACTCAGACAAATGTTACTGGGCTTATTTATTTCTAGATCTATAGTCAACTTTTTGTCCATTGTTTATTTCTCTGACTAATTAAAGAGCTCCTAATCAAAAAGTGCATTTCTGCATTACCAGATTTTAATGTTGTAGACAGAAAATAAATAAATGAAATCCTCACTTTTACACAAATCATCATTTGGGTTGTTTGATTCAATGATTAATATACAAGGATGTATTTCAATTTTTTTGAAAGAAGGAAACATCATGGGTGGCACGGTGGTGCAGTGGGTAGCGCTGCTGCCATGCAGTTAGGAGACCCGGGTTCGCTTCCCGGGTCCTCCCTGCGTGGAGTTTGTATGTTCTCCCTGTGTCTGCGTGGGTTTCCTCCCACAGTCCAAAGACATGCAGGTTAGGTGCATTGGCGATTGGTGTGTGCGTGCCCTGCCCGGGGTTTGTTTCCTGCCTTGCGCCCTGTGTTGGCTGGGATTGGCTCCAGCAGATCCTAGTGACCCTGTAGTTAGGATACAGTGGGATGGATGGATGGATGGATGGATGGATGGATGGAAACATCATTTAGTGTTTGCTCAGCATACTGTACTTGCTGAATCACACCAACGTCTGTGTGTCTGTCTGCACCCCACATTCTGACATCACCTTAAGAATCCTGCTCTAAAAAAAATCATGTTTTATAGTCTATAACTCACCAGCAGAGCAGGGTGACTCATGATAGACTTGAGTCTTAATTTTAATGACTTGATTAACAATATTATAAAAAGACTTAACTTGACTTAGACTTGCTTGTACTCACAAAGTCCTATGTTATATTGATGCTGTTAAAATGTTTTCAAATTGCATTCCTTTTACTTATATTTTGTTAATATACTTTTTGCACTCCTTACCTGCCTAAGGTCTTGTTTATACTTACCACATGAAACCAGCATGCAGACTGTAGCACAAAGTACTTCCGTGTTTACATCAATGACCAAAACACATTTATACTTGTGTTCATAGTCTCTTAGTCAATAGGTGACAGTTTTAGCCAATGTCAAATATCTAACAGTGTCACAGCAGAGTAAGTGAGACTCTGCAAATGGAAGAAGAGTCGTGCTTGTGAAAAAAAGAAGAAAATGGTGTGACCAAAAGCAATGAAGGAAGAGTGAGTACAATATTCTCATGTGTGGGGATTTACATGATGAACAGATGCACTTCATATATTCTTTTAGGTCTATCTTGCACTTTGATTACCTGTTGTATTATACGAGTATTCAGCCTATCATTCATCATTCTGGAGCATACTTGTATGTAACCAGCCTCTCATCCAAACTCAACACTTTGGATATTCAACGCCGCATCCACATCACAGTGCACTTAGAAAAATTCTACGTACTGTGTGCAGCAAAAACTCAGTGAGCACCCGCTAAGTGTGGGGGCATGTCTGGATGACTGATGTCATTTTCACTGCTCATCCCTTGTGCTCAGCGTGGACACGTCAAGTATAAATTTATCTTAGCTTTGATACGTGGTCTACCATGCTAAATCGAGTCACCGTTTACTACACGGGGTGCAAGTGCAACACACAGTCCATTTGTTTTTACCACCTCTGTGAACTGCCGATCCATGTGAGAATCAATACTGCCACCAAGCTGCACAAAAGGCTGCACCAGCCCACCAGCTAACATCTCTAATATTTTTGCTTCCTGAAAAAAATTAGCCATCAAATGTATAACTAGAATTAGTATTGTCACTAAGTTAAACTATTTTGGCTTTTCATAATAGACCATAAGTCGTATAAATATGACTATATACATATGCATATACTTTATCGTTTTAGTTTACATTCCAATGTAACTCCATCGAAAGCATACAAGCAGATAACAAAATGATTGAGAAGTAACTGCAAAAAAAGAGTACATCACATATTGAGTCTGTTGGGAGGCCTGGACACCTGACCAGAGCGTTAGACAACAGTGGTATGCTGTACAGATATGTTATCACTGCTGTCACTGCAAGAGGAGGTGTAGTTGCCATTGAATGAGATGATTGCTCCACTTCTGCACCTCTGGCTTTCTACATCTTTCCAGCTGGTTGTAAGTTAATTGAGCTCCGTCTTTAAATATGGATTTTGCAAAGAGGATTCAGCTGGTCTTAAATCCACTCTATTTCGAACATAGAGAAAGCCATCTACTTATATTAAATAGGATCTTGGGGCTCCCTTCTTCACACAGGATCCAAGCTTCCAGATACCTGAAAGCTCTGAGAGATCTTTTGCACTGCTATCATAAGTAAGTTTTGCTGTTTTCCCTCTTGTAGTTTCTCCACAACACCTGTCATGACACTGGGTTCTAACAATGTGTTGGTGACTGGCAAGGTAGTCTTCAAGCACCTGGACATTCAGCACATTGCTGGGCTATTGTCCTTTGTTTCAGTAGTTGTGTTATGCCAGTGGAGTATGGCATTCCAGGCATCTGTGCCACCGTGCAGTGCTTTTTAATTAGATATTTTGCTATCTTCATAGCTGCTTCAGCCTTACCATTAGCCTTTGGATGTTGAGGGAGAACATGCAATGATCAAATTCCCAGGTACTGCAAAGCATCTGAATGGTAAAAAAGAAAACTGGGGCCCATTATCAGTGATTACTCTATCGGGTTGACCATAATGGGCAAACAGTGCCTTACAACACTGGATAGTTTTTTTCTGCCAATAAGTCAGGCAAAAGTTTGATCTCCCAAAAGTTCAAGTAGTGTTCAGCAAGCAGCAGAAAATCTTAATAATAATAATAATAATAATAATACATTTTATTTATATTGCACTTTATATTTTAGCAATCCCAAAGTGCTACAGAGTAAAATAGAATAATAAAATAAAAAAAAACAAAAAAAACCAGAAGAGTCTATAAAATACTTTAACAAAATGACTTTCTAAAAAGATGAGTTTTTAGGTTTCGCTTAAAGGCCTCAGTCGACTGTGGGGCTCTCAGGTAATCAGGGAGGGCATTCCACAGCCTCTGCGCCCCCGATGAAAACGCCCTGTCACCCATGCTGCTGAGCTTAGTTCTGGGGACTTGAAGAGTGTTAGTGTGTACAGAGCGGAGGGAACGTAAGGAGTTATGGGGGGTAAGGAGTTCCTGTAGATAAAGAGGGGCATGTCCATAAATGCACTGGTGGGTAAGAAGGGAGACCTTATACTTTATTCTGAATGAAACAGGGAGCCAGTGAAGGGTTTTCAGGATTGGGGTGATGTGATCATACTTTCGCACCCTCATCAGGATCCTGGCAGCGCTGTTCTGAATATACTGGAGTCTCTGGATACTCTTGCCAGGAATCCCAATGAGGAGTGCATTACAGTAATCCAGCCTGGAAGAGACAAAGGCATGGACGAGTTTCTCTGCATCTGCCAGGGTGAGTAATGGGCGGAGTTTGGCGATGTTCTTGAGATGGAAAAAAGATGACTTACAGAGATATTTGATGTGGGTGTCAAAAGTAAGTTGGGAGTCCATTCTAACACCCAAATTAGTAACAGATGTGGAAAGAGGAATATTTTGGCCAGAGAAAGTAATACTGGTGATGGTAGAAGAGCGAAGATGATGTGATGTACCAACTAAGATGGCTTCTATTTTGGATCTGTTCAACTGAAGAAAATTGAGCCTCATCCATGCCTCTATCTCCTCCAGGCAGGTAGACAATGTTGATGTTGGCAGAGGAGCAGTAGAGGAGGTGGGAGTAGTCCTGAGGTAAAGCTGAGTGTCATCGGCATAGCAATGGAACGATAAACCATGTCTGCCAATGATATTTCCTAGGGGGAGTATGTAGATAGTAAAAAGGATAGGGCCCAGCACAGAGCCCTGTGGAACACCACAGGTGACGTTGTGGGTGTGGGACTTTGCGCTGCCAAGGGCAACATGCTCAGTTCTGCCAGTCAGGTATGATGTAAACCAATTTAGAACAATTCCTGAGAGTCCAATAGTGTATTGCAGGTGGTGAAGAAGGATGTTATGGTCTATTGTGTCAAAAGCAGCTGTCAGGTCAAGGAGGATAAGTAGTGAAGGTGAACCAGTATCTGCCGTCATCAGAAGATCATTGGTGACCCTGACCAGGGCTGTTTCGGTGCTATGGCCAGGGCAAAAACCAGACTGAAACTTTTCAAACAGATTGTTCAGTTTGAGATGATCGTGAAGTTGTGCTGCAACTATTTTTTCCAGAACTTTGGAGAGAAATGGAAGATTGGAGATGGACCTATAATTGGAGAGAACTTCAGGATCCAAGGTGGATTTTTTCAGTAGAGGTCTGATGACAGCAGTTTTTAGTGCAGAAGGAATATGGCCAGCCAGGAGGGACTGATTTATTATCCTGGTGATAAGTAGAGAGATGGCAGAAATGTTGGCCCTCAGCAAGGGTGAGGGGAAAGGGTCCAGAGAACTAGTAGACGGTTTCATTTTCCTGATGACAACCTCCACCTCTTCCTGTGTGGCAACAGAGAAAGAGCAAAGAGGATGGACAGTCTCAGACAATGAGTCAACAGTTGGGAAGGGCAAGATATCCTTGGTAGAGAGGTGTAAACGGATATTATCAACTTTTTGTTTAAAAAAGTTGATATACATGTTGCATCTGTCATCAGTGGTCTCAGAATGGGCAGGTAAAGGAGGTTTGAGAAGATGATTTATGGTTGAAAAAAGTTTTTTAGGGTTGCTGGAGCCATTTCTGATGATGGTGGAATAAAACTTGGACCGTGCAACCTTCAGAGCTTCTGCATACGCTCTCATGTGTTCTCTGTAAGCCTGTTTATGGACAGTCAGCCCAGAGGCCTTGAGCCGCTGCTCAAGGAACGCCCAGCCGCCTTCATTTTTCGCAGCTCCCAGGTATACCAAGGTGCTGAGCACGAGAATGAGACGGACCTAGATGTTAAAAGGGCGTGGAAGTCCAGGAGACTGCTCAGGGACTGGTTGTAAAAATCCACGAGGTCAGCAACAGAGAGGGAGCTGATAAAGTCAGAGGAGAGAAATGTAAGGTCCAAGGCCAAGGCATCCACATTGATATTCTTCAGATTTCTGAAGTAGATCTGTCGTTTTGGTTTGATACGGGAGGAGAAAAAGGGCAGCTCCAATGACACAACTTTGTGGTCTGAAATACCAAGATCAAATACCTGTAGATTCCTGATTGGGGCACAGTTTGAAATGACCAAGTCAAGAGTGTGACCCCTAGAATGTGGATCTATCTTTGCCACTGTGCTGGAAGAGATTGATGCTGATGATCTGCCTGGGTCTGGTAAGACGTTCATAAGACATCATTGTCTATTTTTGTTGTTCTCTAGCATACTCACTGCGGACTGTACATTTCCTTACAAAGTCTTTAACCTCACTCAGCATGCAGGACCAGTATTACGTGTTATGTGCCTGTCTGTAACAGGCTTCTCGCCAATGGGGCTTGCATGTATCTATCTTAACATTTCTAGGCGCACTGATTTAAGGAAAATCACTTTGTAATATTTATAAAGCACACCATTTTGCATATTGATCTTTTCCCTATATGGCCAGTGTTCTCTGAGTGCTAAGTTGGTTTTAGGTTTGGTTAGCCAATTAGAATTGAAGAATGGCCCATTAGAATTGTGGATTTGAGTGTTTGGAGGTTTTCATCTTTTTGTGTATGATGCCTTATTTGGGTAAGGTGCTGATCTGTGTCATTGATATAATCAGCCTAAATAATGTGTTCAGGATCAAACTGCTGCTGCTGTAATGCACAGAATGAATGCCATGCTTGCCTTGAATTTCTGTTTGTGTCTGTTGCTGTGGATCTGCTGAGGATGTCACTCAAACACATCTCAGGATCTGGTTTATAAACCACCTTGAGGCTGTAATGCTGGAGAGCAAGCAGCATACTCTGCAGACATTTTGGTGCACAGGGATGTGATTTGCTAAATATGGAAATAAGAGGTTTGTGATCCATTTCTGCTATGATTTTATCTCGGCTATATAAGTATGCAAATAAAATCCTTAGGCATTCCTTCCCTATCTGTACATATTTTTGCTCAGTTGAAGTCAATCCTCTTAACACAAAAGCAATGGGCTGGCCCTCTTGCATGAGACAACAGCCCAGACCATACTGACTTGAATCACTTTGGATGGTAGCAGGTTTAAACACATCATAATATCACAAAACTGGAGTTGAAGTAACAAGCTTCTTAATCTCTTATACAGCTGTTTCGTGTTTGGGGAGCCACTGCATCATGGTCTTTATTACCCTTGTCATCAGTATCACCACAACCCAAAATGAGGATGTCATCTGCGACTGGTTCCACCCTCTCAAGCCTTGCCAATAACTCATGCTACGTATGGTGGTACACTTCTGGGGCCTCATGTATAAACGGTGCGTACGCACAGAAATGTTGCGTACGAACCTTTCCACGCTCAAATCGTGATGTATAAAACCTAAACTTGGCGTAAAGCCACGCACATTTCCATGGTAACTCATACCTTGGCGTACGCAATTTCTCTGCTCAGTTTTGCAGACTGGCGGCACCCAGCGTCAAAGCAGTGCTACTGTTCCTGCGTGGACACCCTTTCTTTCTTAGCTCCACATTCCTGACGCGGCTTTATAAATACACTGAAACTAACTGCATATTGTTTATTAGTGTAACGCATCTGATTGTAATTAACCTGCAGCAATATAATGGTCCAGGGAATAGCCATAGTATTCCAAATACCATAACTGCTTTAGCGTTGTAACTCTCACTGCATTTTCTTCTTTCAGCTGCTCCCGTTAAGGGTTGCCACAGCAGATCATCTTTTTCCATATTACTCTCACTGTACCACTCGGAGTATTTATATCACTGTATCTGAGTGAGGAGTCACAGCAGCAGCTGATCGGAAAGAGAAATATCGGTATACAGCATGAAGCAGACGCTGCCTGAGCCACGGCAAAAAACACTTTAGAGACTTCCCAGTACGGACTTCGCGGTTTAGAAAAGGTTTCATCCCAAGAACTATAAACGCACTAAATCAGTCCATCAAGTGCTCCTTGTAGAACTGTTTACTTATAAGTACAATTACCTCACTGTAAACTTGCACTACAGTTATAATATTGCACAACCTGCGCCACTTTATAAAGCGCGTATTTACATATGATGACGGTATTCATTTTTAAGATGAAATGCAGCAAAATATGTTGATTATATTATACAGATTAAACTTTAACTTCATTTAAATAATCTGTATTGTTAATAATTAAACATGTGAGGACACGGTGCCACAGCGCTAGCTAGTTCAGGGATTGTTCCTGCATTGTGTTGTATTCTTGCTGGTGCTGACACGACACTGGAATGCTAGACGGATAGAATAATTAAACATGTACTACGAAGATATTTCAATGTTCCTTAAAAGTTTTGAAGAATTGGCGTTTTAAGCTTACAGATGGCTTCATGTCTATATAGCTGATTGTGTGGCGATTGGGTTTTTGGAGAAAGAAAAGTAAGGACAGGAATTGGAGGTTAGTACATTTGAAAGAGACAGTACTGCTGTGTTAAATTATTTCATTGAAGGTCGCGCATGGCGCAGCAAGCCTCTTGCGTGAGGTGTGAACAATCACTGCGCCACCGTGTTCCCATGTTTAATAACATGCTTTCATTCCTATCACCATGAAAAAGATATCACGTATACATCTCAGTATTTTAATTATTCAGAGAGCTGTAATATCACGAATGTAATGGATTATGTGTCCTGTCGAAGAAAGAGAAAGCCCGTTTAAGAAGCAGGTAGTGATTCACACATGTAGAGCACATAGAAGATCAAATACAGAACAAAGCATTTAATGTGCTACTTTAGTTACAATGGGATTTGAGAAACTAGTAAATTAAACGATTTTAAGATGAAGTTTATGATGTTCTTCTTTAATGGCAAAATAAACTACGTGATTAAAGTGGAAATTTCGAGATTAAAGTTGACATTTCATGCTTTTTTCTCACTGTGTGCCTATTTTTTTTGTCTGTACCCTAATAAGTTTTCATATGACACTCAGACGGTGGGCTACGACTCGCCTTTTAATGGCGACTTTGATATGTGATTTCTTTTTTATTTCGGGCACTGTTCGACTTTGTGAATTTGAGCCTTCGAGGTTCTCCGACACTCTGTCACTCGATCAACTTCCTTTTGTTGATTATACCACTGTTTAAACCAACAAATAGTACATTTTTCCTTTGCCTCCACTTGGTATTCACTGAAATTCTTATATTTCCCCCCGTGCTTTTCCCATTGTCTTTTCACAGAAGGCTATTTATATTGATTTGCATATTCAAAGAGGCGTAATTCTGGGAGGAGTTGGGGCGGGACAGAAGGCGCGTGCACGTGTGTTACTTTTCACGCTGATCGGGATTTATGTAGTGGAAGAACGTGAAAGTATGCGTGTGCACAGATTCCTGCATCTGGATTTTTCTGTGCGTACGCACAATCCCGCATTTGTGCTTACGCCATGTTATAATGTGAGTTCTACGCACGGCGTTATACATGAGACCCCTGGTGAAACACTAGCACCAAAAGGAAGCTTCAGCCACCTTTTCTGGCCCCAGGGTGTTCAAATTATTGTCATGGTCATGGTCATGATTCAATCAGTCAGTTCAGAGACTGAGGCAATATGGCCATCAGCTTCATATTTGTCAAGCTGGGCTTTAACAGCATTCTACATAGCAACTGGCACATTATGTGGGGCACATGTAATTGACTGTATTGACCTGGGAACTAGGAAAACAGCTACATGCATTTTAATCAAGCTGCTGCAGGTAAGGGGTACTGATGATGTATCGTCTGTGAGGTACAGCTCTGCCGGAATTGTAAAGCACATTAGTCCAAACTTCTCATGCGTTGAACTTCACAGTAGGGGTTTCTGACTAATCTCAATGATTTTGAGAACATGCATGACATATTCTGTGTCAAAGAGTCATAAGGAGGTCATTATTTGACCAGAGTACAATTTTAGTCTGGTATTACTGGGACACAGTATAGCTCAGGATACTAATCTTATTTTGTGCTTTAAACATACAACCTCACATCTAACTGGATTGGTGTGGTTTCTTGTGAAGCTATAGTGTAACAAACCACTTCTTACCTCTAGCACCCATAGTTCCAATGTGCTCAGCAGAGTAAACATCATTATCAGCAGTGCTGCTTGCTTGGTCTGCTTCTGGATCAATAATAAGGAGTTCCGTTCCTTTTGTCTTCTCTTACTTTTCAGGCACACTCTAGCGAAGTGGCTGGCTGTCCAACATAAATTGCATGCCTTTCCATATTCTGGACAGTGTTCCCTCCCATGTCCATGTGAACTGCCACAGTATTTGCATGTTGGGTGATCTGTGGCAGAGCCTGAGAATTTATCTGCTTGCTTTGCTATGGTGAAATCCTATAAAATTGCTTTGAAGAGACATTAACACTATCCATGGGGGGTTTGTCCAACTCAATTGACCTAAGTCTCTTATGAGTAAGCTCTGCTGATCGACGTCTCTACTGCCATAGCCAGGGTGAGATCTCCCTCTCATAGTAACTGTCTGCAGGTTGCTACATTTGCTATACCTAACTCAAATTTATCTCGGATAAGTTCATCTCTTAATCCTCCATACTCAGGTGGCAGATTTTTGTTTCAGCCATGTAAGGAAACAGTCAAATATCTCCCCTTGATCCTGTTTACAATTGCTAAATACATAGAGTACATAAATCATGTTCTTTGTAGGTTTTAAATATCCCTCCAGTGTGTTCAGAATGGCCATTACATTTGTTTGGTCCACTACTGAAAGACTCATGTTGTGCTTGTAGACATGTCTGCACTCATTATACTCCACAAACTAGCTGTTTGAATTGTGACGTCCTTCCTATAAAGCTCGTTAGCAATGGCATAATCTTTGAATTCTGACCTGAACACATCCCAATTTGCACCTAGGTCGCCACTCATTTTCATTTGCTGCAGAAAGCAGAATCAGAGTAGCCATGCCCATGAATTACTGAAGGACTGAATTGATACTATTCACTTGAATTGATTCACAGCGGCACAGCCATTGTCTGTGCTTAAAATACAAAAGAAAAGCTCTGCCCTCCTGGTCTTCTGAATTAAGTGTTTACACTTCTGACACAATGTTTCTCATATTAATTAACGACAATAGCCAGGCTATTTACTTGAAACTTGTAAGTCAGGACTTGAAGCTTACTTGAGATTTGCATATGTGGGACTTATCCCATCTCTGCTTACCAATCACTAATGCAGCATAGAGTGTCACAATATTAAGATAAGATTCTTAAAGTTTTGATGGATGGAGGTGGTGGCTGTTGGGGGGACGGGTGAAGTATGAATCAAGTGGCATAACAGCGCTGCTGCAGAGAGAGACAGAGAGATCTACCTAGTTTGCCACCATCCTAAGTAGGACATATACAACAGCTTAAACACATACAGTACAATTTTATGATACTTGAACTTTAATGACAAATTTTGACATTATTTTTTAAAATGAGAATGGCATGTAAATAGTTTAAATCTGTTACAATACTGTACATTATCAGCCTTTGGACCAAATATACAGTATTGTTATGTTACGTTCTAGCTGTTGCTAGAATCCCAGGTGTAAAATATATCAAAGAGAAGATGTTGATTTGACATGATAGGTTTTGCCAGCACTTGCATAAACATCTTTGCTGCTCCAAAATGGCCTTTGTGGATTACAGAACTTGATGTCTAAATGTTGTCAGTGGCAGCACATAAGAAAGTATGGCATTCATGTTGTAATGGCTTCAGATTCCAGAACAGGATTCTTTAGACTTGGGTTGGCTATGCATTTCTTAAACCTACAGTATCTAGCTTGTCAGAAATACTTACATCAAATCAATCGCCAGTTTTAATTTACTTTACCAGAAACTATGGGATGCCAGAGATTAATTGCTTTGCATTTCATTTCAACTCTGCTAGGCTTAGGGTTTTCCATGAAGATGCCATTCTTTCCTTCCACTGCTCACATAAGCAATAACAAGAAATATTTTAAATCCCATAACAACTGAGACCCTTCTCACATTACATTTCTTTTTCAGATACTAAAAATGATAACCAGCTTATTTACCAGTTTGTAAATAATCAATGAAGAAATTATCTGTCCATTCAGTTTGTTAAGCCAATTTATTCCATTAAACAGTGACAGGGACATGGTAACTATACTGACTACACTGCATGAATGTCAGGGGCTAACCCTGGATGGGAAGCAGGGATAGGATAGAGTACATTTGCTTTGTACATTTGCTTTCAACAAATGCCAGTGACAAAAATATGCATATCTTAAGCATTGTATGATATAAAGATTTTGCATGTGCAGCTCTACCACTTGCCCAAGTTCTATAAATAACAAATATTCATTTTGTTTCAGAAATTAGTTACTTGTTAATTCATTGCAGTTGAAGAATATACAGTAAATATGTTACATTTAACATAATGGGCGGCACGGTGGCGCAGTGGTAGCACTGTTGCCTCGCAGTTAGGAGACCTGGGTTCACTTCCCGGGTCCTCCCTGCGTGGAGTTTGCATGTTCTCCCCGTGTCTGTGTGGGTTTCCTCCGGGCGCTCCGGTTTCCTCCCACAGTCCAAAGACATGCAGGTTAGGTGGATTGACGATTCTAAATTGGCCCTGGTGTGTGGATGTGTTTGTGTGTGTCCTGTGGTGGGTTGGCACCCTGCCCTGGATTGGTTCCTGCCTTGTGCCCTGTGTGGGCTGGGATTGGCTCCAGCAGACCCCCGTGACCCTGTGTTCGGATTCATTTAACATAACATTAGAAGAGAAATTCAAGTACTTTGCAGTCAGGTGATATTGGAGCCCAGATAATTAATTCTGTTTGCCTAAACCAATGTCCTAGTACACAGTCATTAAAGAAATGTTACACTTCCTATGTCAGAACTGCAGTGCCACATGATTATGTCTTAAACCGTGTAAGATATCTTTCAGCAGCCACAAGAAGTTAACAAGAATATTAAGATACAATAGATAAGGCACATGAACCTGTTCTGGATAAGTAGGTTAAAGAAATAAATAGAACATGTACAATGATGACATAAGCAAAAAAGAATTCTTCAAACATCAGCAATCAAAATACCATGTTAACTTTCTGAAGTTTCATTCCACTACTAAAATACCAGTAACGGCGTGTTACCGTGCAGTGAATACACTTGATTTGACCATACTCCGTTGACTCTTGACTTTCACCTTCGTTGACCATATACGTGTAGAATGATTTAAGATATGAAGAGGTAGGGGAAGTGATGGCGAAGGTGGTAGGGATGAGAATGACGCCCGTACGCATGCGCTGCATGACGGCCCTGCTACCCGCTGCCAAGAGTTGATTCTACAATAAAATAAAATAAAAATAAAAAGAGTAATAATTCCAAAACTCTTTGCTTTTAATATAAAGCTGTAGTGCAAAGTTTCAGTGTAGTATATGTGTATCAAATTTTAGGCTACAGGTTATTTGATTTTTGACCTTGACCTTCTTGGGTTGACCTTTGACATTGGAAGTCAATCATCACCCTGAAAGAGGATAGTAGAGGTCACGTAGTATATGTGCACCAAATTTCAGGTCAATAGGTGAAACAGTTTGCGAGCAACAGGTGAGTTAAAATCCTGAACAGACAAACGGACAGCCACGGTAAGGTATTATACAAGAAGATATACAGTATGGCTGTACCATGGCTGTGCTGGAACAGTTATCTGGCCAAGCAACAGTCCAAATGAAATGTCTGTTTAAATTATGTAATTGCCAAGCACACTATCCTGAACTTCCATAGGTGAACCTGTATGCTCTTCGGAAAGAAGACTTTCTGGTAAAAACGATTCCCACTACACAATACCAACACATTTCATGATAGTAAGCGTTCGCTGTTATGCAAACAGCTTTTCAAAATCCACTTGATCTCAATTCCATACTTTATAATAGTTGATGACACTGAGGTCAGCAATTGAATTTTCTATAAGGAGAAAAAAACATTTAAAAGTCTTTAAACATTTAACAAATTAATGTCTGTTGAGGTGACAATGAACAGAATGAGCAGCCAAATTTATGATAAAGAGCAAATTTGCTTGGTTTACCAATGACTTTTTCTGCTTAATTGTTTGCTGAAAATTTGCTGTGTGACCGGCTTACGCAAAACTTTATTTCCCCAGCACACTAAGATGCTTTGCGATGCCAATGTAAAATAACATGGGTGTAGCATCCAATGTTTGATGGGACAGCAACTTGAGTATGTAATGCTGGTCTCTTGCTCATTAATGGTTATATCTGCCCATACTTGTAACACAGATATGCCAAGTGTCTGATATAACAGCAGAGCTGTCAGTAAATGAAGTATGTAGCCAGCATCAGTTTAAGTGGAGAAAGGAGAAGATGCAAGTTGACACATTGGTGACTGAGCGATCGACGAGTAAATGCAGCTCCCATACAATGTGTTCACAGACTCAGCAGACTTGGAAATGTTTCCAAATGCAAGAATAAACATCTGTTTTCTTTGTGTGTGTATGTATCAGCCATCAAATTGTGTATGTGATTCAATACAATGTGATTGTGTATGCATGCAATTTAATAAATGCACCAACATTTCAAAACTCCCAAACTGTCCAAGCAATTCAATTCAATTCAAAAGTTCCTTTGAGGGTGCTTGTTTCAAAATAAGAATTAATTTGTTATTTAATGGAAACAATAATAATGTGAAGGGTAGAGATTAGCCTAGGGGCCTTGATACGAAAATATATTTTCTAGACTTGGTCAAAAGAAAATAATGAAAGAGACACATATCACAGTCCAAAATGTTTGTGCTTATCTTTATCTTTGTGATGTATGTTAAGAAAATGGAGTACTGGGTGAGGGATAGAACTACTGTACACTGGCTCACATCACACCCAAAATGAGAATGGACAGAATAGACTTCATCAAAGTCCTTCCCTGATCTAATTTTTATCACAACAACCCATACAAATATACCATTTCATAACAGTTTATTATTTAGTTCACAATAAAATATGATATAGCCACAAGCATAAAAATGTTGCGTAAGAAAGTTTCCACGTTCAAATTGCGATGTATAAAGCCTAAACTTGGCGTGAAGCCACGCACATTTCCACAGTAGCTCATACCCTGTCGTATGCAAGTTCTCTGCTCGGTTTTGCAGACTGGCGGCACCCAGCGTCAAAGCAGTGATACTGTTCCTGTGTAGTTTCCCTTTCTTCTTCAGATCCACATCCCTGACGCGGCTTTATAAATGCACTGAAATTAACAACATATTGTTTATTAGTTTAAGGCATCTGATTGTAATTAACCTGTAACAATATAATGGTCCACGGAATGGCCAAACTATTCCAAATACCATAGCTGCTTTAGCATTGTTACTCTCATTGCACCTTCTTTTTCTTCTTTCAGCTGCTCCCGTTAGGGGTTGCCACAGCGGATCATCTTTTTCCATATTATTCTCACTGCACCACTCGGAGAAGCTGATCGGAAAGAGAATTATCAGTATACAGCATCAAGCACACACTGCATCAGCCATGCTTCCTATTTGAACTGCTTCTCACACGGCAAACGCTTCAAAACCTGTATGGACCTCGCGTTTCAGAAAGAGTTTCATTCCAAGAACTATAAATGCAATCAATCTGTCCATCAAGTGTTCCTTGTACAGTGATACCTTGAGATACGAGTGCCCCAATGTACAAGTTTTTTGAGATACGAGCTGTCACTAGGTCGATTTTTTTGTCTTGAGTTACGAGCCAAAATTCGAAATATGAGCCATCAAAGAGCTTGTCCCCGCACATTCCGTGGAACTGACGACAGAGGAGCTGATGGAAATACATACGCAGCAACATACGGAGGTTCTGCAGGAGATCGGTATTGCGGAAGAGTTTATTTCTTAAAGTGAGATAAAGGAAGTGTTTGCAATGTGGGAAAAAGTTTCGAACTTCAAAGAAAAGAAACACCCTGAAAAAATGACAACTGATCATACAGTGGCTCTATTTAATGACACTTGCCTAACGCCTGACTTTACTGAAATGAATCTGAACTTGCAGCGCCGCTATTTAATGTCACTTGCCTAACTCCTGACTTTATTGAAATGAAACTGAACTTGCAGCGCCGCTATTTAATGACACTTGCCTAACGCCTGACTTTATTGAAATGAAACTGAACTTGCAGCGGCGCTATTTAATGACACTTGCCTAACGCCTGACTTTATTGAAATGAAACTGAACTTGCAGCGCCGCTATTTAATGACACTTGCCTAACGCCTGACTTTATTGAAATGAAACTGAACTTGCAGCGCCGCTATTTAATGACACTTGCCTAACTCATTTCAGAAACATTCTAAAGGGGAGGACTAAACAAAGCTCCTTGGAGAAGTTTCTATTGAAACACCATGCGAATGAAAGTGATGAAAGCGTGGCAAAAAAGAAAAAAAGTAGTGAAAAAGAAAATTAAGTTAAGCAAAAGTGAAGTGAAAGAAAAAAACATTACAATACGCTAATCGGCTTTGCCAACGTCTGTTTATTTCTTTAGATTCTCTTTTATGTATTAGGTTTAATTTTGTTTGTATACAATATTTGTTCATTATAAATACATTTTTCTTATATTGAAAACATTTAACAAAAACTTGGGGTGGTTTTTTTGGGGGCTTGCACGAATTAATCGTATTTCAATTAATTTCAATGGGAAAAATTAATTTGAGATACAAGCATTTTGACTTAAGAGCTCGGTCAATGAACGAATTAAACTCGTATCTCAAGGTATCACTGTAGAACTGTTTGTACTTATAAGTACAATCACCTCACTGTAAACTTGCACTACAATTATAATATTGCACAACCAGAGCCACTTTATAAAGCGCGTATTTACATATGATGACGATATCATTTTAAAGATGAAATGCAGCAAAATATGTTTATTATATTATACGGATAAAACTTTAACTTCATTTAAATAATCTATATTGTTTTTAATTAAAGGATATGGTGTTGCTACACTAGCAAGGATCCGGCGCTCCGTTCACGGATTATTCCTGCCTCGCACTGTATGCTTCACTGGGACTGATGTGAAGGATAGAATAATTAAACATGTACTATGAAGATATTTCAGTGTTCCTTAAACGTTTTGAAGAATTGGCGTTATATGCTTACAGATGGTTTAACGTCTATTACAGAGCTGATTGTGTGGCGATTGGGTATTTGGAGAAAGAAAGGTAAGGACAGGAATTGGGGGTTATTACGTTTGAAAGAGACAGTACTGCTGCAATAAATTATTTCATCGAAGTTCGCGCACAATCACTGCGCCACCACGTTCCCATGTTTAATAACATGCTTTAACTCCTATCATCATGAAAATTATATCAAGTATACATTTCAGTATTTTAATTATTTAGAGAGCTGTAATATTACGAATGTAATGGATTCTGTGTCCTGTCAGAGGAAGAAAAAACCATGTGAAGCACGTAGCGATTCACACACATACAGCCATAGAGCACATAGAAGATCAAATACAAAACAAACCATTTAACGTGCTAATTTTGTTATGATGGGATTTGAGAAACTAGTAAATTAAGCGATTTTAAGATGAAGTTTATGATGTTCTACTTTAATGACAAAATAAACTATGTGATTAAAGTGGAAATTTCGAGATTAAAGTTGGCATTTCGTGCTTTTTTTCCCACTGTGTGCCTATTTTTTTTTCTCTGTACCCTAATAAGCTTTCATATGACACTCAGACGGTGGGCTATGACTCGGCTTTTCACGGCGACTTTGATATGTGACTTCTTTTTTATTTCGGGCACTGTGAGACTTTGAGAACTTGAGCTTTCAAGTTTCTCCGACACACTTCCTTTTGTTGTTTATACCACTGTTTAAACCAACAAATAGTACGTTTTTCCTTGCCTCCACTTGGTATTCACTGAAATTGTTCTATTTTTCCTCCTGGTTTTGCCATTGTCTTTTCACATAAGGCTGAGCTTAAGGGCTATTTACATTGATTTACATATTCAAAGAGGCGTAATTCTGAGAGGAGACAGGGTGGGACAGCAGGCGCGTGCACGTGTGTTACTTTTCACTCTGACTGGGATTTATGTAGTAGAAGATTGTGGAAGTTGGCGAACGCACAGATTCCTGCATCTGGATTTTTTTGTGCGTAAGCACATTTCCGCTTTTGTGCTTACGTCCTGTTATAGTGTGAATTCTATGCACAGCGTTATGCATGAGGCCCCAGCTGGTCCGTATGTTTGACAGTTCTGGATATTGATGGAGATAACAAGACATTCCTTTAAGTGGTGCAGTGAATTATAACAGAAAATGAAACGTTTGAATGTAAGCCTTAATTAATTAAAAAATATAATAATCTAATGTTTATGAGGCACTCATCTTTATAATTCTCTTTGCAATTGTTGCTTTCAGTTCTGTACCTGGATGAGTCCTAAATGATTTCCTTTCAAATATAGTAAGACTCTTACTGTAAGAGTAACTGAAATGATATTAATATTATTATTATTGAACGATTAAAGTAACAAACAGGTAATTTTTCTTTTTTTTTTAAGTATTTTCCCTTTTTAATTAAGCAAAAAAAATCAAAGCTATTATAAATAAATACCATTTAATTTAAAATTCTTGAGACAAATAGGGCTATATCAAGGACTGTAATATTTCCTTAATATACTGCATATGGATGATCTGAGAGAAATCAAACTCCATTTTCTTTTTGAAAGGCTACATCAATACATTTTACAAATCTCAAGAGGAGAGCAGCACATCACCACATGGATCAAGATGTTATTGCTGACTTTGAATGCTTATCTGTACATGAATATAACTGTATGCTGGTGCAATACTATATATATGAAATGTGAAATACAGAAAGTGAGCAGTGATAAATTTCCTTCACAGTCCTTAATGGGTTAAACAAGCAACTAATATTGGATATACGACAGATGTAAATTACTCCACCTGGCATAATTTTAGAATAGAGGAGGAAATTTGAGTACTGTACACAGTCTTTGGGGGAATGTGCATTCTCCACATAGGCAGGTTAAAAGATTGCACTCAGATCTCTGGAGTTGTAACACACGAACGTTAATCACAGCACTACGATAAAATTAAAATCTCCTTTTTTTGAAATAATAGCACAGCACTTCTGAATATTGTGCTGTTTTTCTGAAATTGAATACAATATTTATGTTTGCATTTTATTTATATAGGACCGGTCAAGCTTTATTATAACTTTGCTATTAAGAGCATAATATAGTTTGTTTTCCATTTTAGATATAATGTATTGTATTTTTTGCGGTTAACATCTACGAGATTTAGGTACCTGTTCAACTTGCATATTTAATAATTTGCCAGGTGGAGTAACTGTTATGTAATCTGTTATTTCTTAAAATGGTATGTAGAATGTTAACAAACCAGTATTTTTCAAAGAAGCGATTTCAATTATTCCAACTACAACAATCTATGACGCACTGCCCTACAGTGTTTTTCTTGTTTGTTTTTTTTAAATGCAAAAAATTAACTCTTGCCTGGCAAAAAAGGAAATGAATGTGTTATAACTGGAGCAGAGTATAATAATTTGCCAGGCATGGGTAACTCAGAACGTTCACTTCTTAATTTTACAACCAGTACACACTGACATTCAATAAAACAACGACATTCTTTTCCTCAAGACTCATTTCCTATCCTTTTATCAGTCAACACACTTTTTAATACTCCCAACAGCATTCTGACAGAAACTACAGCTGAACACAACATTTTCCCCACAACCAGACTAAATCAAATGCAATTATATTCTTATACTTGCTCAGCAATATTACTTTAAATAACGTAGTCCTTCAACCAGTTCGGTGGGTAAGTACTACATTTGGGTCTGGGTCACTGTGGAAGCTCTGGTGGCTTGCCTTCATTCTGGACAGCTGTAGAGGCACAGTCTGGAACTGCAACCAGATGAGATGCATTCCAGGTCTTTCCATCACTCAATATGTATGTATGAGCACCCAATTTCTTATCGATGGGGACAGGGTTGCTGAACTTCTGGTGTCCTTTAGGAACATGCAGAGGATTTCTGACCCACACCTTATCTCCTATTTTGAAACAAGGTGAGCGAGCACCCGTTTGGTATCAATGTAGACCTTCATTCTGTTCTGGCAGTGCTCAACTGTAGTATGAACATCACCAGCAGACTTTAACCCTGAAGAAGTAGGTAGTAGTACCATCAATTTTGTGTGCGTCTGTTGACCATAAAGGAGTTCAAATGAAGAAATGCCAGTAGTTGCATGTGAAGTAGCCTGGTAGACATGCAAAAAGTCTATAATGGCAGCTTTCCAGGGATGGTTTTCATGATTAGCCAATTGAATTGTATGTTTCAGTACCTAGTTGAAGTGCTCTTCAGATCCATTGGCAGCAGGGTAATACAGTGAGGAGTACTGGCGTTTAATCTGTCTTTCCTCCAGAAAGGCAGCAAAAGCAGCAGAGATAAACTGAACCCCATTATCTGTCACCAGACTCAAGGGGTTACCATACCAACTGAAAACAGAAGATAGGAATGTGAGTATATTAGCAGTAGTTATGGAAGGGGTGAAGGCTACTTCCAGCCATTTGCTGTGGTAGTCAATCACAGTGAAGGCATATTTAGAGTCCCATGTAGCAGTGTCAAAGGGGCCTACAATGTCCAAAGCCACTTTTTTTCATGGGCCATCTGGAAAAGATGTAGGCTATAGGCGGAGCGGGTGTGGATGAGCTGTTTTGTCATTCAGCTGGCATGTGTGACAAGAACTAATGACAGTACAAGTATCAGCGTCCATCTTTGGCCAACAGTAAAGCTCCCTGAGTCGTTGTTTGGTGAGTACCAAACCTTGGTGACTTTCATGTGCAATTGCAATTAGTGATGAATGAAGGCTATTTGACACAATCAGTCATGAACCACGAAACATAAAGTTGTCACTGACAGAAAATTCTAGACAGAGCTTGTAGTATGGCAGAAGATCATCATCCAAAGTCTTTGGAGAAGGAGACCAGCTCTGTGTGGTCTGTGTACTTAGCTTAGTGAGGTCTGGACATTAAGCACAAGCACATTCCAAGTCAGGAGACAATGTCTTATGTGCCACAGACAGGAGGGTGACAAACTCTGGTTCAGCATTGTCAGCAGCTGCAGGAGCAACAGGTAAGGGCAGATGAGACAGGCAGTCAGCAGGACCATTCTGAGAACCTGGGCGAAACATTACATCATAGTTAAATGACAGAACACGTGCAGACCATCTTGCAATGCGGATCCCAGCATGACTGATCCCCTTGGTGGTCAACAGGGTTGTCAGTGCCTGATGGTCCATGTGGAGGATGAAGCGACATCCCCACATGTATGTGCACCACTTCTCCACCACCCACACACAGGCAAATGTTTCTTTTTCCACTATTGAATATTTACGATCTGTAGTGGAAAGAGTCCACGAGGCAAATGCCACAGTTCTTTCTACATTGTCAGAACCAAGGTGAGAAAGAATGGCTCTTACACCATACTCGGAAGCATCAGTGAAAACTACAGTATACAGTGTTGGGTCAAAAAGTGCCAAAGCAGGGCTATCCACCAGCAATGATTTTACCTGCTCAAAGGTCTTCTGTGAATCAGCTGTCCACTGGAATGCACCTGCAGGCTGTCTCAAGCATTCACACATTGGTTCAATGACAGTAATATGGTTTGGTAGAAATTTAGAGTACCAAGACAGCAGTCCAAGAAAAGAACACAAAGTAACAGCATCTGTGGGCGTAGGAGCATTCATGATGGCATTCATGTTTGATGGGACAGCAACTTGAGTATGTAATGCTGGTCTCTTGCTCATTAATGGTTATATCTGCCCATACTTGTAACACAGATATGCCAAGTGTCTGATATAACAGCAGAGCTGTCAGTAAATGAAGTATGTAGCCAGCATCAGTTTAAGTGAAGAAAGGAGAAGATGCAAGTTGACACATTGGTGACTGAGCGATCGACGAGTAAATGCAGCTCCCATACAATGTGTTCACAGACTCAGCAGACTTGGAAGTGTTTCCAAATGCAAGAATAAACATCTGTTTTCTTTGTGTGTGTATGTATCAGCCATCAAATTGTGTATGTGATTCAATACAATGTGATTGTGTATGCATGCAATTTAATAAATGCACCAACATTTCAAAACTCCCAAACTGTCCAAGCAATTCAATTCAATTCAAAAGTTCCTTTGAGGGTGCTTGTTTCAAAATAAGAATTAATTTGTTATTTAATGGAAACAATAATAATGTGAAGGGTAGAGATTAGCCTAGGGGCCTTGATACGAAAATATATTTTCTAGACTTGGTCAAAAGAAAATAATGAAAGAGACACATATCACAGTCCAAAATGTTTGTGCTTATCTTTATCTTTGTGATGTATGTTAAGAAAATGGAGTACTGGGTGAGGGATAGAACTACTGTACACTGGCTCACATCACACCCAAAATGAGAATGGACAGAATAGACTTCATCAAAGTCCTTCCCTGATCTAATTTTTATCACAACAACCCATACAAATATACCATTTCATAACAGTTTATTATTTAGTTCACAATAAAATATGATATAGCCACAAGCATAAAAATGTTGCGTAAGAAAGTTTCCACGTTCAAATTGCGATGTATAAAACCTAAACTTGGCGTGAAGCCACGCACATTTCCACAGTAGCTCATACCCTGTCGTATGCAAGTTCTCTGCTCGGTTTTGCAGACTGGCGGCACCCAGCGTCAAAGCAGTGATACTGTTCCTGTGTAGTTTCCCTTTCTTCTTCAGATCCACATCCCTGACGCGGCTTTATAAATGCACTGAAATTAACAACATATTGTTTATTAGTTTAAGGCATCTGATTGTAATTAACCTGTAACAATATAATGGTCCACGGAATGGCCAAACTATTCCAAATACCATAGCTGCTTTAGCATTGTTACTCTCATTGCACCTTCTTTTTCTTCTTTCAGCTGCTCCCGTTAGGGGTTGCCACAGCGGATCATCTTTTTCCATATTATTCTCACTGCACCACTCGGAGAAGCTGATCGGAAAGAGAATTATCAGTATACAGCATCAAGCACACACTGCATCAGCCATGCTTCCTATTTGAACTGCTTCTCACACGGCAAACGCTTCAAAACCTGTATGGACCTCGCGTTTCAGAAAGAGTTTCATTCCAAGAACTATAAATGCAATCAATCTGTCCATCAAGTGTTCCTTGTACAGTGATACCTTGAGATACGAGTGCCCCAATGTACAAGTTTTTTGAGATACGAGCTGTCACTAGGTCGATTTTTTTGTCTTGAGTTACGAGCCAAAATTCGAAATATGAGCCATCAAAGAGCTTGTCCCCGCACATTCCGTGGAACTGACGACAGAGGAGCTGATGGAAATACATACGCAGCAACATACGGAGGTTCTGCAGGAGATCGGTATTGCGGAAGAGTTTATTTCTTAAAGTGAGATAAAGGAAGTGTTTGCAATGTGGGAAAAAGTTTCGAACTTCAAAGAAAAGAAACACCCTGAAAAAATGACAACTGATCATACAGTGGCTCTATTTAATGACACTTGCCTAATGCCTGACTTTACTGAAATGAATCTGAACTTGCAGCGCCGCTATTTAATGTCACTTGCCTAACTCCTGACTTTATTGAAATGAAACTGAACTTGCAGCGCCGCTATTTAATGACACTTGCCTAACGCCTGACTTTATTGAAATGAAACTGAACTTGCAGCGCCGCTATTTAATGACACTTGCCTAACGCCTGACTTTATTGAAATGAAACTGAACTTGCAGCGCCGCTATTTAATGACACTTGCCTAACGCCTGACTTTATTGAAATGAAACTGAACTTGCAGCGCCGCTATTTAATGACACTTGCCTAACTCATTTCAGAAACATTCTAAAGGGGAGGACTAAACAAAGCTCCTTGGAGAAGTTTCTATTGAAACACCATGCGAATGAAAGTGATGAAAGCGTGGCAAAAAAGAAAAAAAGTAGTGAAAAAGAAAATTAAGTTAAGCAAAAGTGAAGTGAAAGAAAAAAACATTACAATACGCTAATCGGCTTTGCCAACGTCTGTTTATTTCTTTAGATTCTCTTTTATGTATTAGGTTTAATTTTGTTTGTATACAATATTTGTTCATTATAAATACATTTTTCTTATATTGAAAACATTTAACAAAAACTTGGGGTGGTTTTTTTGGGGGCTTGCACGAATTAATCGTATTTCAATTAATTTCAATGGGAAAAATTAATTTGAGATACAAGCATTTTGACTTAAGAGCTCGGTCAATGAACGAATTAAACTCGTATCTCAAGGTATCACTGTAGAACTGTTTGTACTTATAAGTACAATCACCTCACTGTAAACTTGCACTACAATTATAATATTGCACAACCAGAGCCACTTTATAAAGCGCGTATTTACATATGATGACGATATCATTTTAAAGATGAAATGCAGCAAAATATGTTTATTATATTATACGGATAAAACTTTAACTTCATTTAAATAATCTATATTGTTTTTAATTAAAGGATATGGTGTTGCTACACTAGCAAGGATCCGGCGCTCCGTTCACGGATTATTCCTGCCTCGCACTGTATGCTTCACTGGGACTGATGTGAAGGATAGAATAATTAAACATGTACTATGAAGATATTTCAGTGTTCCTTAAACGTTTTGAAGAATTGGCGTTATATGCTTACAGATGGTTTAACGTCTATTACAGAGCTGATTGTGTGGCGATTGGGTATTTGGAGAAAGAAAGGTAAGGACAGGAATTGGGGGTTATTACGTTTGAAAGAGACAGTACTGCTGCAATAAATTATTTCATCGAAGTTCGCGCACAATCACTGCGCCACCACGTTCCCATGTTTAATAACATGCTTTAACTCCTATCATCATGAAAATTATATCAAGTATACATTTCAGTATTTTAATTATTTAGAGAGCTGTAATATTACGAATGTAATGGATTCTGTGTCCTGTCAGAGGAAGAAAAAACCATGTGAAGCACGTAGCGATTCACACACATACAGCCATAGAGCACATAGAAGATCAAATACAAAACAAACCATTTAACGTGCTAATTTTGTTATGATGGGATTTGAGAAACTAGTAAATTAAACGATTTTAAGATGAAGTTTATGATGTTCTACTTTAATGACAAAATAAACTATGTGATTAAAGTGGAAATTTCGAGATTAAAGTTGGCATTTCGTGCTTTTTTTCCCACTGTGTGCCTATTTTTTTTTCTCTGTACCCTAATAAGCTTTCATATGACACTCAGACGGTGGGCTATGACTCGGCTTTTCACGGCGACTTTGATATGTGACTTCTTTTTTATTTCGGGCACTGTGAGACTTTGAGAACTTGAGCTTTCAAGTTTCTCCGACACACTTCCTTTTGTTGTTTATACCACTGTTTAAACCAACAAATAGTACGTTTTTCCTTGCCTCCACTTGGTATTCACTGAAATTGTTCTATTTTTCCTCCTGGTTTTGCCATTGTCTTTTCACATAAGGCTGAGCTTAAGGGCTATTTATATTGATTTACATATTCAAAGAGGCGTAATTCTGAGAGGAGACAGGGTGGGACAGCAGGCGCGTGCACGTGTGTTACTTTTCACTCTGACTGGGATTTATGTAGTAGAAGATTGTGGAAGTTGGCGAACGCACAGATTCCTGCATCTGGATTTTTTTGTGCGTAAGCACATTTCCGCTTTTGTGCTTACGTCCTGTTATAGTGTGAATTCTATGCACAGCGTTATGCATGAGGCCCCAGCTGGTCCGTATGTTTGACAGTTCTGGATATTGATGGAGATAACAAGACATTCCTTTAAGTGGTGCAGTGAATTATAACAGAAAATGAAACGTTTGAATGTAAGCCTTAATTAATTAAAAAATATAATAATCTAATGTTTATGAGGCACTCATCTTTATAATTCTCTTTGCAATTGTTGCTTTCAGTTCTGTACCTGGATGAGTCCTAAATGATTTCCTTTCAAATATAGTAAGACTCTTACTGTAAGAGTAACTGAAATGATATTAATATTATTATTATTGAAGGATTAAAGTAACAAACAGGTAATTTTTCTTTTTTTTTTAAGTATTTTCCCTTTTTAATTAAGCAAAAAAAATCAAAGCTATTATAAATAAATACCATTTAATTTAAAATTCTTGAGACAAATAGGGCTATATCAAGGACTGTAATATTTCCTTAATATACTGCATATGGATGATCTGAGAGAAATCAAACTCCATTTTCTGTTTGAAAGGCTACATCAATACATTTTACAAATCTCAAGAGGAGAGCAGCACATCACCACATGGATCAAGATGTTATTGCTGACTTTGATTGCTTATCTGTACATGAATATAACTGTATGCTGGTGCAATACTATATATATGAAATGTGAAATACAGAAAGTGAGCAGTGATAAATTTCCTTCACAGTCCTTAATGGGTTAAACAAGCAACTAATATTGGATATACGACAGATGTAAATTACTCCACCTGGCATAATTTTAGAATAGAGGAGGAAATTTGAGTACTGTACACAGTCTTTGGGGGAATGTGCATTCTCCACATAGGCAGGTTAAAAGATTGCACTCAGATCTCTGGAGTTGTAACACACGAACGTTAATCACAGCACTACGATAAAATTAAAATCTCCTTTTTTTGAAATAATAGCACAGCACTTCTGAATATTGTGCTGTTTTTCTGAAATTGAATACAATATTTATGTTTGCATTTTATTTATATAGGACCGGTCAAGCTTTATTATAACTTTGCTATTAAGAGCATAATATAGTTTGTTTTCCATTTTAGATATAATGTATTGTATTTTTTGCGGTTAACATCTACGAGATTTAGGTACCTGTTCAACTTGCATATTTAATAATTTGCCAGGTGGAGTAACTGTTATGTAATCTGTTATTTCTTAAAATGGTATGTAGAATGTTAACAAACCAGTATTTTTCAAAGAAGCGATTTCAATTATTCCAACTACAACAATCTATGACGCACTGCCCTACAGTGTTTTTCTTGTTTGTTTTTTTTAAATGCAAAAAATTAACTCTTGCCTGGCAAAAAAGGAAATGAATGTGTTATAACTGGAGCAGAGTATAATAATTTGCCAGGCATGGGTAACTCAGAACGTTCACTTCTTAATTTTACAACCAGTACACACTGACATTCAATAAAACAACGACATTCTTTTCCTCAAGACTCATTTCCTATCCTTTTATCAGTCAACACACTTTTTAATACTCCCAACAGCATTCTGACAGAAACTACAGCTGAACACAACATTTTCCCCACAACCAGACTAAATCAAATGCAATTATATTCTTATACTTGCTCAGCAATATTACTTTAAATAACGTAGTCCTTCAACCAGTTCGGTGGGTAAGTACTACATTTGGGTCTGGGTCACTGTGGAAGCTCTGGTGGCTTGCCTTCATTCTGGACAGCTGTAGAGGCACAGTCTGGAACTGCAACCAGATGAGATGCATTCCAGGTCTTTCCATCACTCAATATGTATGTATGAGCACCCAATTTCTTATCGATGGGGACAGGGTTGCTGAACTTCTGGTGTCCTTTAGGAACATGCAGAGGATTTCTGACCCACACCTTATCTCCTATTTTGAAACAAGGTGAGCGAGCACCCGTTTGGTATCAATGTAGACCTTCATTCTGTTCTGGCAGTGCTCAACTGTAGTATGAACATCACCAGCAGACTTTAACCCTGAAGAAGTAGGTAGTAGTACCATCAATTTTGTGTGCGTCTGTTGACCATAAAGGAGTTCAAATGAAGAAATGCCAGTAGTTGCATGTGAAGTAGCCTGGTAGACATGCAAAAAGTCTATAATGGCAGCTTTCCAGGGATGGTTTTCATGATTAGCCAATTGAATTGTATGTTTCAGTACCTAGTTGAAGTGCTCTTCAGATCCATTGGCAGCAGGGTAATACAGTGAGGAGTACTGGCGTTTAATCTGTCTTTCCTCCAGAAAGGCAGCAAAAGCAGCAGAGATAAACTGAACCCCATTATCTGTCACCAGACTCAAGGGGTTACCATACCAACTGAAAACAGAAGATAGGAATGTGAGTATATTAGCAGTAGTTATGGAAGGGGTGAAGGCTACTTCCAGCCATTTGCTGTGGTAGTCAATCACAGTGAAGGCATATTTAGAGTCCCATGTAGCAGTGTCAAAGGGGCCTACAATGTCCAAAGCCACTTTTTTTCATGGGCCATCTGGAAAAGATGTAGGCTATAGGCGGAGCGGGTGTGGATGAGCTGTTTTGTCATTCAGCTGGCATGTGTGACAAGAACTAATGACAGTACAAGTATCAGCGTCCATCTTTGGCCAACAGTAAAGCTCCCTGAGTCGTTGTTTGGTGAGTACCAAACCTTGGTGACTTTCATGTGCAATTGCAATTAGTGATGAATGAAGGCTATTTGACACAATCAGTCATGAACCACGAAACATAAAGTTGTCACTGACAGAAAATTCTAGACAGAGCTTGTAGTATGGCAGAAGATCATCATCCAAAGTCTTTGGAGAAGGAGACCAGCTCTGTGTGGTCTGTGTACTTAGCTTAGTGAGGTCTGGACATTAAGCACAAGCACATTCCAAGTCAGGAGACAATGTCTTATGTGCCACAGACAGGAGGGTGACAAACTCTGGTTCAGCATTGTCAGCAGCTGCAGGAGCAACAGGTAAGGGCAGATGAGACAGGCAGTCAGCAGGACCATTCTGAGAACCTGGGCGAAACATTACATCATAGTTAAATGACAGAACACGTGCAGACCATCTTGCAATGCGGATCCCAGCATGACTGATCCCCTTGGTGGTCAACAGGGTTGTCAGTGCCTGATGGTCCATGTGGAGGATGAAGCGACATCCCCACATGTATGTGCACCACTTCTCCACCACCCACACACAGGCAAATGTTTCTTTTTCCACTATTGAATATTTACGATCTGTAGTGGAAAGAGTCCACGAGGCAAATGCCACAGTTCTTTCTACATTGTCAGAACCAAGGTGAGAAAGAATGGCTCTTACACCATACTCGGAAGCATCAGTGAAAACTACAGTATACAGTGTTGGGTCAAAAAGTGCCAAAGCAGGGCTATCCACCAGCAATGATTTTACCTGCTCAAAGGTCTTCTGTGAATCAGCTGTCCACTGGAATGCACCTGCAGGCTGTCTCAAGCATTCACACATTGGTTCAATGACAGTAATATGGTTTGGTAGAAATTTAGAGTACCAAGACAGCAGTCCAAGAAAAGAACACAAAGTAACAGCATCTGTGGGCGTAGGAGCATTCATGATGGCTTGTAAATGGGCCTTATCAGGAAGGAGGCCATCAGCAGACACTATATGCCCAAAGAAGGGTAGGCTAGACTGACTAAACTTACACTTGTCATTCTTTAGCTGCAGGCCAGCAGCTTCCAGCCGGCATAACAAAGTTTATAAGGTCTTGTCATGGGTAGTCAGGTCAGGTCCATGTACTTTGACATCATCCAAGTAATTCTCCATGCCAGGTAAGCCAGCGAGAATACCAGTCATCATTTTCTGGAAGGTGGAGGGTGCAGACGCCAAACCATAAGGAACCCAACAAAACCTGAAGATGCCTTCATGTGTAATGAAAGCAGACAGGTCCTGACTGTCATCATGTAGTGGCACTTGGTAGTAGGCACTGGCTATGTCAATGGTAGAGAATACAGTAGCCCCTCTGAGTGCAGAAAGGAGTTCATCTACGTATATGTGACAAGGGAAACGAGTCCACAATAATTGCTTTATTGGGCTCACGCAGATCAACACACATGTAAATTTTACCAGACTTGTGCTGAGTGACTACAATAGGTGAGACCCAACAGAAGCATCAATTTGTTCTATGATGCCAGCAGAGAGTAGGCGGTTAAGTTCTTCAGACACAGTATCTCTAACTGACAGTTTTTGTCACGCTGGAGGTATTGCCTCATCGATCTTAATGTGGTGGATGAAATTTTTAACACAGCCAATGGACAGGGGCACAGCAGCGCACTGTAAGACTAGCACAGGCACAGTGGAAGCTGCAGCATCAGAAAGCATAGCTTTATTGTTCACAATGTGCACATGAAAAGTGACATTAAGTCTCTACCCATCAGTGGGATTCAATTTTCCACAATGAAAAATGTAGCCTGGCTCATACGGCCATGTAGACACACACTTACAGATAGGCACCCAAGTACAGGGACATGAGATTTCGAATATGTCACAAGTCTTACTGTAGGTTTTGTCAGAGGAATGTTGCTAGTGACAAGTGTAAATGCAGTGTGGCATAATTGAGACTGATGAGCCAGTGTCGACAATCAGGTTCAGTGAGCAGGAATGAGAGCCTGGAGCTAAGATTTCCACTGCACAGGTAATTTTATCAGGTGTATGTAATATATTTTCTGTATGTAGTACAGTAACTTCTGGCAATTCAACCTCACGTACTTCCCTTGTACAAGGTTGGGCAGAGTGACACACTTTAGCAAAATGCCCAGTTTTTTTTGCAATTCGTACAAGTTGCTTATGTGGCAGGGCAGTTCACAGGTGTGACAGTGATCCATATTGAAAGCACACTTTACATTTAGCAGAGTTAGCAGACATAGTAGTAGCAGATGTCTGTTGTTGTCGGGGTTTATTCCTATGCTTATGCTGCACCGTCTGTACTGGCATAACTCTGGGGTTCGTAGAAATGGTTTTAGCCTGATATGTAGCTGCTTCTATATGACAAGCAAGAGTTACTGCTTTATCCAACGTAAGGCCTGGCTCCAATAGCAATCTTTCATGAATTCGTGGGCTATATGCATGCTCAATCAATTGGTCATGAATCATTTCATCTGCACGTTTGGCAAATTCACGTTGCAAGAAGCTCACGTAGTGCTGCCACGTATTGCAGAATAGGTCTCTTGTGGTCCCTTGGTTCTCTTACGAAACGTATGGCACTCAACAACGACTTTAGCTTTAGACAGAAAGTACTGTATACTTTCAATGCTTCTATAGTGGTATCATGTAGTACCTGTATTAGGCAGAGTGTAAAAAATTTGTTGACCTTCGGTCCCGAGACAATGAAATAGCACTGTTGTCTTCCTATAGTGTCAGGCCAAGCATCCCGAGTACCATCAAAAACAAGCAAATGATTATTGAACATCTGAAGCCATGTTGCAAATGGCAGTGCAGGTTCACCGGGGCTCGGAAGAAAAAAACTTCGAAAAGGCACTTTAGCAACAGTCATTTTCACTGATACTATGAACAAAATAAAGAAGAGATCCTCATCGCCAATTTTGTTGTGACCAGAGCAGAGTATAATAATTAGCCAGCCATGGGTAACTCAGAACATTCACTTCTTTATTTTATGACCAGCACACACTTATACATAATAAAGCAATGACATTCTTTTTTCCAAGACTCATTTCCAATCCTTTCATCAAGTAACTCATATTTTAATACCCCCAGTAGCATTCTGGCAGAAACTACAACTGAACACAACAGAATGGCCCCCTGTTTACTTACACACATGTACTTACATTGGGAATTGTGATTGAATCTTGCCACCAATCAGTGTTCTCCTTTTCATTTGCCAAGGTACCTACTAGGGAATCCATTCCCGGGAATGAAACTGCTGTAATTCCCAGCAAAACAGGAATGGCCAAGCTCGCATGTATGGCATGTAAAAGTGTAAAAATCGATCAAGAAATAACACAGTTATAGTTGAAAATAGTTAAGGTGGAGCCATTGCTGCAGCTTGAACTTCATCAGACAACAGCTTTGAACAGCAATTTGAAATTGCAATGCTCAGTCTGTTGCATCCGCATTATCTGTGCCAAGAAACTTGCCATCATAGAATGATGACAGGAAACTGGATGCATCAGTAAAAGCTGAAATGGCGGTGTTTCAGAGCAACAGCAAGCGCGGGCATTGTTTAAAACAAGTCTATCAGTATCTGATGACTGTGCCGCCTACTTCATTGGAGGCAGAGCGTGCTTTCTCTGCGGCTGGTGTACTCTGCACGAAGGTGTGCTCTCGTCTGGACGACTGCACACTGGACACATTGTGCTTTCTACGCTCTTAATACCGCAACTAAAGATACATGTACTTATATGACAGCATAAACTGCTTGTAGATAAGGTTAGTCTTTTATTTGTGTCAACATATTGCAGTAGTTTTATTAAAAATAAGTGTCGGTCGTTCTAAAACCATTCACACGTGAGATGCCCGTGCAGTGTGTCATCCCCGGGAGCCCGAGATTCCCGGGAATGACACGCAGGATTCCTGAATTTCCGGGAATGGATAAACCTGTCCGGGAATGGATTCCCTAGTACCTACCTTTTCCGTACACTTTAACTTGTCGCCATTGTCACAACCTGATTTGAACTGGAAACTCCATTTGGACTACTCATGCATTACAAAAAAGTAATTGCTAGTGAGCATTAGGAGACATTGTGTTCATACTTGCGGCAGAAATTAAATGTTTTCATGAATGTGTAGTCCAAATTGGACTTCTGGTCCAAACCAGGCACTGACAGTAGTCACCTCTAATTTTGTATGCGACACCACATTTAATTCTGCGTATAACTTTGTTTAATTACGGCAGCTCTGAACCGCACATTGCAAAAAATTATAGTAAGTTACGTTCTTTATGTTTACAAGTATCTGACTGCACCACTAGTACGGAGCCCCTGATGAGATAAGGTGTGTTTTTTTTCTTCCCGGGAAACAATTCGGTGTGTACAACTTACTATCTCGTGCCCACCTTTTACCATAGCCTGCACACCAGGTACTTTAAGGGTCTCACCAGCTAATACTGTGTGTGCGCCGCATACATTCAGATGAGCACAAAATACCATTGTGTGCTACTATATATCATTTTCTGGAAAAAGTTTGATGTTGTCCTCACACAGTTACATTCCACAGAAATGGATATTGGTAAGTTTAGAAAAGCAGGCTATGCATTCAAGCCCAGATCGTTGGAGATGCAAAGTAGCAGCGCTAACCCCTGCACTAATTTATAGTAAAGGGAAATGACATTACTTAGCAATCAACTTGCTAGCTCGCAGCTTCTTATTCACATAAGTTACGAAAAGAATTCATATTTCATGTATTGAGTGCATGTGAAGTTTACCTAGTCCAATGCGGGTTAACAAATTTAATTCTCTTGTAAGCCTGGCACACTCTATCGCTTATCTACACCAATGAACTGTGGGATTTAACATGCATCTAAAGAGTTAAATTCAAATTGGGCCACACTAGGGAACTTCTTTGACTAACTTGCTCTGTTATCAGTGATGCGAAGAAGACACATTCTTTCAATTGACTGTGATATTTAATATGTGCTCTAAAAAGTTAAATTGATTTGGATCTCTAATTTTCAAAGTTCTTTGACAAAGAGATACATTTTTTGTTAAATGCAAGTATCACCTGCAATTTAACTTAGGGATCCATCTTGTCAAAAATGTGATAATGAAAACGGCCGCAACATGATTTAGCTCTCTGCTTTGCCTTTAAATTTTGCAGTTCATTTTGCACATTTCAACGGATGACCCATTGTGCCAGTGGATTTGACTCGGATATTAAACTTTAGCTTTTTAACAAGGGTACATTTCTTTTCTGAAAACAATGGGAATTAAAGTGGCCTGGTTTGGATTTAACTCTCTAGATGCCAGTGTGTTTCTTCGTGCCGATACCAAGCCTGGATAAATAGGGAGGGTTACGTCAGAAGGGCATCCGGTGTAAAATTTTGCCAAATCAATGTGCAGAAAACAATACAAATTTCCAAACTGGATCAGTTGAACCCCGGGTTAACAACGACCACCACCAGTACTGTTAGCCAACAGAGTGCTGGCTGGAAATTGGGCTACTGTTGCCCGAAGAAGGAGAAGAAGATGGGGGAGACATGTCCGGAGGCAGGAGGAGAGGAGGAAGGAAAAGAGAGTGGAACTGAGGGTAGGAACTTTGAATGTTGGCAGTATGACTGATAAGGGAAGAGAGTTAGCAAATATGATGGAGAGAAGGAAGGTTGATATATAGTGCGTGCAAGAGACTAAATAGAAGGGGAGTAAGGCCAGGTGGATCGGAGGTGGATTCAAATTGTTCTATCGTGGTGTGGATGGGAGGAGAAATGGGGTAGGAGTTATTCTGAAGGAACAGTATGTCAAGAGTGTTTTTGGAGGTGAAAAGAGTGTCAGACAGAATAATGATTATGAAGCTGGAAATTGAAGGTGTGATGATGAATGTTGTTAGTGCATATGCACCGCAAGTTGGGTGTGCGATGGATGAGAAAGAAGATTTTTGGAGTGAGTTGGATGAAATGATGAACAGTGTGCCCAAAGGACAGAAAGTGGTGATTGGAGCGGATTTCAATGGACATATTGGTGAAGGGAACAGAGGAGACGAGGAGGTGATGGGTAGGTATGGTGTGAAGGAGAGGAAGGAAGAAGGTCAGAGGATAGTGGATTTTGCCAAAAGGTTAGACATGGCTGTGGTGAATACGTATTTTAAGAAGAGGGAGGAACATAGGGTGATGTACAAGAGTGGAGGAAGATGCACACAGGTGGATTACATGCTATGCAGAAGAGTCTGAAGGAGATTGAAGACTGCAAAGTGGTTGTAGGGGGAAAGTATAGTTAAGCAGCATAGGAATGTGGTCTGTATAATGATGTTGAAGATCAAGAAGAGAAAGAGAGTGAGGGCAGAGCCAAGGATCAAATGGTAGAAGCTGAAAAAGGAAGACTGCAATGTTGAGTTTAGGGAGGAGGTGAGACAGACACTGGGTGACAGTGAAGAGTTACCAGACAGTTGGGCAACTACTGCGGATGTAGTAAGGGTGACAGCAAGAAGGGTGCTTGGCGTGACATCTGGACAGAGGAAAGAGGTAAAGGAGACCTGGTGGTGGAATGGGGAAGTACAGGAGAGTATACAGAGGAAGAGGATGGCAAAGAAGAAATGGGATAGTCAGAGAGATACGAAAAGTAGACAAGAGTACAAGGAGATAAGGCGCAAGGTGAAGAGAGAGGTGGCAAAGGCTAAAGAAAAGGTATATGATGAGTTAAATGAGAGGTTGGACACTAAGGAGGGAGAAGAGGACCTGTATCGATTGGCTATACAGAGGGACCAGCTAGGAAAAATGTGCAGCAGGTTAGGTTGATAAAGGATAAAGATGGAAACATACTCACAAGTGAGGAGAGTGTGTTGAGCAGATGGAAAGAGTACTTTGAGAGGTTCATGAATGAAGAGAACGAGAGAGGGAAGAGGTTGGATGATATGGAGATAGTGAATCAGGAAGTGCAACGGATTATCAAGGAGGAAGTAAGGACAGCTATGAAGAGGATGAAAAATGGAAAGGCTGTTGGTCCAGATGACATACATGTGGAAGCATGGAGGTATGGAGAGATGGCAGTGGAGTTTTTAACCAGATTGTTTAATGAAATCTTGGAAAGTGAGATGATGCCTGAGGAGTGGAGAAGAATTGTACTGGTGCTGATATTTAAGAATAAGGGGGATGTGTAGGACTTTAGTAACTACAGGGGGATAAAATTGATGAGCCACAGCATGAAGTTATGGGAAAGAGTAGTGGAAGCTAGGTTAAGAAGTGAGGTGATGATTAGTGAGTAGCAGTATGGTTTCATGTCAAGAAAGAGCACCACAGATGCAATGTTTGCTCTGAGGATGTTGATGAAGAAGTATAGAGAAGGCCAGAAGGAGTCGTATTGCGTCTTTGTGGACCTGGAGAAAGCATATGACAGGGAGCCTTGAGAGGAGCTGTGGTATTGTATGAGGAAGGCGGGAGTGGCAGAGAAGTATGTTAGAGTTGAACAGGATATGTACGAGGGAAGTGTGACTGTGGTGAAGTCTCCAGTAGGAGTGACGGATGCATTCAAGGTGGAGGTGGGATTACATCAGGGATTGGCTCTGAGCCCTTTCTTATTTGCAATGGTGATGGACAGGTTGACAGACGAATTTAGACAGGAGTTCCTGTGGACTATGATGTTTGCTGATGACATTGTGATCTGTAGTGATAGTAGGGAGCAGGTTGAGGAGACCCTGGAGAGGTGGAGATGTGACAGGTGTCTCATCACACTTACAGGTAATCTAACTTAGTCAGCATTAAAATATTCGACTACGCCACCCAGTTTTATTAAGAGACTAGGAACTCTTGAAATTTACTGATAATAGCACACAGGTTTCTTTAAATTGGGTGGTGAGTAAACACACAATGAAAGACACAATAATAATTTCAGAAAAAGCAACAGTAAGTTCTATTACACAAGACAATATAAAGTACATTAAAAAGATAAACGAACATAACAAAATCTAAACATATCAGGAACGAATTTCCTTTTTGAAAAGGAAAACATAGTCCACACTCTAAAAGTCCATTAAAAACAAGAATTGGAGGATACAACCTTTAATGGTGCAGAGTCCAGTTTGTGCACTGTTACCCCAACAATAATCGTCCAACTGTCCACCGATGCACTCTGTTCACTGGACACTCATTTCCCAACGATTTGTCAAATCGTTGAATGCCTGTCAGTGTCTCTTCGTCGTTCTTTTTTTTCCACTCTGGGCTCCTTGTGTTGCTGTGACCTAGGCACGCCTCATTTCTCGTCTGTCAGCTTTGCTTGGTCCTTTCATGCGGCTTCCCTTTCTCGCTGGACCCACAACCGGCATCTCCTTGTGGAGCTGTCTCTTCCTCCCTGGAAGTAAGTGTTGCCGTCCTTGTGCCTCACGTCGTGCCAGCCAGGTAATCTTGTCTGCCTACGAGCCCCTGTGCTCTGTTTGAGTGTCTTGGCAACGTTCTCAGTGGACCATCCCTCCTCTGCCTTCTCCTGACCAGGAGTTTAAATCTCCTTCAGTTCCTTCCGTTGTCAGTCCTGGACAATTGGTTTAAACAATGGCACATCTAAATTTTCTGGGTATAACAATTAATGAAAATCAAGTTAACAAAATGTATTGTTACCAACCATTAATGAGTACAGATCTACTGATTAGAAACCAATATTGTCAAACATGTTAATTTCCAAGTCAGGTAAATACAGACATCCTCCAAGGAAGGAGCAGTTCTGTTATCACAACTTGGTATTGTTTGCAATCTCAACTAGCCAAAAACTTCAAAGCGGTGACTCCTTTGCAATACAGCAAATACCTACATCCTGCAGACAGCCATGACAACATCAGTAACGGGATTACCCAGGAAAATTGCCTTGTAACTTCTCACAGTCCCAACAATGGGTGCCTAATGGAACCACCCAGTGTACAAAAATGTCCCCCTCTGACAGAGATATGCTCTGGAGAGGAGAGGAAGATGGTCAGGAGGAACAAGACAGAATACATGTGGGTAAATGAGAGGGAGGTCAGTGGAATTTTGAGGATGCAGGGAGTAGAGTTGACGAAGGTGGATGAGTTTAAATGGGATCAACAGTACAGAGTAACGGGGAGTGTGGAAGAGAGGTGAAAAAGAGAGTGCAGGCAGGGTGGAATGGGTGGAGAAGTGTGTCAGGAGAAATTTGTGACAGACGGGTATCAGCAAGAGTGAAAAGGAAGGTCTACAGGATGGTAGTGACACCAGCTACGTTATATGGGTTGGAGACGGTGGCACTGACCAGAAAGCAGGAGACAGAGCTGGAGGTAGCAGAGTTAAAGATGCTAAGATTTGCACTCGTTCTGATGAGGATGGATAGGATTAGAAATGAGTACACTAGAGGGTTAGCTCAAGTTGGACGGTCAGGAGACAAAGTCAGAGAGGCGAGATTGCATAGAGCTGCCAGGGAAGAGAAAAATAGGTGCCGACGTCAGGGCCCTTTTTAAGTCACTGAATGCAGCTTCTGTCTTATTGGTCCATACCACAATGTTGGGGGCCCTCTTCTTTGTTAAATCACTCAAGCGCAGCTCTCTCCGAAAATCGAGGTACAAACCAGCGGTAGTACCCGGCTAAACCGAGAAATGCTTGGTCATGCTGCTTGGTTCACAGACGGGCCATTTCAAAATGGCATCTACTTTAGACCACTGTGGCTTCACAGTACCACGACCCACCAGGTAGCCCAAATTTTTGGCTTCCTTCAACCCAAAAAAACATTTTTTTGGATTGCTCCGAAGACCGGCCTCACCTAGCGTCCGTAATACTGCTCAGACGTGCTGTAGGTGTTCACTATACATGTTATGGGGGTGGAGCACTTTGTACACCAGATGCTGGAAAGTTGCAGGAGCCCCATGTAATGGAAGGACACAATACTACCAGTACCCACTAAGGGTGCTAAACGCAGTCTTAACCTTTGCGGAGTCCGTTAAAGGAACCTGCCAGTACCCCTTGGTCAGGTCAAGTGTGGTCAAATATTCTGCTTGCCCAAACCTTTCAAGGAGGTTGTCCACTCGAGGCATAGGATAAGCATCAAATTGAGAGACCTGATTAAGTCGATGGAAGTCATTGCAAAACCTCCAACTTCCATTGGGCTTACTAACCAAGACTATTGGGCTGGACCAGGGACTATAACTTTTCTCTATGACTCCTAAGTCTAGCATGCGCTTGATTTCAAGCTCCACTTCAGCTTTCTTTGCCTTGGAAAGATGATAGGGGTGCTCTCGGACTATAACCCTGGGTTCGGACACAATGTCATGGATGATCAGAGAGGTCCTTCCAGGTTTTTCATCTACCACCTCCAGGACGGACGAGATAACTGCTTCGAGCTCTCGCCTCTGTCGGAGGTTCAAGTTAGAGCCAAAGTTAAGTGTGTTGGTCTGAGCAAAGAATGAGCGGGGCTGGCCGGATGAGGGATCAGGGTCCCTTTCCTTCCACGGCTTCAGCAGATTTACGTGATACTGTATATCTTGGCCGATGACTGGGCTGTTTCACCAAATAGGCGACGAGCCCTTTCCTCTCCTTAACTTCGTATGGTCCCTGCCAATGGGCAAGTAGTTTAGAATGGGAGGTGGGGACCAACACCATGACCCGATCTCCCGGTTGGAACTACCGGAGCATCGTGCCACGATCATAATAGTGGGCCTGTGCTGCTTGCGCATCCTCCATGTGACTTTTTAGTATAGGTCAAATTTTCCCAAATCTATTGCATACCTGCGTGATATATTCCAAAACATTAGTCGAGGGATGAGCCTCTCCTTCTCAACCTTCTTTCAAAATGTCCAATATACCACGGGGTTGTCGTCCATATAATAATTCAAATGGTGAGAACCCCGTTGAGGCTTGAGGGACTTTCCTGTAGGCAAAGAGTACAAGGGGGAGGAGTTGATCCCAATTCCTTCCGTCCCCGCTGACCACCTTGCGAAGCATTTGTTTGAGAGTCTGATAAAACCTCTCCACTATACCATTGGTTTGAGGATGGTACACCGCGGTCCTTAAGTGCTTTATTTTGAGTAACTTGGCCATTTCCCTGAACGTCTCCGAGGTGAACAGTGTCCCCTGGTCCGTAAGGACTTTTTTAGGGACGCCTAATCGCGCAAAGATCCCTACCAGTTCCCGTGCGATGACTTTGGAAGTAGCTGAGCGCAATGGAACAGCTTGTGGATACTGGGTCTCATAATCCACGAGGACTAATATATACTTATATCCTTGAGCCAAGGACTCCAGGGGTCCCAGTATATCCATCCATCTATTTTCCAATCTGCTATATCTTAACATAGGGTCACGGGGGTCTGCTGGAGCCAATCCCAGCCGACACAGGGCGCAAGGCAGGAGCAAACCCGGTCAGGGTGCCAGCCCACCACAGGGCACACACACACACACACACACACACACACACACACACACCCCACGCACTAGGGAAAATTTAGGATCACCAATGCACCTAACCTGCATGTCTTTGGACTGTGGGAGGAAACCAGAGCACCCGGAGGAAACCCACGCAGAGAACATGCAAGCTCCATGCAGGGAGGACCTGGGAAGTGAACCCAGGTCTCCTTACTGTGAGGCAGCAGTGCTACCACTGCGCCACCGTGCCGCCCTGGTCCCAGTATATCAACCTCTATTCTCTCGAACGGGACATCAATCAAGGGAAGAAGAATGAGAGATTTACGGTCCCTCCTAGGAATTTGCAGCAGCTGACACTCTGGACAAGAGATACAGAAGCGGCAAACCTCCTTGTTAATTCCCGGCCAATAAAATCAGAGCTTGATACACTCTAATATTTTCTCGGCACCCAGGTGGCCTCCTAGGAGGTGGGCATGCGTGAATTCACAAACCTGCCACTGGAAGGTTCGTGGAATCAGCAACAGCTTCTGTACCTTCCCTTCTTGATCACTGATACAATATAATAAATAATTTTCAAAAACAAAGTAGGGGCCCTGTTGCATGGGCTGATGGGTGTCTTGGCCGTTGACTAGTATGACTGCATTCTTTGCAAATTTTAGGGAATCATCATTCCATTGTTCCCTTTAAAACGAGGCCGGCGTTTGTCTAAACTGAAAACTTAGTTCTGAGAGAGGGCTGACCTCAAGGGGCGGGGAGTCATCAGTATGCTGTTCAGTAGGATAAAGCATGTTACCCTTTTTGCAATTTGGAAGGTGGAGCACTCAGGGTGATTCAACCACTCTGCCACCCTTTCCCAAAGAGCATCAACCTGCTCTTGGGTAGATCTCTCCGGATCTAGCTTCCAGGTCTACAAAAACCTCACCTGCTGGCCTAGGGAATTCCCACCTTTCTCTGGGGCCTTGGCTCTGGCGGGGAGGACAGCCCTCTCCCCTGAGAAGACATTATAAGTCTCTGTCGCTTCCCCTAGGGAGACCAGTCCACTTCTGTGTGTCCTCTCGACACCCTCCCTATGCACTCCACATGGCCCGGGACGAGACAAAGGAGGCGGAGTCTGCACTGGTTCTTTCCGAAATCCGGGACGAACCCCCCACCCGGAAACTCGGCCCCGGTACTCTCCCACCTGGTCATAATTCTGGTCCGGTCCTGTTTTCTTCTGGGATTCTTCAATCCTGCCGACTACGGAACTGTCACAAGAACGACAAAGAGCCATTGGAAAGGTTTGGGGCAGCCACCCATGTAATATTTCCTGGCTGCAAAAATGATTAAAGAGAAAAGACATGTTCACACACAGTGGCTGACGGCGTGCCTCAACAGTCGGCGCCATCTTTTTAGGCCCTTTAGTTGTCCCCTAAACACGCATGTGTGACATAATATAAAAAGCCCATGAACGTAGACAGCAGCACTGTTAAGTCATGGCACACAGCTGCCCACTGGTCTGACAGAGGCCAAGCTACTGCTTATGTCATGGCACATGTTCAGGAAAAAGTCCCCCAACTTTCAATAATCAACTCTTAAGCCCCTATAGTGTTCAAACTAACTAATATCATAATAGATTGTGCTTTAATTTTATTACCTAAGGTATTGATGAGCTCTGATGCTGCTAAATGCCATTTAATTGCTTATATGTTTTATATGCTAGCTATGAGCTTACCCTTTACTCACACAGGCAAAGGCCTTACATGCAGTTTGTGTAGTCTTAAAAAAGCTCTGCTCTTGCATTTTTCAAAACAAAGTTTGCCTGCTTGCTTCCTCCGAGAGCATGATGACCTTGTCTCACAGCTTCCCTTGCAGAAACTCAAAAACAAGGCAATTAAGAAGGACAGGCTTTCAAGAGGCCTCTCTGACAAAATAAATGGTGTCCTTTTAAAGTTGTTTTAGGTCTAGACTTTTCATAGCTAAGAGCACAAAAACTAATAATGCAGCGCACTGATCCTTGATCAAAATTCTCAACATAAACATAAAGCTCATAACTAAACCCTATGAGTCAGATAACTCTCTCACAATCCTAATATTAACCATAGTGAAACGGGCAAGTGATGGGCATTTCGTGACTGACGTTGTGGGCATTACCTGACGTACGTTATAGGTATTTCAGACTGCAGTTAAAGCCATCTGTAGCCATCCCACACTCCTTTAATAAATAAAAGCCCACCCGTCTGCTTTTTTTATATCAGCGCGATAAAAGAGATGGAAGTCACGTCAAACTGAAGCCCAGTTGCCTTGGTAAAGGTGTAATTAGGTAGCCCCGAAGCACTCTTTTTGTAATTTTTTAATCTAACTTTATCTCATATGTACGTACGTGAAAGTATCTTGTATGAACCTGAAAACATCTCGTAAGTACGTGAAAGTATTCCGTACATACAAGGTATTTTCACGTACGTATGAGATAAGGGTTATCCCATAATTTTTTTCACTGTGCGGTTCAGAGCTTCTGTATTTAATAGTGCGCACCTCATTTTTGTGTGTATCACTACCTCATTTGAATATAAGTGTCACATCTTTACATTTTTTGTCGCTTGCCCTTTGTCTGGCCATTCTGTTATAAAGCCCAGATCGGTGGAGCATTGCAGTAATTGTTGTCCTCCTGAATGTTCCTTCCATCTCCACACAGATTCTTTGAAGCTCAGCTAGAGTGACTATTGGGTTTTTGGTCACCTCTTTTACAATGGCCTCTCCCACAGTTGCTCTGTTTGGACAGGTGGCTAACTCTTGGCAGTGTCGTGCTTGTTTCAAATGTATTCAGTTTAAGACTTATGAATCCAGCTGTGCTCTTGGAAACCTTCAATGCTGGAGACATTTTTGTGGCCTTCCCCAGATCTGTGTCTCAACACAATTCTGTCTCTAAGCACTGCAGGCAATTCCTTTGACCTCATGGCTTGGTTTTTGAGCGATACTCATTATCAGCTGTGGGAACTTAAAGAGACAGGTATATGTCTTTCATAATCATGTTCAATTAACTGAATGGACCACAAGTGAACTCCAAGATGGTTAATAGAATGGCATGCTCTTTAGCCATGCTTTAATCATTGTTTGATATTCAATTTTTATAATAAATTTACAAGAATTCTAAAATTCTGTTTTCGCTTAATTATTTTGGGGTGCGTAGTATTGCTTAATGTATGGGGGTGGGGTTATTTAAAATGATTTTAGCACAAAGATGCAATATAGCAAAATGTGAAGAAAATAAAGGTGCCTGAATACTTCCTGAATCCACTGTATAATGCAGCTTCAAGGAGTTTTGGATCACAAAAACAGGACAGAAGCCAAAGTCATATGTTTTTCATACTACATAAAAATAGGAAGAGGAAAGTGACAGACTAAGACTGTGACTGTAAATGACTTACCTGGTAAACATTTGTAGAGCTGCCACTGCTATTTGGCATCATATCAGTTGGCTTTCAAAATATGGCGCGCTTCATATACTATGGAATCTGGAACTGTACCCTATAGTCATGAGGCAGTTATTCCCTGAGATTATTTATCATGTCAATGCAATTAGATCCAGCAACAGTAGTCACAATGTTTATAAATTTATGAAATTATTATTGTCATGTGAACAGAATTTAGTGAAATTGTTATTGGTATGTGTTACAGTAAAGAGACCAAGCTTCATTTCTCAGGTCGTTCCTGAGTAGAGCTTGTATATTCTTTATGTGTCCGTGAGGGTTTCCTTCGGTTACTCTGGTTTACTCCCACAGTCCAGACACATGCAGTTAGGTGGATTGGCAGTGCCAAATTAGCTTGTGTGTGTGTATGTGTGTGTATGGTGTGGGCATACATGTGTGTTTTCATCTTGTCTTTATGTGTAATTGCTGGGATAGCTTCCAGTCCCCATGTGACCCTGCATAGGATTAAGCGGTTTTAGAAAATGGCATTATATGTGCTAATCAATATATAACACATCCCCACTCCCAGGTGCCATGATTAACTACTTCACCTAGAAGCCTTAATTTTCCTTACCTGAAAAATCTGAGAACATGCATTAGAGCAAGTCTGACATGCTCATTAACTGAAAATTGGGTAACATGCTGCCTGCCTAATCTGCATATCATTAACTCTAGAAAGGTTTCGTTGTAGTGGGCACATGCAATGCTTGTTGCGAAAGGCATTAAAATTAGGAAACATGGGTCAAATGAAAAATTGTAAATGAAACACAAATTTGAAAGATTTTTTGCAAAAATTTACTGGATACTTTATAGTCATTTCCCTAATTAACTATTCAGGATTCATTTTTGGCGATTGTTATCCGGAATCTTGGATTTATTCTTGTTTTGTCTTGGTAGAGTAATATATATTGCTCTACTTTCCCCTATTGTATTATTAATATGTAGCCTTAGAATGCCTAATCTCACAGACTTGCCACTGTTTATAAGGTATTATTGTATATAACTTATCCCCACCTTCCCTTCTATACAGTAATCCCTCGCTATATCGCGCTTCGCCTTTCGCGGCTTCACTCCATCGCGGATTTTATATGTAAGCATATTTAAATATATATCACGGATTTTTCGCTGCTTCGCGGGTTTCTGAGGACAATGGATCTTTTAATTTCTGGTACATGCTTCCTCAGTTGGTCTGCCCAGTTGATTTCATACAAGTGACGCTATTGGCAGATGACTGAGAGGCTACCCAACTTACTTTTCTTTCTCTCTGTCTTGCGCTGACTATCTGTGATCCTGACGTAGGGGGTGTGAGCAGGGGGGCTATTCGCACACCTAGACGATACGGACGCTCGTCTAAAAATGCTGAAAGATTATCTTCACGTTGCTACCTTCTGTGTGCAGCTTTTAAGTATGCTGCACCGTGCTTCGCATACTTAAAAGCTCAAAGGGCATGTATTGATTTTTTTATCTGTCTCTCTCTATCTCTCTCTCTGCTCCTGACGGAGGGGGTGTGAGCTGCCGCCTTCAACAGCTTTGTGCCGTGGTGCTTCGCATACTTACAAGCCAAACAGCCCTATTGATTTGTTTGCTCCTTTGAAGAGGAAGATATGTTTGCATTCTTTTAATTGTGAGACAGAACTGTCATCTCTGTCTTGTCATAGAGCACAGTTTAAACTTTTGAAAAAGAGACAAATGTTTGTTTGCAGTGTTTGAATAACGTTCGTGTCTCTCTACAACCTCCTGTGTTTCTGCGCAAATCTGTGACCCAAGCATGACAATATAAAAATAACCATATAAACATATGGTTTCTACTTCGCGGATTTTCTTATTTCGCGGGTGGCTCTGGAACGCAACCCCCGCGATGGAGGAGGGATTACTGTATCTATAACCTTAGGGAATTAGATGCAGTAAAAGACAAGCAGAAGTTAAGTTACAGTTTAAACAATGTATTAGTATTATTGATAATATTCATAAATAATAACAAAATGCAAAGTACATTTGAATATTGGCAACCATACAACCTGATTAAATGATGATATGTAGTTCAGGTGGCACACAGTCTTCTGGTTACTTAAATGTCTCTATTTAAGGCATCATTGATGCTCAGCTTTCAGCCACATGTCTGTTCAAAATGGCTGCTGAGCTGTGCTGTTCATTGTGTTCTCTTCATCATCACAGGTTAGCAAGAGAGATGCTTCTTTCAGATGTTGGTTAGTAAGAGAGAGAGAGTGTGAGGTTAAACACATACATTTATAGATGTTCTGTCCAACTCCAAGAGCCAATAGGACATCATGGTACTTAAAGGCCTCTGAGACAAGCCAATTCCAAACAGCCATACTTCAGACCAATGGGGGAAATAGAACATCTTAACACCTGCCCCCAAACTATATGTTAAAGTACACCTTAGTCCATTTGCGGGGGTAGAAATGACTTTAGCAAAGAAACACTTGCCAAACTGGTTTAAAACACACATCCCCCAAATCCTGTCGTAAAATTCAAAGAGGCTCAGCCGTAAAAGGGGGGGCAAACACGAATGCCTCTCACCAAAGTAACACTAAATTGCATTGCTTTGCCTAAAAATCAAATAAAGACATACAAAAATATTCATCAAATAATATGTAAAATCTCACATCACAACAATTCTTAACTGTGTCTCGATGCATGCTCAATAATCCAGGTAAGGCAATCCTAGAAATTTGATTCTGTTCATCTGGACAAAGTTTTTAAGTGGGAGAAATATTTCGAGACTTATCCAAGTCTCTTCCTCAGTCTCAATTGACTGCAGGTTTCCCCAACCTTATAAACAGTACCTTTGCTTAATCACTGATCAACTGGCCCTTTGTCAATGGTGCTAGTCTCTGTGATTAAGCAAAGGTACTGTTTATAAGGTTGGGGAAACCTGCAGTCAATTGAGACTGAGGAAGAGACTTGGATAAGTCTCGAAATATTTCTCCCACTTAAAAATCTTTGTCCAGATGAACAGAATCAAATTTCTAGGAATTCTTAACTGTGATCACTCTTAAGATTAATGGCAAGTGTACAACTATTAAGTGGGCATTAACTAAAGAAATATGGCGTCTTTATTTCTAGGACTGTGTTTTAGTTAATGAGCAGAGAGTTCCTACTTAAAATAATGTCATTAACAGAAACAGTCTTATTTCCAATGGATTTTCATATATTTTCAATATATCCTATGTTACGAGAAACACATAGTCATTTGAGATCATTGTGAATGAAAAGGAAGAATGAGGAGATGAGAAACATAAACTAAAAAGCATAATCAAGGACAGGCAAGAGGAGAAGATTGGAGACCCAGCACCCAGAAGCTTTTGTTTTTATATCAGGGGATTTCAATCATGTCAATATTTCCTCACACTTGACTGGTTTTACACAGTATGTTGACTGTCCCAAGAGGGAAAATGAAACACTGGACTTGTGTTATGCCAACATTAATGAGGTTTACAGGGCTTCTGCACTTGGTAAATAAGATCACAATCTGGTTTATCTACAGCCAGTATACAAATGCGGTGTAATTAGGCAGCCTGCAACTATTGAGTCATTCAGAAAGTGGACACCTGAGGCCAGAGATTCTCTTAGGGACTGCTTTGAATGTACAGATTAGAAAATGTTGCAGGAGTCACAGGAGAATGGTCCAGACACTGACATTGACAGGATAGCTGTTGGCACATCAGACTACATAGATTTCTGCAGTGATATTGTTGTACTACAAAAAACTGTTTGGTGCTTCCCCAACAATAAACCTTGGATTACCAGTAACATCAAAAAACTCATCAACCAAGAAATGGAGGCTTTTGGGGCCGGTGACAGTGAGAAGCTTAAGCTGGTATAGCAAAACCTGAACAGGAGCGAAAGCAGACAAAAATGGACTATAAAGAACATCAAAGAAGTGTGTAGGGGAATCATTACTGGCTATAAACACATGAGGAGTCAGACAACAGGAGAAGCATCCAGTTTCAGAGCCACAGCACCATACATTACCGCAGTTTCAGACCCGCAGTTGTAGACCCACAGTTTTAGACCTAGAAGTGACGTTACCATTTCTAGGCAAGGCGAACACGCCTCCATTTATCAAACACAACAAGTCTCAGTTTTTAGCACGAGCGCAGCATTTTCGAGCACAAACAAAACATGACAGAAAACATCACGGTATTGTTATTATTATTATTACTGTTATTCTTAACTATAATTATAAAACTGTACATTTTGCAAAACGTTTTTCAAAACAGTTTGAAAAGTTAACGTTACATTTACATGTATGTAATCTTTAGCTGTCAAGCTAATTGTTAATGACTGCAACACTGGTTATGATGGTTTGCCTCATAAAAACTGAGGAAATCGACACTTAATGTTGTATTGTCAGCAAAATACGATAAAAATGCATTTTGCCCAAAGTTCAGTCTATGTTCTTGATGAACGGAAAATTCCCAGTACATTAAGATGATATTTAACTTAAATTAAGATCTTTTAAGTTCCGTTTTATTGTTTGTTATATATTTTATAAATTGTATTCATCCAGCCATCCATCCATTCATTTCCTAACGAATGTTAACGTAGTGTTTATTTAACTTTTAATTCTTTTCTTTTTTTTGAGGTGGGTGCGACTTTTCAATGAAAATGAAACAATAAACATATTCCTGTTTGGTTAAGAAGTGAACATTAAGTCTTTAAATGAGAAAGTAATCTAGGGATAAGCTTCAAAATTCTACACCACTTTATAATAAATTATGTTTTCTTATTTAGCCAATGAAGTAGTGTCAAATGATGTTGCTTTTAAGAAAACTGAGAAATTAAAATCCTTTGCCCAAATTGAATGTTCAGAATTTGGTGCATTACTTAACAAGTCTAAATCTTCCTTCATTTTCTTACTACATTTGTGAAAGATCTTTTACTTTCTCTTTGGTAAGCCACATTTAAGTATTATAAATTAGTTTTTAAATCTTGGATATGTACCTACATTATTTATACTGGCTAATAACCTCTTATTAAGGTAAAAAAAAATCTTTATAACTGTGATCTATCAAATTATAGACCAATTTTCTAATCTTCCTTGTATTTCTAAAATTTAGAGAAAGGTGTAGGTAAGCTTGTTCTCTATATTTTTGCAAATACAGTAATCCCTCCTCCATCACGGGGGTTGCATTCCAGAGCCACCCCCGAAATGAGAAAATCCGCGAAGTAGAAACCATATGTTTATATGGTTATTTTTATATATTTTAAGTCCTTATAAACTCTCCCACATGGTTTATAAATATTCCCCGTACAGTTATACAGCATAAACCCTTTATATTCTCTTAGTTATTAGGTAAGATTCGTTGAAATTATGAATGTAAACACAGTTTCTATACTACTCACAAAAATACATATCGTATATCATTGAGGAGTTTTATTTAACACGTAATACAGTTTTAAACATATTGTAATTGAGTAGGTAATATAAAAATACTTGAAAAATCTATAACATGTAAATGCTGTACATAAAACCAAAATGTTATTTTAAAGATACTGTAGAGCGTCTCTGATATCACATTTGTTATAGCCATTACAATAGACAGGCCACCAGCAATAAATACCAACAATGCAAGGAAAAAATTGTATAAAATGTGTGCACAGTTACAATAAACGTACATACATGTACTAAGTACGTAGAAAAATAGTTTTGGGTACTCACCAACTTGTCAGATAACGATGACATTTACTGCACTGTCACAGCTGTTCTAAAGGAGCCTCTTCAGGTGACTGTGTAGCACTGCCGTCGTCTTCTTCCACTGAAGGTGTACTAGGCAGTGTTTTGCGTGTAAGGAACATCGTGATGGGCATTTGCTGCTTTTTCATTTGTGTAAAGAGGTTCCTATATACTTCCGTGGCGCTGTCAAGAGCATTTTTAAATTGCAAAGAACGAATCATTTGCGGGTCCCATTCTTCAACTGATGTCTGGAGATCTTTTGCCATTCGTAGAATGGTCGCGAGACGCTCGAGAGTTAGCACAGCACCCAGGAGCTTAACCGCGTGCTCTGATTGGGTAGCTTCTCAGCCATCCGCCAATAGCGTCCCTTGTTTGAATTCAAATGCGTCCCTTGTTTGAATTCAAATGGGCAAATCAACTGAGGAAGCACACGTACTGTAGACCGCAGACATCCGTGAAGCAGTGAAAAATCCGCAATATATATTCACATATGCTTACATTTAAAATCCGTGATGGAGTGAAGCCGCGAAAGACGAAGCGCGATATAGCGAGGGATCACTGTAAAAGTAATCTCTTGTAACATTTTTACCCAGGTACTGCTTTAGCCAAAGTATTCAATGATTTGCACTCCACTGACCATGGTTGCATTTTTAGGCCCATAGTATTGCATCTACAGTAAGTGCCACATTTGATACTATAGACCATGATATTCATCTGATCAACTACATGTACATCTCAGTGTTCTAAAATAGAGGTTTACCTAGTAGAAAGTAGATTCCTTGAAATTTTCATTTATTGAATTCTAACAAAACAGAAGTGCTAGTCATTGGTTCGAAAGCTGCTAAAAATGTCAATCTGAATGTAACATGTCTGTAGATGGCACCCTTATCACTCACAATACACTAATTCTAAACTTGGGTATATCTACAGTGAAAATTATGATCTTTCATTTGATACACATACTAAACATGTATCTAGAGTAGCCTTCATTTTACTTAAGAAATATTGCAAAACTTAGATTATGTTAGCATTCCATAATGCTAAATAACTTATCCGTGCTTTTATTACTTCTACATGGATCACCGTAAGGCTTTGTGGCTTTGAATTTAATTCAAAATACAGTGGCTGAAGAGCTTACAAGAGCCAAGAAATATGAACAGTATATATCATCCTTGTTTTGCTTTCATTACATTTTCTTTCTGCAAATTTTGTATTTCGTATTGAATTATTAGGTACTGGTGATCACCTGTATGACTTTGCATAGTTAAGGATCTCAATATTTGAGTTACCTTTTAATTCCTTACAATCACTCTTACAGGAAGTGGGATATCTTGTTGTCTCTAGAATAGAAAAAGCTGTAGTTGGAAATAAAACAGTGGTTTGTAAAGCACACTGTTTTAGGAACAACCGTCCCAAAGTGGTATGAGATTCTGACAGTCTGTCAGCCTTCAAATCTAGGATAAAAATATATTTGTTTAGTCAGTCCAATAAGTAAAATTTACAATGAATCTACATTCCTATTTGTCCTTTGTCTTTTCTTTTTAAACTTGCTATATTATTTTTAATTTGTGTAAAACAAAATAGACCATTTTTTATTTTGTTCAATAATAATCTGGTACTGACACCAAGGTTTTTGTCTCCGGGTTTATGGCCTGGAAATATTTAAAGCTGCTTTGTGACAATACTAATTGTAAAATGCACAAACTAATTCAAATTTGATTGCTTGATTAAAACAGTTATTTAGTATTGTGAGTGATTACTGTAGATACAGAATTTAAACTTGCTAAAGCCATCCTGCTTTTTTGTCATTTTTATAGAAACACGTAACTATTCAATTGGGAGAGTCAGTACCACTGCTGACTCAATGCAACAGATGTTGCACCTTGTTCCATTGTCCTTTTTGTAGTGGTAATGTTTTTAAGCCCTCCAAACTGTAAAAATTAAAAAAACATTTGAAGAGTCATTTCAAGAAGGCAGTTCTCCATGAAGGTAAGTTCATTTGAGAGTTTATTTTTAATGTATGTGCAGTACTGGAACATATACTTTTAACTCTGTATTCTACATTATAACAATTTATACTGTTACACATTTTAGGTTTTGCCATCCACAGATGTGGTTTAGACTGCAGGCCATCACGGCATTATCACTGCCCCTACTGCCAGACTACAATATTTAGGAGAAGTGACTTTGAAAATCACTTGCTTGTTTGTAAACACAAACAGAATGCTTTTTCAACCACCAAAGCACCATCTTCAACCCTGGAAACCAAATCAATTACCAGTGTAACAATAACTGTTCCACCAACCCTGAAAATTCCACCAAGTGCCAGTGGCACAATGACTGCTCCCCCAGCCCTGGAAACTCCATCAATTGCCACTGCCTCAGTTACTGTTTCACCAGCCTTGGAGACTCCACCAACTGCCTGTGCCACAATGACCGTTCCACCCACAACCATAGTTTACACAGGAAAGGTTCGTTTGCGTGCAGTGGTCAGAATGAGGTGCCCAATTTGCAATGTTCAAATTAATAAATGGAACTTGAAAAACCAAATTGACCGCAAACACACAGAGCAAAAAACACAAGACATCAATGCTAGATGCCATCTTACCAGTCAATAAATTGATGGGAAATATGGCATTTTTGCTGTTATGAAGACATTTAAAGGGCACAGCATACCACTTCATGTACAGTGTAAAACATGGGGGGAAATTCACACTGTGCTATGTGAGTCCAATGAATGCCAGATCAATATGGAAGTAGCACAAAGGAGTGGTCTTGCATCTTATCATTGTGAACACATCAGGTCAGTTAGCTACTATGCTTCCTTGGCCAAGACCGTTTCGCTGTCTGAGAAGGTATTGTCGGAGATGGTGAGCACAAAGTGGTTTAGTGAAGAAAAGAAGAAGACCTGCCTTGCTTGACAGCAGCTTGCGAACACCAACAGGGTTCCACTGTCAGTTATCATGACAATTGGAATACCACAAACAAAAAAATGCATTTCAGTCAATGAACCATCTATGTCCTATTACAGCCGCTTGGGACGTGTCATTGTTGTTTATGATGCAAAGTTAATGTTCCATGTGCCAGATTAAGGCGATCTTGCATACACAAATATATTGCCAAATGGCACTTGTTTGAGACCCACTGTGAACTTTTCAGGATCGTCACTAGTACAGAGGAAGCACTGCAAGCAAATGAGCAACTCTGTTCTTTTGAAGAAAGGAATATGAAAGATGACCATTCTGTTTATCCTTCAAAAGGTGTGGGACTAGAGAGTATAGTGACTTATATTTTGAGGAACAAGAAGATACCTGTTGCCCTGCAAAAGAATTTGCGTGTACCAGCAGCTTACAGGCACTATCCAAAGAACCTTTTTCCGGAAGAAACAATGTGCCAGAGATGTCCCAGCATTGTCCTACTTAGTGACCCTATGCTGAATACACGAAAGGCAAAATTACTGACCAACTGGTGCATTATTGAAAGCAAGTATCAAGTCCTAATCCTTGTAGTACATTTTGCAAAAATTGTGTCTATCCTAATTTTTCTTTATCTTTTAGATATTTCCACTTACTGCAAGCATTGCCCACAGTGTGGAATGTTCTATCGCTACCATTATGCGTCTTTTTGTAATAATAATTCATTACATTTATATAGCGCTTTTCTCAGTACTCAAAGCGTTATACACACAGGGAGGAACCGAACCCACAATCTTCCACAGTCTCCTTACTGCAAAGCAGCAGCACTACCACTGCGCCACCTGTAGTTCTGAATCTTATAAAGTAACCAAAACCTGGGTACCAGTTTTATAGTTGCTTTGATTATTTAGCTGATTTTCACTTTAAAACATAAGTGACATGTTTTGCCATGTGTAACCCTTAATTCATGGTATTGTTGCAACATGTAATTAAAGATACATATGAAGTGTGTAAATCAATTATAGAGCGAGGGGTCATTTTCAATTTCCTGTTTTAGGTCCATACAGCAGTGAGCAGAGCTGTTAAATATTTACAGCTCACAGCAGGTGTGCAGTTTCCACCATTGGACACAGTGCTGCATGCCTATTTACATTTTGAGACCCTTACGGATCATGAGTATAAGTATTCATGTGTCACTTGTGGTGATCATCCTCCAGTGGTGATAATGGATTTGCACAAAAAAGGTGTTTTCAAGATATCAGGTATTACTGTTTCAATGTTAATTCACAGCACAATCACTTTACCACACCTAAGCCATTATTGACTTGTCAAAATAAAACATAAATCCTTTATTTTTAGTAAATTATATAAAAAAACACCAGAGAATTTCAGAGGAGAGGTTGATTTGGAAACTTTTTGGGAGGCATTGTCCAAGGAGATGATTTGTTGTGGATTTGTTGTCAGTAAGTATGTTGTCTTGGCCATTTCATTACAAATACTAGACTACACATGGCACCTGTTTGCTCTCCTACCTGTTGATTATCTGTAATACTTTTGATTTAGGTGGAAGATGTAATCCCTTTGCAGTACCACCAAGTTTTCACTTTTGGGCTCCTTGGATAGGCAGGAGGACTCGGCACTCGAATGTTGTGGTGAACACTGTATTTGAAAAGATTCATTCTCCAAAGTCTTTGTCAGAGGCTGCTGAAATTTTGGCTTCAGATGACAGGCTTATAGATGAATTTTTCAAGCAGAAGGTTTTTTTTTGAGTACTGATAAAAAATTCCATTTTTTAATCTCCCAGGTTACACACTAATAAACTGTCTTTGATAGGTTGAAGTGATAAGAAAATTGTGTAAAGAGTGTGGATTGGATTCCAGTGAATCACGTAGTGACCTGCTACTTAGATTATCCAATGAAATGAAGTCTAGGCAAATGTATGACAAAATATTTCAAAAAATTTGGGCAGTCTCTGGCATGTATTACACCTAGTGTAGTCTTTTATTTATGTCTTGCATTCAACAGAATAAATTAACTTTGAAATAACTTTAGCCAAGTTAATGTGTACTGTAGTATATTTCATTATTGAGAATTATTTTGAAAATGTAACAATATAAATGACTTCTTTCTGTTATGTGGACGGGCAGTAATCATGTGCCCATGTGGGATTGTTTACAGCCTTAAATGTAATCTGCAAGCTGAGAGCCCTCGTGACTTTGCTGATTTGCTGCTGTCATGGAAACACATGCCGAATGTGGTAATTTATGACTTTGCCAGGGGTCTTGCCACACATACTAATCTCAGGGTGCCAGAAAAGCTGCCCTTCTCTCCATTTAAAGGACGTTTAACTGAACCTACTGAAAGCAGCCTAGCACTGGCCACATGCAGAAAGCTGAATGTGTCCCTACCTTGGCTGAACACTAGAAAGATAATGGCAGATCCAGATGGTCATCCCACAACGGGTTCTTCTGATCATTATGCACTGTATGATAGATTTCATGAGAGCAATACCAAAGACCGAAGGGATATCCTGAGGAAACTCACCTTGGTACCACAGCAAGCTGGGAGGGTGAATAGTCAGGTTGCTGAACAACTGTTTGCTAAGATGAGGAAAAACAACTACTTCTTGAATATGACAATGCCATCAACCCATCTCTTTCAAATGAGGAACATAATTCATCACTACAATCAAAACAGGAACAACAACATTTTAAACAGGCTAAAGATGACTTTTAGGTCTGAAATGGTGATGAATGTTCATGGACTGGTCATGTTGGATAATATTGTTTTTGACATCTTTTTTTCAACATATAAAACTATTGTGAAATTTTAATTTATTTTTATTTGTTTAAAAGACAGGATTTGAGTGTTCCTACACTCTAGTTTACTTACATGCTCATTTTCACGTTGTGATATATGTATTGAAACAGGAAATCCAGATGTGCATCCAGAGGAAACAAATCCTGATATGGACAGTACCTCTTCCCTTTCTAACATTGCAACAGTTGCAAGAGGTGTGTTTTTGCTGCTTATTGCAAGATGTAAGTTTATGTCTTCTGATTCATACTCTTATCTTTTTTTTGTTCGTTTGCTTTTTGATTATTGAAAGCAAATCAGAGGAGAACCCTGCTCTGATAAATGTTAAGACTGCCTCAACTAAAGGTAAGTGTTTCTACAAAATGTAATGTAACTTTAAAAAAGGTATTTTGCATTAAAATTAATTTTCCAATTGTCTGTCACAACAGAATACCTGATTGTGTATCAGATTCAAGACCTGTCTGCCAGTAGAACTTGCTGGGATTGTCAGCCAAGCAATGAACAAATAAAGATGGTATGTTCTACTACATAGATTACGAGCTGTATATACCCGGCGTTGCCCGGGGCAGAAGTAACCTAATCGGTCAAACACTTACATATATACCAAAGCAAACCTAATCGATCAAACAGCTTCATATATACAGAAGCGAACCTAATTGGTCAAACAGTTATGCATGTGCAGAATGATTTTACAAACATTATGCGTGTTAACAATCATTAAAAAGAAAAGATTGAGGAACTGTTCTTCTATATGTGATGAAGCCACTAATAAGACAGATTTTTTTCAGGACCCAGCTGTTTCATAACTAAACTACTGCCACCCCAAAGTAATGCCTAATAGTGGTTTTTGGGGTAGCTGTGGAATAAAAAGGGTGTTTTTTAGTCAGTAAGAATCTGACAGTACCCTTCAGTATGGGCTGAAGGGTGCCTATGTAAGGTTTTACATCCTTCCCGTATGGAAAAAAAAACATACTAAACTTTTTTTTCATCATTACAGATAATCTCAGTCAAATCGAAGTACGCATTCTCAATTTATTTTTATCTAATTTTTACTTTTTCACAAAGCCATCCCATGCCAATTTGTATGAATAAACTTTTGCTAGAGAGTTAGCAAAAGTTTATTCATGCACATATTTTAATACGGATAATCTATCTCTAATCAAGGTTCTCATTTTCATTCTAATTTAAAATAATAATAGATACTCATTTTTTTCTTCTGTTTTAGAAAAAACAATCTATGCCACCTACGTCTTCGTCAAGTCAGCTTCATCCAGCTTCATTACATATAGAAGAAGAGTTCCTCAATCTTTTCTTTTTAATGATTGTTAACACGCATAATCTTTGTAAAATTATTCTGCACATGCATAACTGTTTGACCAATTAGGTTCGCTTCTGTATATATGAAGCTGTTTCATCGATTAGGTTTGCTTTTGTATTTATGTAACTGTTTGACCAATTAGGTTTGCTTATGTATATAGATTAGCTGTTTGTCCGATTAGGTTCGCTTCTGTATATATGAAGCTGTTTATCCGATTAGGTTCGCTTTTTTTATATATGTAACTGTTTGACCGATTAGGTTTACTTTGGTATATATGTAAGTGTTTGACCGATTAGGTTACTTCTGCCCCGGGCAACGCCGGGTATATACAGCTCGTATATATATATAGCAAAATACCCGCGCTTCGCAGCGGAGAAGTAGTGTGTTAAAGAGGTTATGAAAAAAAAAGGAAACATTTTAAAAATAACGTAACATGATTGTCAATGTAATTGTGTTGTCATTGTTATAACTGTTGCTGTCTTTTTATATATATATATATATATATATATATATATATATATATATATATATATATATATATATATATATATATATATATTATATATATAATATACACACACACATAAACATTTATATACATATACATATATATACATATCTACATATACACATGTACATATATATACACACACATACATAAACACACACATAAGACTTACTGAGTGAAACGGGCTTTCATTGACAATCATGTTACGTTATTTTTAAAATGTTTCCTTTTTTTTTTTCATAACCTCTTTAACACACTACTTCTCCGCTGCGAAGCGCGGGTATTTTGCTAGTATATATATATATATATATATATATACATATACACACATACATGCAGTTTTAATAACACAGAAATCAATATAAACATTAACATCATTATCATATGAGAATATGAAGTAATATATAAGAAGCACATTTCATATAAATATAAATTATTAAACAGTAAAATCTTCTTCTGTAATTTGCTACCGTGGCAATTTGTGTGTCTGTCCAGGATTTTAAATGACCTGTAGCTCGCAAACCGTTTCACCTATACACTTGAAATGTGGTACACATATAGTACGTCACGTCTACTATCCGCTTTATGGGTGATGATTGTTTTAGTCTTTTTATCTTTATTTTATTTTATTGTACAATCAAGTCCTATCTGCGCACAGCAGGGCAGCCGTGGGCAGATGCGTATGGTGTATTCACTCGATGTTATCGTGCATTGCGCTGTCAGTGGTATTTTGATAAAAGAATTTGAACAACATATAAGAAGCGTATAAATTATTAAACAGTAAAACATTAACATTTAAGAAGTAAAGTTACATTAAGTACTACTGCTGTGCCTTCGGGTATACCTCATTTTTTGTTTGCCCATTACATGCTTAAATGTATACATTTTTTGGTGCACCTACCCGAGAACACGCGACATATAACCGAGCGTGGGAGAAGCATGGATTTTAAACACGCGTTGAGTTGATGTGCTGGTCTCCCTCGTGAAATAACTGGTAATGTTTGACTAAAATCTACAGCGAGTAAAACGACATTAGCTCCTATTTTTTTTTTTACGATCTCTGAGATGTTGCTTTTTTCGGTTCAAGGCTTCATAAGCTCTTTTATGTTGTATGGTGTACTTATCCCAAACCATCATCTTTGAATGTTGCAACACTTTCGCCTTGTATGTAGATCGGGGTAATTACATTCATTGCATTCCTAGTCTGAATCACAATGTGATTGTATGGGTGGTTACCTGGCACTGTAGGGTTGCCACCCGTCCTTTAAAATACAGAATCGTGCCGCGTTTGAGAATGAAATTGCGCGTCCCGTTTTGAATCAATACTGGACGGGATTTATCCCGTATTTTTTTTATCATTTTTTTTTTAAAGCAGCGTCTCATGCAAATCATCCCACATGCATTTTATGAAGATGCCTCCTTTCCTACTTTTGATTGGGTAATACTTGATGTCATCGTTAGTTTGATTGGTGTTTTTAACTGTCCAGTGAGTAGGGCGTGTCTTTCAACCGTAAGCAGATTTTTTGCACTGGTATCACTGACCTCGACGATGGCGACGTTATACGTCAAAAATAAATTACGATAAATGACGATTTTAGCGATACTTTATTACGACGGCGGCTACATAGACACGATCAAATAAAAACAAAAAAATCAAATAATCATTCTACATTTTCAAAACGTCGAAAAAACGACGGAATGAAAAAAAGGCCCACCCGACGACCCACCCATTCCATTTTTATATATATAGATTAATTCAGTACTTTGTTGTTTAACTGTTTAATGCAGTTATACTTAATCTTTTTTGTGTCATTATATATTTCTGTTGGTCTTTAAGCTTGATTGGATTTTGGGCAAGAATGACCCAGAAGAGAAAGTGGCTGAAGTTGGGAACATTACTCTCCAGCGAAAGGACTTCTGGACTTTGGGTCACAATGAAGAGCTAGAGGCAACAGTAAGTCTACACTATAAACAAAGGTTATGGAAATGTTTTTGTATGTATGTGTAACACCAGTATGTTACTTTTACAACTATTCTAGATTGCAAATAGCTGCCTGCAAGCAACCACAAACAGTTACTCACAAACACATCATATTGCTTTTGCTAACTCTGAATTGTGTGGAATTTCGTAGGGGAAGGATGTACTGGCAGTTGATGCATATGTTGTGGTTACGTGGCTACCACCACTTAATCAAGATCCTTTTTTATCATTTCCAGTAAGTTAACAAAAACATTCTGCATCATTTAACAATAAAGCATGAGCAAATAACTTGTCAAGATCATTAATTTCATGTTTTAAATGACTTCCAGAATAATATTGCGCTCAAGGTTTATCTGCATTTTCCTGCTTGGAAGCCTGGTCATTGGATGCTATATGTATGTATTAACTTCTTCATGTATTGTGTAATTAAGTTTGTGGAAATTAATCTTTATTCCCCTCTGAAGTGATTATTTCTACATTCAAAAATATTCAAAATGTGTTTCACAGGTCATGAAGCCGAAAGACAGGCAAATGTTCTTTCTTGATTCAGCCAATCCTTATGGATTAGGAGATGGTCGATACTTGATGCTTTTCAGGTTGCTTAAGTTTAATAGTTTGTTCAGTATATAGTTCAGAGTTTGCGTGGAGTTCAAATTTTCATTCTTTTTTTGTTTTGCTTGATGTTAATAGCAGTTCTTAATGTTTTTGTGTGTGTGTCTATTAACATGCATATTGTGTATATATACATGTATGTGTGCATTTTGAATAGTATTTATGCATATACAGCATATAAAATATGGGAATTCGCAACATACTTGCAGAAACTGTTCATATTTTGTTTACAAAATTCTTTGACTTTAGCACAGTACTATGCACATATACAGTATATAGTATGCATACTTGTGTGTGTGCGTGAGTGCATGTGCACATTCACCCTGCAATAGACTGATGCTCTGTTCAGATTGTTCCTGCCTTTTAGCCCATGCTTTATGGGATTGTCTCTAGATCACCCAAAACCCTGCTCAGGATAAAGTGGGTTTAGAAGATAGAAACACACACACACACACAATACATTATCTATCTATCTCTCTGTCTATCATATATATAATCTCAATCAAAATTAGAGAACAGCTTACAATTTCCTAAATTTCAGAGTCACTGCTTGTACCTAATGGAAGCTACCCTAACTGGAATAGAAGGGCAGATTTTAGGTATATTTCATCATTTAAACATATTCAAAGCATAATATAAAAAAAAAACTTAAATGAGAAATTTGAAGAACTACGATCACAATTAGAGAATACTTTCAGATACATCATAGATACTGTTGTTACTCTAACACCTGGTGCTAATTTCCCTAATTATCTGACAAGCCCTATATATTTGGCAGCACTGCTAATTACTTTGCAAGATGGAAAGCCAATCAAAGGTGACTGAAACCCTGTGACAGCAGGTTGTCCAAACGAAGGCAAAATGTCTAACCATTTCAGCCATTGCAAGAGAAGCTGTCGTTCCAAGTCTGTGATTTCTAGAATATTTCTGCTTTACAATGACACCAATTTTTGAAAACTGTAACCCTCCAAAAATTTTAGTTGTAACCTTCAAATTTTGAATAATGAAGATTAACAATATTAAAAAAAAATAAGTGTTCATAAATGTTCTCTAATTTTGATCACCAATTTGCGTGTACATGTAATATTTAAAACAATGAGGTTGATATTAATTACGTTTTAAGTTTCTAAGCATTGCAAATTGTTTTTAATTAATCCAAGTGTATATTCTAAATATTTAAGTTATTCACATGCAAAATGCAGTCACACTAATATTGATAAACAATACATGCCTACTTTAAGAAGATATGCTTGTACTCTGCTTACATCAAGATTTTCTTACTGTACCTAATTATCAGCACATATTGGATATTTACATTTGTATTTGTAAGACTTGTTTATTTGTTTTTGTTACAGTAACATGACAAAATGAATATCTTCATGCACATGGATACTAATTAAAAACAAAGTTAGTTTATAGGGATGTCATTGAGAGAACTACAAGTAATGGACATTCTTTTGTAACTTGCAGTAGGTGATATGAATCCATTTCAATTTCAGAATCTTCCACAGCAGTTGGTTGGGTCAGTGGATTGTGGAGTATTCATGTTGATGGTGAGAAAATCAAAGAAACTTATTTTTTAGGTTGTGAATACTTTAGAACCACTATAAATAAACTGCAATAAGTAGAGTGTGCACTGTACTGTATGCAAATAGATTAAATATTAATTTGATATAATTATTTTGTGTGCTCCACAGTATGCTCTGCACCTTGTCTTGGATGCGCCATTTGACTTCACAGCTGTAAGCTTTCACTTATGTATCTGATTATTTGTTAATATCTGTTACTGGTTTTAATGTTGCGGTGGGTTGGCACCCTGCCTGAGATTGGTTCCTGCGTTGTGCCCTGTGTTCGCTGGGATTGGCTCCAGCAGACCCCCGTGACCCTGTGTTCGGATTCAGCGGGTTGGAAAATGGACGGATGGATGGATGGTTTTAATGTTCTTTGTTTTTTCCCCTCTGCATGGCAGTGCGATTTACCCTTGATCAGGAGGTGGTGGTAGTTTATTCTATTGGAGAATTTTGTTGTTGGAAGGTATCTTTCTCTCTCTCTCTCTCTCTCTGTGTGGCTAACATGTGAATATTTCTTACACTAAAGGGGCACTGGAGAGTGCCCAAAGCAGTGAGGAGGTATATATGTAATATCTAATATGATTTAAATAGGCATGTAGAAATACATGTTTTGTTTAATTCTCTTTGTGGTCTTTATCTAAAGGAACCACTAATAAAAAAGGAACTCCACACTGCAGTAAAATGGTTGCGCCAATATAAACAGTTGTTCAGAGGTGCCTTGTCTGAGCCCCATTTTCTGGAGGTGGAGGAGGAGGACCAAAGCCAAGCTCTCCAGGACATCATCGATGCAGTCAAAACTGAAGATTTAACTTTGGCAAAAGAACCCTTTTTATTTATTTTTCAGTTTAGGGATGATATGGAACTTTTCTCTCAGGAATGTCAGGATAAAATGAAACTTAAAGTAAACTGCATATTTAATTAATCAGTATAATTATTGTCTGTTGCTACATTGATTGTTACTTGTATTTTATTGTGCATTAATGCTCTGTTGATTTCAGTTTATAATACTTTGATTTTTCTGTTTTCCTTTGATGGTGGGTAGTTTTTGAAAATAAACAATTTAACTGGGTCTGCTGCTCAATTTGAAATATTGATATTAGTTCTTCTTACTTATGTTAGTATTTTTAAAGCCCACTTAGTGCTATCCAAAGACTCTTTTAAAATAATTTTAAAAAATATTTCATCACAGAACAAACACAAAAATTAGTAAAAATGTCTCCTTTTGGAAATAATGTACTGTTTTTTTGAGGGGTTCCTTGTAGGACAGAACATTATTTTGGTACAGCAGTGAAAGATTTGAGTTCTTGGACATTATGAAGATGTTGCCATGCAATAATGTAATACTGTGGTTTTATAAGTCACTACACACATTACTGAAGTACACTCAATGATAGTTTTAGATAGCCCCACACTTCAGTCCTTCACAAATACAGTAGTTTACAAACATCGTATTTTAATTTCTCTTTGAGAAGCATGAAAGATAATTGTGGTGAATCTCAATTTATGATTACATTTTTTTCTACGTATGTACTATTGAGAGACTTTTTTTTTTTAAAAATCAGATGGTCACTTTATTTTAACAAGCAATGTAAATAACCTGTTTACTCTTTACCCTCAGATCACATTCTGTGTGTTTATCAAGCAGAACTGAATACTGTATTTTAATTTTCTACACAATACTGTAATAACTGTACAGTTCACACAGTGAGACACACAAACACACTCACTATGTATACATACTACAGGTACCGTCATTGTTTCCTATGTGGATTGGACTGTTGAATCAACACAATGGCCGTATATGCTGGGGTCTTTGGTACATGTCATCACAGTAGCATGCGAGGTGTCACCAGTGGTTTACCCTGCTCTTCAAGATGACTCTGTCTCCTTCTCCCTGTTCCAGTCTCGGTTCAAGGTTGTCCAGATGACAAAAGTATTTTTTATGAGATGTTTAATATGTTGAAAAAATTGCCTGTGGCCAGCATCCAGTGTAATGTTTTGTCTAAATTCTCCACTCCTCTTTTTGTAGCATTATAGTCCATTATCATTTCTGGCCATGGAATCTCCTATCCCTGTGCAGGTCACATTGTGCACCAAGGATGTGTCATTTGTTTAGACAAACGTGAAGTTCTTCACTGGCCTATTCTGTGTGGCCAACAGTTGAGATGGGAGCTCTGGCTTATTTTTCCTTATTATGCTAAGCATTGTTACCTTCATCTTGAGGAGCTCCTGTCCCAGTTTGTATAAAAGTAAAAGTTATTGCATATGGCGTTGTGGCCATGCAGCTTATGTCATGTCCAGGGTAACCCTCACGCCTTAATTTCTCACAGGATTTCCTCCATCTGACTTCCCTTTGTTAATGAAATGACATCCTCTGCTCTTCTGTATCTCTGTGCTTCCCCTTGAGCATGTTATTCATAGCTTTGGACTGGGTTATCATTTTTATGCAGATGATGTTTAAATCTGTTTCAATGTTAAAAGGGACACTTCATCACAGCCTTCTCAGCTCACAACTTGCTTCAGTGAAATTAAATTAAAATTTAAACCTGAACAGAGCAAAACTCTTTAAAATTAAATTGCAACATAACTGAACTCCTGCAAAGTGGCACTAAAGTGCAACTTAAGAAAACAAGCTCCTCTTCAGTCATTCTGGGTGATGATCTCATCAGACGTTCTTTTACTGCAAAGAATCTCAGTGTCACTATGATTCCTCCTTTTCTTATTTCATCAATGTAAGCCATATTAAGAAACTTCCACCTGTGTCACCTTTCTTATGTTTGCTCATTCCTGTCCTTTTCTAATGGTGAGAATCTTGTCCCTGCTGTTATCACATCCAGCATTGATTATTGTAAGTCACTGCTGGCAGGTGCCACTTCTAATCGTATAACACAGCTCCAGCTGATTCAAAACTCAACTGCAAGAGTCCTGACATGAACCACCAACAACGAGCACATCCCAGCCATACTGAGAAAAGCGCTATATAAATGTAATGAATTATTATTATCCTGCTGCACCTTCACTGCTCCCTGTGTCTTACAGGATTGAATATCAAATTCTGTTATTGACCTGCCCACTAAGGTCCTCTCATTCTGTGCCCCCCACTAACCTGCACTCTGTGGGTGACAGCAGGGCCTTCAGCTGTATATAGCGCCTTGACTGTGGAATGACCTCCCAAAATTAATGACATCAGCTGACTCCATTCATTTGTTTTTAACTCATTTGTTTAAGAAGACATTAAACAGACCTGACATTCTGCCCCTTCTTTCAGTTTACCCCCTCTGTCTGTCCAGGTACTCGGGGTTTGCATTAGTACAAATTATGTTATTTGTTCAAAGATTTGTTGTAGTATTATATGTTGTATTTTAGTCTGGATTATTGTCTTTTATTCTATTTGAATGTTTTGTATATCTTGTATTTATCTTTATTTAGTGGAGATTTTTGTAACCAATGTTATATCTTTTAATTTCTGAACGGGTCCTTGACCCAACATTACTTTCCGGGCTTTGCCGAGACATGCCGAAACCTTCCAAAAGTTATCTTCCGATTCTCCGTGTGGACAAAAAGAATGCAGACTGACAGCAAGCAGGTGATATTTTCTTAGTTCTCTTTATTTCACACTCGGAGTCACAGGAAGTAGAGATTCAGAGAGCACAGTCTATTGCCGCAGGGCTCGTCTGAACCCCGATCGACAGTTAGGGTTTTTTTTATACCTCTTCATCTCATGATTAGTAAGACAGGAAAACATCCTTATCATCTAAGTAAAGTTAAGCAATATGTCTGAGCTAAGCATTTTTTATGTCCCCAAGGCTGACCACAGGACAGACGCCTTGCACTTACACCCTGCAGTCTTGTGACCTTTTTACCCTGAGTCATTCACTTTGAGGAAGCTAACAAAAAAGGCAGCTTGAATCAGATCAATGTAGAAACGATTTTCCTGAGCCCTTGGGTAACATATTTTTGTTAGTTCATAAACCAAGCTTTCCTTACTGGCAGAGTTACAAGCATTGCTTATGAAACTTAGCTACCAAACACACAGGGTACGTGGTGCTGAGGAGAACATTCTTCTTCTACACTCCCCCCTTTTGAACAAACAAAATATGGGTTAAATAGAAGCAGGACGGGGAAGAGTAGGAGAAGGGGAGGGAGTGGAAGTAGAGGAGGAAGAGAATTGGAGCATTTGTTCTTCGTGTAACATATAAGCCTTGGCCATGGAGGCAGTGAAATATTTGGACACAATATATCGTATCAGGGGAACAATGCAGCAGGCAACAAGTAAGAGGACCAAAAAGGCAACGACAAGAGAAATAAAAACTGACTTAAGCCATTGGCCCAGGACCCAAAAGTAGACATAAACCACTGATCCCATAGATTAGAAATGCCAGAATTGGTAGCCAATTCATTAGAAAGAGCAGTTAGACCTGCCAGAGCACAGGTGATTGATCCATCGGGAGCCGTATTATTAGGGATGTAAGTGCAACAGGCGTCACCAAACATGGCACATACACCACCCTTTTCGGTGAGAAGCATGTCTAATGCTAATCGATTTTGCCAAGTCATGAGGGAGGTTTTCTATCAAGCTGTTCATGTATACCTTCAACAGCTTCTTTAGTAAAATTTAGGAAGCGCTGTTGGTTGTAATATAGGTAGTTAATCCAATCTACATTCTTATTTATTGTAACTAGGGGAAAGATTGACTCAAATCCAGCAGCAACTTGATCTCTGGCTTTAAATTTATCAGGGACTCCGCGAGGGACACCAATGGAATCAATGTAAACGCCAGGGCCGTGAAGAGAGAATGTGGAGGGGTCAGCAGAGCGGGGTCGACGACGTCGGCCAGAGTTGGACGACACGCGAGGAGAATTCAGAGGGAGGAGGTGGAAGGGCATAACAAGTTGGGTTAATGCACATGTGCCAGTCCATTCAGGGGGAAGAATATCAAGTAATTTTGATCTACGACACATCCTCCAAATATCAGCACGCGGAGTGGTTTGTGTTAACAGGAAAAGTGATAATGTAGAATTAAATAAGGTAGAGTTAACCTGAAAAGTCTGGGAACAGAAGGAAGAAGGGATATTACCAACGTTAGTACCTCGGAGGGGGGAACTATAATTACTAGAGAAGCAGTTATAATTGCCTTCATGAGACTGGAACATCGGGGGAGTCATATGACGAGTGGGAGGGAAGAGAAGAGAAAGTGTAATGCAGTTAGAGTCTTTCGGTGCGGAGGGAGAGGTAAAAAGGGCAAGAAGACAAGGAAGACCAGCGGGGTCAGAAATATTAGAAAGAGAAAAAGGGATGGTAGCCAAATGCGGCCTGGCCGTAGCGCAGGCGTAGCAATCAGATTGATTTACTTGTTTAGCTGAGTATAATACCCACTGCAACCAACGGTTCTGATCGCCATACCCAGTTTCAATTGAAAAGGTGGATGAAAGAGTAGAAATATTCATTATTTTTATAAGAGTCTGTTGCAAATCAGGAGAAAGCTGGGAAGTATTAGTAGTATGGGAATTATTAGTAACCTTGAAAAAGTCCCCAGTTTGTAACCAGTTGCGTACGCAGCTAAGACATATGTTTCTGAATCATGCAAAGAAGGATTCTTCAGAGTAATGATTAATGGGTTAAAATGATTCTCAGCACACTCATGAGGGGCATGTCCTTTTATAATAGAGAATCAAGTTTTTAGGCCATACTGTTTAGCCTGCCAGGGTTCATAACCCCAGTCGTGTTGTCCTGTATTTGCAAACACGTCGCTCCAGAATCCACATTCAGAGTCAGATGAGGAGAAACTTGAATCAGAGTCATACCAAGGGTAGCTCATACAGACATATTTGTCAGGCCATTCCCATTGTTCCTGTCTGCCACTACAGGGGGCAATTGCACAAAAGTCAACCTGGAATGAGGCAGTCTCCTCCACCTGGAAAGTCAGTGTCACCCGTGAAGTGGATAATGGAAGGAAAAACAGTGAGAGTGTAATCAGTATGAGTATGAATGTTAAGGATGCCATCTTTTGCAGTGTGAAGCGTGAATCCAGGCGGGCAATCCTTCAACTTTCACGGCGTGTGGTGTGGACAGAAGAACTTGGAACGGTCCTCTCCACCTAGGCTGATGCCAGTGTTTCCTCCGAGTGTCTCGAACCAGGATCCAGATGCCCAAGGGAATCTGCGAGTCTTTAGATGGAGGGCTTGTCCTCCAGGCCTGATTAACTTGCTCGTGGACTTCTTTCAGAGACGCTCGGAGACCTGTAAGACTAGAGAGAAGATCATTGTCCACGGTATGCAGGTTCACATTTCCTATAACCATGCCAACAGGCATGGGTTGTCCGGTCAGAATTTCAAACGGCGACAGTCCTAATTGCCGGTGTGTTCTTCCCCTCAATCCCATTAAGGCCAGAGGCAGAGCATCCGGCCAGGATAAATTTGTCTGCTCACAAATTTTTGCTAATTTAGATTTTAGGGTGCCATTGCACCGTTCCACAATACCTCTACTCTGGGGGTGGTATTTGCAATAATGATGCACATTTATCTGGAGCCAGATGGTTAATTCATTTATAATGGAGTTCACAAAATGAGTGCCATTATCACTTTGTAATTTCTGCGGTATGCCCCGCCTAGGAATAACTTCTTTAATCAAAGCTTTGGCTACAGTTTTAGCATCAGCGTGTTTAGAAGGGAAAGCTTCTACCCATCGGGAGAACACATCAACAATTACCTGACAATAACGGTAACCTTTAGACGGAGTTAGTTCAATGAAATCCATTTGGAGGTGTTCAAACGGACCCATTGGATTAGGTGTAACGGCGGGACTTACCTGGGTGCTCTTTCCTACATTAAACTTTTGACATAATGCACAGCGCCTGCAGAACTGCTCTGCATATGTAGAGAAGCCTACAGCTTCCCAATGTTTTTCAACATCTTGAACCATGGCGTCTTTTCCAGCATGGTCTAGGCCATGGGCGATTTTTGCCATACCTGGGAAAGAAGCCTTCGGGAGGAAAGGTTTGTTAGTTTGCCTATGGGTCCAGACTCCATCTGAGAAGGACCCTTCTTTGGACCATTTTCTCTTTTCTCTGTCCGTGGCTGCACTCTGTAAAGAAATAATTTGATTATCAGGGTCCTGGTCATTTCTCTGTTGGAATAAAGAGATTGGTGTGTTATTATACGCAGCCTGTTTAGCAAAGTGATCAGCTAATTTGTTTCCTTTGCTGACAGGATCCTGTTTTCCTGTGTGAGCTTGACATTTAACGATCGCTAACTTTGATGGTTTAGTTATGGCCTCTAAGAGGGATTCGATTAGTTTTGATGTTGGATGGGCTTGCCAGTACTGGTCTTAAATCCCCTCAGTTTCCATAATGCTCCATGATCATGGCAGACTCCAAAAGCATATCTGGAATCCATATAAATTGTTACGATTTTTCCTTCGGACAGCTGACATGCTCGGGTGAGCTCTATTAGTTCGGCTGCTTGTGCGCTTAAACTTGACGAAATTCGGTTTGCTTCCAGCAGGCGGTCACCTTGGACCACTGCGTAACTAGTTGAGGGTGTTTCATTTTCCAATCGCAAAGAACATCCGTCCACAAAAATTATTTCTCCAGTTTCTAAAGGTGTTTCCTGTAGGTCTGGTCTAGGCTTTATGACCTTAGCTATTTCATCATGATAGTCATGTGGCTCTCCTTCTTCTTCAGTTGGAAGAAGAATGGCTGGATTTAAGGTAGAGCACCTTTCAATGGTGACATTTGACACAAAGTACAGAGTACATTTTGATAGTGTATTGCCCTAGCAGTAGTGAGATGTGAGGTCTTAGCCTGTACTAAAATAGAATGTATGGCGTGAGGCACCTTCACTGTTAGGGGGCTCATGAGCACTATATCCGTACTGGCTAGTACAGCTTCTGTTGTGGCGGCCACAACCCTGAGGCAAGGTGGGAGTGCTGCAGCCACAGGATCCAATTTTTTCGAAAAATAGGCTATTGGCCTTTGTTTGTCCCCATGTAGTTGTGCTAAAACTGCATTCATATATCCCCCCTTTTCGTCCACGAACAGAGTGAATGGACGAGAATAGTCAGGGAGTCCTAACGCAGGCGCAGAAAGTAGTGCACTTTTTAAGTCACAGAGAGCCTTCTCAGCCTGCTCATTCCATTGCACCTGACCAGAAAGAGGGATGCCAGGGGTGTTTGCTAAATTTTGAAACGGCTGTGCTCTTTCAGTGAAATTCAAAATCCATTGCCGGCTGTAACCTAGAATGCCCAATACAGACATAACCTGTTGTTTTGTGACAGGTCTGGGAAGATTCTGAATGGTATTAATGCAATCGCTAGAGAGAGCTCTTGTTCCACAAGTGATGTCATGACCTAAATATTTCACAGTTGTTTGAATCAACTGCAGTTTTGCTTTATAAAGTTTATGGCCATTTTCTGCTAAAAATAATAACAATTTCTGAGTATCATGTGCACAATCTTCTTCAGTAGTACTACACAACATTATATCATCTACATACTGTATCAATACACTGTCTTTATCTGGCCAAAAGCCTTCTAAATTTTGAGCAAGAGCTTGTCCATATACACAAGGGGCTTCGGTATATCCCTGAGGCATGACGGTCCAGGTCCATCGGCGGTTTAGGAAAGTAAAAGCAAACCAGAATTGAGAATCAGGGTGAACAGGAATAGAGAAGCAAGCATTGGCTAAATCAATCACTGAAAAATAACGGGCGGAGGGGGGTATTGTGGAAAGAATAGTGGAAGGGTTAGGAACAATGGGTGCCCTGGGAAAAAATGCAGTTAACTTGTCGTACGTCTTGAACAAAACCCCATGAACCGTCAGCCTTTCTCACAGGTAAAATGGGGGAGTTGACTAGAGAGTATTTAATTGGAATAATTGCTCCACGTTTCACAAGATCGGAATGTACAGCGTAGATGCCAGCCTCTGCTTCGGGAGACAGAGGATACTGGGCACGGTGCGGGCGGAAGGAAGATATTGGATAGATCACCAGTGGCTCACAGTGTGCTATCCTTCCATAATCATTCTTTCCTTGGGACCACAGTGAATCAGGGAGCAAAGAGAGCCAAGAGGGAGTCATGGTTCGTAGTGAAAAGGCAGAAAGAGAAGGATGGCACAGTGCATGATGTACTAAAAATAATTTTGAAGCACAACTTTAGTAATCAAATGATCTGAGGTATCAAAGATACCCGGTGCAACATGTAACCAGTCCGTACTATTAAGACATTGTTCTACTCATGGTCCAATTTCCACCCAATGGACGGTATTTGATTTGGCTAAAGAAACATGGGGGACTGAACCTCCGAGATAGAAAATATTCTGTGAGCATATGAGATGAACAGAAGCAGCAGCTTTTGTGGATGAAATGAAGATACAGGGGATGTGAAGGGTTTCGGGGCAGGTGCCTGAAGAAAGAAAGGATTCTAGCCAGGGGGTGTCTACTTCTGCAGGGAAATATTGGGCAGTACAGTGTAGGGTGTCAGGGACGTGTAAGTGGGGAAAAAGACAGGAGGAAAAAGAGTGTAGGGCTTTGAGGAGGATGGTGTGTGGGGAAATGTTTAGAGTCCAGGCTGCAAAAGAGGGTTTGGGGTGAGGGGCGATTTGGCACAGTAACTTGGGAGACGAGCAGAAAAACCCTGTTCAGTCATAGAAATGGAGAGAGAAAGTTTTGTCATGAGATCCCTTCCTAAGAGGTTAACTGGACAGAGCTGATTTAAAAGAAATCGGTGTGTTAAAGTGGAACTACTGGTTGTCCAGAAGCAGTAAGCACAGTCACTGTATCTTTCGAGGCAGAGACCTCCTTCAGCAAAAGAGTAGAATGGGTAGCTCCAGTATCGACAAGGAAGGCAGTTTCAGTGCCATTTACTAACAGAGTCAATAATGGATCTGTTTCGGAGTTGTGAGTGAGCAAAGGCAACTGAAGAGGGGGGTCCCTGCGAATTCCTAGGACCAAGCAATGTCTTCAGGTTCAGGCAACGGTGGAGGGGGAGGGTGTTTATGTGGGTAATCCTCCACGTCCCCGACCACTGCCTGGGGTGGCTCCGCCTGTATAATAGTTCATTTGTGCTGCAATCAGCTTAGTCTGTGTGTCTGATTCCTTTTGTTTTGTTTGCCGTTCAGCGCGCTCAGCATGCCGTTTCACTTCTTCAAAAGTGGCACTCTCCCATCCAATACAGGAAGTGCGAACTTTGTTCTGAATATCACTTCTCAGTCCTGAAACAAAAGGAGGAACTGCTGCCCTGGTGCGATCGTCTGGATTGTCTAAACCAGAGTGATTTGTCATCAAATCCTGAATACGATGTGCCCATTCGTCTACTGTTTTATCTTTCTTTTGTTTTGCAGCTAAGATGAGGGACCAGTCAGTGCCCTTTTTATATTTTGCAGCTATTGCCGTTTTCACGGGCTCCCACTGAGCAAGGAAAGGTCCTTCATTATTCTGTCCACGAGGCAATGCCTCATTCCATTGCCAGGGCTGCCCGTTATGCTGCCCGTGGTTAACAGTGGCCCAAGTTGTGCCCAGTTTTCTTCGTAGAACCTGGGTCCACTCGGCTGCACTGGGCTTATACATATCATCCAACTGCTGTAATTGTTCCACGAATTTTAACCCACCAATGACTTTGGGATCAGGCAATTCGGACACAACGTCTTTCAGCTCTTGAATGTCCCAGTTACGATGTATCATTACAGTAGTGGGGTTATTGGCCCCTGCGGGTTGCGTTGGATCATGTCGGGGGTTTTGGATCTCAATCAGGGGACATGAGAATAGAGGGCCTGGGTGTTTGGAGGACCTGAAGGGGGATTGAAAGGTGGTGATTTGATTAGGGGGCTGATGGAGAAGGGTTTGACTTCTAGTGCGTTGTGAAATGGAAGTTCTGGGATCATGAAACCCACCGGCCGCGCCCATTGTGTTACTTTTGTCATCCCCTGGATCAGTGTGTAATGAGGGATCATAATGATATTCTTCATCAAAGAAACCGGACCCCGAGGGATCGTCTTTTAATTCTGGTGCGGTGGGCGCTGGAGGTGGCGGAGGAGGAGATGGGGGCTGTGGATATGGATGGTGTAGGAAAGGTGGGAGAGCAAGTACGGGATATAACGGGTCTTTTTTCTTGCTCTTCTTCTGCTTCTCATCCGACTGTGGTCCCGAATCCGCTTGCACTTTCTGTAACGCTATGAGTAACTCTTCTTTTTCTTTTCTAGTCTTAACTTCCGTGGCCAATAATTCATTACGTTTCTGTACTGCCTCTAAATTACGATCTTTAATAACCAATTCCCACCTATCGAACATGTCCATGCGATAGGGGCCTCCATTACAACAACCTTGCATATTCCTGCATAATATTTTTCTGATTTCCTGCACTTCACTCATATCTCCGGTCCCCTCGACCGGCCATCTCCCCCCACTTTGCTTATTCCATTTTCTACACACCTTCTTAAAATCTAATCCTGTCTTCTTTTCAATGAGCTTTCTAGGGGACCCATTCTTTGGTCCACCAGTATGTGGAGCCTGGAGATCCCCCGAAAATAATCCTTCTAACATTAGGTTTTGAGGACCCTGGGGGACCTGTTTGACTGGCTTGCTATTTGTTTTTCCCATAGTGAGTGGCGGGATATCAGCAAAAAGTGACTCAGACCTCGTTTACTCCCCGTTGTACCCGCTGTCTGTTCCTATCCCCGGATTTCAACTTCAGGTGACTTCGTGTCCTTTTATTTGAGTCAGCAGAATCCTACATCAATACGCCCCGTCAAGTCCGGGATATGGAGGTTTTTACCCCGATCCCTTCATCAGAAGGTTTGTATGCATCAATCTGCCAGGGACTAGTCTCCGTCACCTGAGCAACCCGTTGAAACAAGAGTATGACTAGACAGCGGATAGAAAACTCGACCTCCCATTTATTAAGACACAGACTTTTAACTATGCCCTTTCACCCCCATTCCTCTTTATTATTTTAGGAGCGTGCCACTCGTCCCTTTCTATTCCACTTCACAAGGGGTGCCTTGCTAACATTCACACTGTGCCGTTTTCCGTAGGGTCCCAAGAGCCACTTTCCGTGAGTCCCTAGAACCCTCCTATGGTTCTGATACAGTATGCTTTCTATTCTTTCTTTTTATACTTTTATTACTTCCGGCACACCAGTCAAACCAACAGGAATCCCCCGATCTACTTACCGCGACTCCGTCCGCCTGCCTGGAAAATCACGTCCAGTCGCTTTTCGCTTCGGCTAGGAGGAGGTCAGCGACTCCCCACGCAGGAAATGCCCAGGACAGGCCAGTCCTAACTTTTGCCGGAGCTGGTCCTCCCGATCCGGCCGGAATCGGTCCACTTGTGGCTCACTGGACGATCCCGCTCAGGGAGCCGTCTGCCCGTTCCTGCCCCACGTTTGGGCGCCAGAAAACTGTAGACGAAAAGAATACAGACTGACAGCAGGCAGGTGATATTTTCTTGGTTCTCTTTATTTCACACTTGGAGTCACAGGAAGTAGAGATTCAGAGAGCACAGTCTATTGCCGCAGGGCTCGTCTGAACCCCGATCGACAGTTAGGGGGAGTTTTTTATACCTCTTCATCTCATGATTAGTAAGACAGGAAAACATCCTTATCATCTAAGTAAATTTAAGCAATATGTCTGAGCTAAGTATTTTTTATGTCCCCAAGGCTGACCACAGGACAGACGCCTTGCATTTACACCCTGCAGTCTTGTGACCTTTTTACCCTGAGTCATTCACTTTGAGGAAGCTAACAAAAAAGGCAGCTTGAATCATATCCATGTAGAAACGATTTTCCTGAGCCCTTGGGTAACATATTTTTGTTAGTTCATAAACCAAGCTTTCCTTACTGGCAGAGTTACAAGCATTGCTTATGAAACTTAGTTACCAAACACACAGGGTACGTGGTGCTGAGGAGAACATTCTTCTTCTACATCCGTCCTCAAACTGCAGTGATGTCAGTTCTGACTTAGAGAAGACTTACTTGCCGAGACCGGCCGAAACCTTCCGAAAGTAATGTTGCGAAGTCAGTCCTAAAACATCACTTCCGGGTCTACAACTACGGGTCTAAAACTGCGGTGACATATGGTGCTGTGGTTCTGCAAGTGGATAGTATTGGACAACAGCAGGAGATGAGAACAAGGTCAATGAGTTTAACCTGTTTTACAACAGGTTTGACATGGTGGCAAGCACTGGCACCGTGTCACAGAATGGGTCATGTATTCCCTCTTCCACCATTGCAGATTTTGCTCATCAACATTGCTGAAACCCAGGCATCATTGCTGCAAGTTCTGCTACACCAGGTCCCATTCCCCTGCTCTTCACAGCAGATGAGGTGAGGATGCAGATCACGAAGCTCGAAAAGCAGCTGGTCCGGATGGTGTGTATTCCAGTCTGTTGAAGGAGTGTGCAGATCAACTTGCTTAGCCTCTACAGATATTGTTTAACAGTCTTCAAGGTGGGAGGGTCTCTGTGGAAAACATCATGCCTTGTGCCGGTTCCTGAAGTTGGGTGACCGATTGAAATAAATAACTACAGACCAGTGGCCCTCACATCACACATCATGAAGACACTGGATCGGCTGCTTCTGCATCGCCTCAGACCACAACTCCAGCATGCACTGGATCCTCTACAGTTTGAATACCAAGACCACATTAGTGTTCAGGATGCAGTCCTCTACATGCTACACCAGACCCAGTCCTTTTTGGATGAATCAGATGGTTATGTGAGGAATATGTTTTTTGAATTTTTGAGTTCATTCAACACCATCCAAACCTCCATTCTTAAAGATAAACTGAAGAGGATGAGTGTGGATTCCACCTTCACCTCCTGGTTTCATAACTACCTGACTGGACGACTGCAGTTTGTCAAACTGGGGAACTGTGTCTCCAGGATGGTAGTGAGCAACACTGGAGCCTGGTTATGAACAAAATGAAAACCAAGGAGATGATTGTGGATTTCCAGAGGTCTGTGCCTTCAACCTGTTAACATCTGAGGGGATGACATTGAGGTGACGCAAACATATAAATATCTAGGTTTCCACCTTGATGACAGACTGGACTGGTCTGTGAACACAGATGTCCTTTACAGGATGGTGCAGAGCAGGCTGTTTTTCTTCAGAAGACTCAAATCATTCAGCACATGTAGCAAAATGTTGTCTTTGTTGTATAAGACACTTGTTGCCAGTGTCATCTTCTTTATTGCTGCGTGTTGGGGAGGCAGTATGACAAATATTATAGTCTATTATATTATATTCTGGTTCTTCTTATACCTTTTGAGATGAGACACCACCCTTGAAATTTCTGTGCATACAACAACTGCCCATTCTAGTTTACTAGGGGGCTCCGCCCCCTGCTCGCTTCGCTTGCCAACCCCTGGTGTTGGGAATGACAAAGAGCGTGATGTATGAATGAGATATAGAACAGTGTGACGGTGTAGATGATGCAAATAGAAAGCAAACAATAAAGTGTGTGGCACAGTGTAAAGGTTTATTGGAAAATTTCTTTGTACACGCCGTTTAAGTGTAAAAGGTAATTCCAGGTCAGAACTTGTAAGGTCAATGAAGATGGTCATTATCGTGATCAGAGTCAACTTTGTCAGAGCTTAGAAAGAGTTGTGTCTCTCCAGGAAGTAATGGAATGACTTGGGTATTTATGTTTTCCACATTAATATTTTTTGGACATAATATAGTGCGTTGTGTTAAAAGGGGCATTTGGTCTAATGAGATTGCTGTTCCAAATCTCTCTGTAACTAAGTCGTCGCAGATAAAGGCTTGAGGAATTGTAATAATATGTGGCTGAAGTCCATCTGTATTGGTGAGTGTACCATCTCTCAGTTGTAATAAGCAATTGTTATGATCTGGTTTTGGACATCGTATCTTTTTTACTAACTGTATCTTTTGAAAGCAATGCCAATTGTCTGCGTATTTTAAGGTGCACTGAACAATAGCTGAGTGCATGGCATCTGGAAGAATAGCTAATCACTGTTTAAAATCTCCTCCTAATAAAAGTACCTTTCCTCCAAATCGAATATTATTATTCATAAACGTTTGTAGAAGTTTATGAATGGTGTTGAGTAAGTGACTTCATGCCATTGTACATTCATCAATAAACAACATTTTTTGAAGACGGATGTCACGTGCAGTGCCACCGTTAATGTTCATAGTGGATACCGATTTGTAGGATCTAATGCAGTTGATAAAGATTTCACTTTCAGGTACATCGTCAGTTAGAATCTTCTGTAGATATTCAGTATATGAATGTAAAGAAGGCAGTCTAATTTGACCCTTTTGACAACAACGTCTAAATGTATTACTCGTATTGCCAGTTGTTTCTTCAGGGAAGTGAACTGAATGACAATGATTGCAAATGACATTCATTAATCCGAATGAATTTTCCCGGTGTATGTTTTGCTTGTGCCGTTTGAGAGGCGCGTTGTTGCATGTGTAGTATTTGGGACGTGTTGTTTTGGAGCTGTAATCGATTTGCCTGTGCTGTGTGAGACGCCCGTTGTAGCCTTCCTTGCCGTTAACGTATGTCTGAGACGGGAGGTGTTTCGTTTTGAATCCGTGCCTGTTGCGATGCAGCACTTTGATTGATAGTTTGCGTCATGTGGATCCAGGATGTAGATTTGTGCATATTTGCGTTGTTGATTTGTTTCAGGGTGCACTGTTCCAATGCGATGCAGTATTTGTGCACATATGGGAAAGCAGTATGGGCCATTGCCTTTTGGTGGCCTGATATTTACTAAAAGCAAATGAACTATTGTAGGATCTAACGCAGTTCATAAAGTTTTTACTTTTAGGTACATCGTTAGTTAGAAGCTTTAGTTGAGCTTTGCGTTTTTGGAGTCGAGACATTTTTTCTTTTAGAAATATGGATAAGTAATAAGAAGTATTGCACTCACTGTTAATATGGAGACTTTTCTGCGGTTGAACGGTTAATAGTGCCTTATTGTAATGAGATCCACCTATGCTGCATAGCCGTCTATTTTGTTGTTTCTTTCGTGTTCGTGTGTTTGTTCCTGTTATCCTTTCCTTTTCGTTTTGTACCCGTGACCGTGTATTCATGACTTGTTTCTTTCTCAGCACCCGAAATATGGATAAGTAATAAGGAGGGTCGCAGTCACTGTTAATATGTTTCCTTTTCTGCAGTTGAACGGTTAATAGTGCTTTATTGTAAGGAGATCCACCAATGCTGACACCTATGCTGTCTAGTGTGAAGGTGCTGACGTTCACTTTAGAATATGTGGCTTTGGGTGTGACTTCTTATGGATGTGGGTGGGGGGGGGGATTGTTGAGGATTGTTGTTGCGCGAGCGTCTTCTTTCTTTTTGTGTTCCTGTGTCTTGTTGAATCCCCCTTTGTGTGTGTCCCGTCCCTCGCTTGTAGGGTCTGTGGGGTGGTTTTGTGTTCTTTTTTTTGTGTTTCATGGGCTTGTTGAATCCCCCTCTTGGTGTGTGTCCCGTCCGGTGCCTGTAGGGGGGGGGGGTGCCTTGCTGTTGTGCGCGAGCCTCTTTTTTTTTTTTTTTTTTTCGGGTCTAGTTTCGTGTGCAATGTGTTTCGTGCTTTTCCTGCGTTTGACTTTGCGCCTCATTTCTCCTTTTTGTATGTGCTCACTCCTTTTTTCTGTGGTCTTGTCCGCCACTCGCGGCCCCTCATCCGCCTTTGTCGCCCTCTTTTCTCCGCCTTTCTCCAACTCTCGCGGACTCTTTTTGCGCCTGCGCCTCTCGCGGCCCCTCATCCGCCTCTCTCGCCCTCTTTTGTCCGCCTTTCTCGGCTCCTCAGCCGACTCTCGCGGACTCTTTTTGCGCCTGCGCAGTACGTCTTTTTGCAGCTACGGCCCATGGCCGGATGTGCCTGCGTCCATCATCCGGTTTAGCATTCTCGGTTAGTAATATGGATAGGACATTTGCTGATTTCTTAGTCATCTCTTAGTCATCCTTCAGTACATTTTGTATATTACATCAACCTTTTTTCTTGTACATTCTTTATTTACTTGACCATCTCAGTATTTTTCCTAAACCAATCTTATATTTGAGTGTACATTTTTTGTTCACTTGACTTTTATTTGGTTTCCTACATTTATTAACTCTTTATTCTATTTCTTTAAGATGAATGCTATGTTACCCTAAAATTATTCTTTCACATTCCCCCCTTTGAGACTACATAAAGTCTCACTAGAACTGTAAGGAATAATTTCCTGTTAGAACCCTATTCCTAATCTGTGTAAAACGTATGTATACTGAATATGTCCCTCCTTAGAGGCTAAAAGGAAGTAAAAGATTCCTGGCTAGCTGCATTTGGGGAATAACACAAATGGTCACCAGCACAGTTGACTTGTTAGCAGCAGGAACCCATGAACCCTTGGACTGATCCCCTCTCTGGTATGGCTTGTTTCTCCTTGGGAGTCGAATGATTCATTTGTCTGCAGACATTTAGCACAGCTCAGTCTCCAGATTCAAATTCAAGTGCTGTCATAAAAAATATGCTAGGAAAAACAGCTTTTACCTGCAAAGACTTAATAGTTTTGTTCCATATTATTCAGCATTGCAATACATCATCTGTAATTTGTAGGTTACGTATGGCTCCCAAAAATAGTGTCTCATGAGATATTAGACCTGTTCCGTTGGGGGTACCCCTTATCAAAAATAATGCTAGCAGTTAAACAGTCATTTTATCCAGTCTCTGCTCGTCTGTTAGCCAATTTGTTTTTAATGGTCAAAAATGAATTCCGCAGCTGGTAAGCACAATGCAGAAATTTCCACTCATTGTAGCCATTATGTTCATAAAATAGATCCCTCAATGAAAAAAAAAAATTCTCTCTAGTTGTATCTAGTTTTTCTGTTGTTGTGGACTTCAATTAAAACATATTCATCATAACAAGTAAATCACAACAGTATAAAATAAAGTCAGTCTTAATATATTGTGGAAGATGACCCGGACACAGACAGGCGGACACGTTCAACTCACTCAACACACGTTTATTTACACCATCCATTATTTATATTAGTGCCACACAAACCCCAAAGTCCCCAAAAGTCCTGGCCACAACACAAATGCCTTTCCTTCTTCAGGCCACCTCCTTGCCTCCTCCAAGACCTCGTCCTTCTTCGACCCCACTCAAGCCCTTGACTGGAGGGAGGCGGCCCCTTTTATAGTCACCTGGATGTGCTCCAGGTGCCTCCCGACAATCTTCCACCGGCACTCCCCAGTGTGGCGGAAGTGCCGGCTGCACACCCGGAAACACTCCAGGTGTCCCCGATCCTCTTTCCCCCAGCATTTCCGGTTGTGGTGGAAGTGCTGAGGTTCAGGGCTCCCAAGGTATTGGGGTGCCCCCTGGCAGTGACCACGGGCTCCTACAGGGTTGAGCTTCAAAGCTCTGTACCTGTGATCCCTATAGCCGCCAGGGCGGTCGCCCCCACATGGTCTGGGGAAAGCATAAGCCCTCTTCCGGTCCTCCAGGGCGTCCCGACCAGGTCATCCCCCCAGCCACCTGCGACAATATATATATATTGATTCTCCCGGAAGAGCTAGAAGAAGTGGCCGGGGAGAGGGAAGTCTGGGCATCTCTGCTCAAGCTGCTGCCCCCGCGACCCGACCTCGGATAAGCGGAAGAGAATGGATGGATGGATATATATATTGGCACATAACCTTTGCTGTTATACGAATAACTTTGCAAGCTAAATATCAATCTTTCCTCCCTTAGAGGGAATGTGGAGCAGTAGGGTATCGGTCAGCAAGAATCCTGAAACCAGTCCCATTAATATTATAACTTGGCAAGAGACGAATGTTCTAGTTCTCCTATAGAGAACACAAATATGTCCAGGAGTGGCAAACGAAACAAAAGAAAAGAGAAAGTAGAGTGGTATGGAGGTTATTAGTTAAAGAGTTGTGTTCTGTGGAGGTTCCTGTAGAACATTTTAAAGTATTTAATTTCTTATTCCAGTCTTGAACTAGAGCCTAGACAGGCTTTTCCAAGAGCATAGTTGCATTCATAATTCTTAAATTGAATACATTTGAAACAAGCACGACTCTGCCTAGAGCTAGCCACCTGTCCAAACTGAGCAACTGTGGGAGAAGCCATTGTAAAAGAGGTGACCAAAAACCCAATTGTTGCTCTGGCTGAGCTCCAAAGAAGAAACATCTAGATGGACAACCATTACTGCAATGCTCCACCGATCTGGACTCTGTAACAGAGTGGGCAGATGAAAGGCAAACGACAAAAAATGTAAAGATGTGACGTGCACAATTAAACAAGGTGTCGATGCACAATTAAACAAGGTGTCACACATATTTAAATGAGGTGGTGACGTACTATTAAACAACATGTTGTGCTTTTAATTCAAACAAGGACATTTTAATTTTATGGTAGTGCTGTGGTTAGCATTCATGTGTCACAGCTCCAGAGGCATGGGTGCAATCTTTTAACCTGCCTATGTGGAGCATGCACATTCCCCAAAGACTATGGGGTTTTCTAAGTACTGAAATTTCCTCTCCTATTCTAAAAATACACCAAGTGGAGTAACTTACATCTGTCATATATCCACTATTATTTGCTTGTTTGACGCATTAAGGACTGTGAAAAAAATTTATCACTGCCCAGTTGCTGTATTTCACATTTCCCATATACAGTATTGCACCAGCATACAGTTATATGCATGCAAAGAGAAGCAATCATAGTCAGTAACAACATTATTTTGTATGTGGTGTGCTGCTCTGCTCATGAGATTTGTATAACGTACTGATGTAGCCTTTCAAACCGAGAATGGAGTTTGATTTTTCCAAGATCATTAATATACAATATATTAAGGAAATATTACAGGCCTTCATATATCCCTATTAGTCTGAAGCATTTTACATGAAATTGCATTTATTTATAATAGGTTGGATTTTTTTGATTGAATTAAAAAGGGAAATTACTTTAAAAAAAGAAACATTATCAGTTTGTTGCTTTAATTCTTCAATAATAATAATATTAATAACATTTCAGTTACTCTTATTTGAAAGGAAATAATTTAGGACAGATCCAGGTACAGGGACTGAAAGCAACAATTATGCAGAGTATTGTAAAGATGAGTGCCTCATAAACATTAGATCATCCATCCATCCATTGTCCAACCCGCTGAATCCGAACACAGGGTCACGGGGGTCTACTGGAGCCAATCCCAGCCAACACAGGGCACAAGGCAGGAAACAATCCTGGGCAGGGTGCCAAACCACCGCAGGACACACACAAACACACCCACACACCAAGCACACACTAGGGCCAATTTAGAATCGCCAATCCACCTAACCTGCATGTCTTTGGACTGTGGGAGGAAACCGGAGCGCCCGGAGGAAACCCACGCAGACACGGGGAGAACATGCAAACTCCACGCAGAGAGGACCCGGGAATCGAACCCAGGTCCCCAGATCTCCCAACTGCGAGGCATTAGATCATTATATTTTTTAATTAATTAAGGCTTACTTTCAAACATTGCGTTTTCCATTACAATTCACTGCACAACTTAAAGGAATATCTTGTTACTTCCATCAAGTAATACCGTGCAATATGCAGACCTGTCAAACATAAAGACTTATGATGAGCGAACTCCACAGTGTTCACTTCACCTCGAGTTGGGAGAAATCAAGTGTTTTTTGAATATCGCTGAACTTGGTGAAATGCATTTAAGGCAATGGGGAATGGCTAACTGAATTAAAGTTGACTGGATTATAATGGTGCAGTCATCTTTAAAGTGTCCCTGAGGGCTAGGGAAATGTATGCCAAACTGTACTAGACCAATTATTCTGGTCAAGAGATGACCTGAGCTGTGCGGCAGCAGTGCCAACTACTGCACCACCATGCCTCCATGAGATGAAAGAAGAAAGAACACAGTCAGAGACGTGCAATCATATATCATGTCAAAACAAAGTGGAAATGCTGAAATTGTAGTTAAAAGTCTGAAAAAATACGTAGGCCTTGTAATGGCAGAAAATTCAAAGTGGTGTGTCATGATTGAAGACACTAGCTTTTGAAGTTATGCTGAAGGCTCTCCAAACTGTGCTGATGCTTTGCACTTTTTCTTCTATCAAAAACATTTTCTAAATCATAATAAATCTTCCATTATTATTATTTGATAGAGTCTCCTATGTTTGGGTGGGGGGATCCTTCAAGGTTTATTTTTTATTTCCACGTGGCTAATTATGCATGCATAGGGCACGTGCCTTCTTCCCTTATAATGACATGGAACTGCATTATTTACTTATCTGTTCTACTACTAACTAAGTCCCACAAAGACTGTAATGCAAATGATCATTATATACCCAGGGACATGGTCCCGTCCAATGTTGGCTGTTACAGCTCCAAGGAATGTTGCACGGTCCTTGCAAATCATTAAGGAGTGCTGGAGAAAACAGTTCTCCTAAACCAGCTGAATTATCAGTAAATTCAACAAACAAGGGCAAACATGAATGCAGCAAGTTCACTGCAAATAATGCTTTGGCGAAATTAGCTGATCAACAGTAATATAGACACTCTGAGCATATATGAATCATAAACGTGAGGGCTGATTTTATGTCTCTTTTGCTACTATACCACTCCACTGATATAGCACCTGATCACATGTGAAATCACCACAAAGTACTACATTAGATTACAAAATAGTGACTGTTATTACAATAAAATGGTATGTGGATTCTTAAAATACCAGTAATTTTCAAAGTAACACTTCCAGTTAATCCAACTACAATAAGCTATTAAGCGCCACACTTTTTTAAAAATAATTTACTCTTGCATGGGAAAAATTAAGCTCAGTAATAAAAAAAAGCTAAATTAATAAAACATAGTAAAATCAATAGTATAAAAAGAGGAGAAACTATAGAAAATATTATTTTACTGGCGGGTTGTGTAAGTATACAGATGATGATGAAGAGTTGCCCCTTCAAACCTGGATGCATAACTGCTTAATGCTATTGTTTTTGTTTTTGTTCAGCTGACAGAGGATTTCTTATTGCTTAATTCATAGTTCATTACTGTGAGTTTGAAATCTTCATTACAGTTTCCATCACCATACTGATGTCTTGTGTTTGTCATACCAAGACAGAATTCAAAAAGAAAAATGACAGGCAAAGACACCAGCTGAATTTACCATAACTAGAAAACTTTAGTAGAGCCATCTGTGTGATCAGAGAAACATCGGTGAAAAGTCACAAGGGTGTTGTTTAATCCATCATCTGAGATTCCTTGTTATGCAATGTGACATATTCAAAGTGAGATCAAGCAACTGCAGTTGTTAAACATGGCATAATCTTCAGCTATAAGTTGTTCAGTGTGTAGCACTTTTTTGTAAGAAATATCACTAGTTTAATAATATGATCAGGGAAGAACCCAAATGCCAAGAATCAATGTTGTAAGTCCATACTTTAACTGCTACATTAATTCTCCAGTTTAAAACTAGACCAGTGCAATTTATGAAAATAGCTGCAACACTTAACTCATGACTTTTTCAAATCTCCTACATGAAAGCGGACCCATCACTATTAAAGGACATAAAATCGTGACTGGTCCCCTTTAAGTGATCAGTTTGAATTGTACGCTAACTTATTTTGATAGGCTCCAAAAACTTATTAAACTGGTTGTGGTTTTAACCATTGCCAGGATATAAGGAGAAGTTCTTCTTCAGATGCTGAGGATGTGAGATTATGTGCGTTTTGTATGCAAATATTTACTCAGGTCATGGTTTTTGGGTGTAGGGTTAAATTTTTGGAGTTTATTTTTGACTTGATTTGACAAACTGAATTTTTGTTAACTTCCTCTTTGTTTGTTTATGAGTTAACTAGCAAAATACCCGCGCTTCGCAGCGGAGAAGTAGTGTGTTAAAGAGGTTATGAAAAAGTAAAGGAAACATTTTAAAAATAACGTAACATAATTTCAATGTAATTGTGTTGTCATTGTTATGAGTGTTGCTGTCATATATATATACATATACACATATACACACACATATACAGATATATTATATATACATATACACATATATTTTTTATATATATATATATATATATATATATATATATATATATATATATATATATATATATATATACACACATACATACATACATATACACACATAGATGCACTTACAATAACATAGAAATCAATATAAACAACATTAACATCATTATCATATGAGAATATGAAGTAATATATAAGAAGCACATTTCATATAAATATAAATAATTAAACAGTAAAATCTTCTTGTATAATTTGCTACCGTGGCTTTTCGTTGGTCTGTCCAGGATATTTAAATCACCTGTAGCTTGCAAACTGTTTCACCTATTGACTTGAAATGTGGTACATGTATAATACGTCACGTCTGCTATCCGCTTTATGGGTGATGAATGTATTACTCTTTTTATGTTTATTTTATTTTAGAATCAACTCCTATCTGCGCACACCAGGGCGGCCGTGGGCAGATGCGTATGGTGTATTCACTCCATGTTATCGTGCATTGCGCTGTCACTGGTATTTTGATAAAAGAATTTGAACAATATATAAGAAGCGTATAAATTATTAAACAGTAAAACATTAACATTTAAGAAGTAAAGTTACATTGAGTACTACTGCAGTGCCTTCGGGTATACCTCATTTTTTCTTTGCCCATTACATGCTTAAATGTATACATTTTTTGGTGTACCTACCCGAGAACACGCGACATATAACCGAGCGTGTGAGAAGCATGGATTTTAAAGAAGCGTTGAGTTCATCTGCTGGTCTCCCTCGTGGAATAACTGGTAATGTTTCACTAAAATCTACAGCGAGTAAAACGACATTACCTCCTTTTTTTTTTGTACGATCTCTGAGATGTTGCTTTTTTCGGTTTAAGGCTTCATAAGCTCTTTTATGTTCCATGGTGTACTTAATAAGTACTAATTATCCCAAACCATCATCTTTGAATGTTGCAAGACTTTCGCCTTGTATGTAGATCGGGGTAATTACATTCATTGCATTCCTAGTCTGAATCACAATCTGATTGTATGGGTGGTTACCTGGCACTGTAGGGTTGCCACCCGTCCTTTAAAATACGGAATCGTGCCGCATTTGACAATGAAATTGCGCGTCCCGTTTTGAATCAATACTGGACGGGATTTATCCCGTATTTTTGTAATCATTTTTTTTTTTTAAAGCAGCGTCTCATGCAAATCATCCCACACGCATTTTATGAAGATGCCTCCTTTCCTACTTTTGATTGGGTAATACTTGATGTCATCGTTAGTTTGATTGGTGTTTTTAACTGTCCAGTGAGGAGGGCGTGTCTTTTAAGTACAGTCTGCAAAGTGTTGGCACTGAGATGTGGCGTCAGCGCCATACTTGAAGCCCCTAACGTTGCGGTCAGCAAGTCGGCTAACATCCGCCATGTGCCGTCTTTCAGTTGCGAGAAGCAGATCATAGAATGGTTGAAACTGTTGCCCCTAACGTTGCGCCACGGCGTGTGGTTCGTTTATACCTCGTGTCTTTTCATTAAACTTTTATCTCGCGAATATGTTATTGCAATCCGCAGCGGGAGCGTTTCTATAAACTTTATTTAAACTTACGTTTTACACCGTGGTTTGTTTCCCTTATGAACATGCTTGTATGCTTAACTCGCTCCGTTCTCAATTGTTTAATTAATTTTTTGCTCTTCGCTGTTTGCGGCTGTTCCTCCATTTCCCCCTACTTCGTTCTTTTATCTCGCGAATATGTTATTGCAATCCTTAACGGGAGCGTTTCAATAAACTGATTGAAAATATTTTTGCATTTACCTTTTTAGTAAAAGGCGAGCTTTTAAGCCTGAGAAATCACCCCGTAAATGCACACGTTTAATTGGACATGTGTTAATATGTATGGTTACACAGTATTAAAAGACAGTGAACAACGTCAGTTACCTTTGTTCCCGCGTTTGATAAAAGGTGAGCTTTTAAGCCTGAGAAATCACCCCGTAAATGCACACGTTTAATTGCACATGTGTTAATATGTATGCTTACACAGTATTAAAAGACAGTCAAAAATTAACGTCATTTACCTTCGTTCCCGCGTGCGACTTGTGCTGTAAATCTCTTCCTTGTTTTTAGTTCACGTGATTACGTAGGAGGCGTGATGACGCGATACGTGACTCCGCCTCCTCCATTACAGTGTATGGACAAAAAATATGTTCCAGTTATGACCATTACGCTTTGAATTTCGAAATGAAACCTGCCTAACTTTTGTAAGTAAGCTGTAAGGAATGAGCCTGCCAAATTTCAGCCTTCTACCTACACGGGAAGTTGGAGAATTAGTGATGAGTGAGTCAGTGAATGAGTGAGTCAGTCAGTGAGGGCTTTGCCTTTTATTAGTATAGATAAGTAGGTCGTAGTGCTAGGATTTTGAAATCTTTTAATCTTCGAGCTTTGGTTCTGATTTTGCTCTTTGGATTTGTTTGCATGATCTCTTTTCCTTTTCCTCTGCTTGTCCTTTAAGTATGATTTTTGGTTTATGTTTCTCATCTCCTACTTCTTTCTTTTCACTTGCAATTATCCTGAGAGACTATTGTTACAGAGTACAAATATGTAAAATAAATGAAAATTAATGGAAATAAGGCAGTTTTGGTTAACGTTTGTGGATGCTAGAGGCGCTGTTGCCCCGCTAAACCCACCAGACAGACCTCCAGGGCACACGTTTAAAAGCACCAAGAATAATTTCTTTAATATTCTTAAATAAAGTGCACAAAGCACCACACACTCCAAAATTCCATAATCAATAATAATCAAAAACAATAACCAATCCTCCACTCCTCCCAGCAGCTCTGTCACTCAACCTCCCAATTCCGGCTCTCTTTACTGGGATTCCCAAAAGTCCTTTAAATAGTCTATGACCCGGAAGTGTTCCTTCTCTGGGTCAAACGCCATATCATCCTTCTCAAGTGTCCCGGAAGTACTGCGGGTTTCCGTCCTCATGACTCCGAAGTACTTCCGGGTTAGTGTAACAGGAATAGTCCCCTGGTTCTTGGTTGAGTTCCCCCTGGCGGCACCCACGGCATCCAACAGGGCTGAAGAAACGGACTCCATGTCCCATGTTGCCCTGAGGAAATCCGGGGAACCATTTCCATCCAGGGAAGCTGCCATCTAGTGTCCCGGGGGATGTAGTGCCCTGAAAAGGCTGCTTTTCTTCTTTTTCTCTGTTGAGGTTACGTCCCAGCCAGACTGAAACGCCTGCCGTCCATCACAGTTGCTAAACTGCTGAAAAAATTAAAGGAACACTTTAAAAACACATCAGACTTCAAAGAGAAAAAAACATGCTGGATAGCTATACAGATATGGACTGGGTAATGTGTTAGGAACAAAAGGATACCACATCGTTTGATGGAAATGAAAATTATCAACCAAAAGAGGGTTGAATTCAAAGACACACCGAAAATCAAAGTGAAAAAATAATGCGACAGGCTAGTCTATTTTGCCGAAATTTCATTGCAGCAACTCAGAATCGTACTCAGTAGTTTGTATGGCCCCCACGTGCTGGTATGCATGCCTGATAACGTCGGGGCATGCTCCTAATGAGACGATGGATGGTGGGATCTCCTCCCAGATCTGGACCAGGACATCACTGAGCTCCTGGACAGTCTGAGGTGCAACCTGGCGGCGTCGCATGGACCGAAACATAATGTCCCAGAGGTGTTATATTGGATTTAGGTCAGGTGAGCGTGGGGGCCAGTCAATGGTATCAATTCCTTCATTCTCCAGGAACTGCCTGCATACTCTCGCTACATGTGGCCGGGCATTGTCGTACACCAGGAGTAACCCAGAACCCACTGCACCAGCATAGGGTCTGACAATGGGTCCAAGGATTTCATCCCGATACCTAATGGTAGTCAAAGTGCCGTTGTCTAGCCTGTAGAGTTCTGTGCGTCACTCCATGGAAATGCCTCCCCAGATAATCACTGACTCACAAACCAAACCAATCATGCTGAATGATGTTACAGGCAACATAATGTTCTCCACGGATTCTCCAGACCCTTTCTTGTTTGACACATGTGCTCAGGGTGAACCTGCTCTCATCCATGAAAAACACAGGGTGCCAGTGTTGGACCTGCCAATTCTGGGATTCTATGGCAAATGCCAATCGAACTCCATGGTGCCGGCCAGTGAGCACAGGGCCCACTAGAGGACATAAGGCACTTAGGCCACCCTCATGAAGTCTGTTTCTGATTGTTTGGTCAGAGACATTCACACCAGTGGCCTGCTGGAGGTCATTTTGTAGGGCTCTGGCAGTGCTCATCCTGTTCCTCCTTGCCCAAAGGAGCAGATACCAGTCCTGCTGATGGGTTAAGGACCTTCTACAGCCCTGTCCAGCTCTCCTAGAGTAACTGCCAGTCTCCTGGAATCTCCTCCATGCCCTTGAGACTGTACTGGTAGACACAATATACCTTCTGGCAATGGCATGTATTGATGTGCCATCCTGGAGAAGTTGGACTACTTGTGCAACCTCTGTAGGGTCCAGGTATTGCCTCATATTACCAGTAGTTACACTGACCGTAGCCAAATGCAAAACTAGTGAAAAAACAGTCAGAAAAGATGAGGAGGGAAAAATGTTAGTAGCCTCCACCTGTTAAACCATTCCTGTTTTGGGGATCATCTCATTGTTGCTCCTCTAGTGCACCTGTTGTTAATTTCATCAACGCCAAAGCCGCTGAAACTGATTAACAACCCCCTCTACTACTTAACTGACCAGATCTATATACCAGAAGTTTCATTGACTTCATGCTATACTCCGATTAAAAAGTGTTCCTTTAATTTTTTGAGCAGTATATTTTAAGTAGGAACTCTGATATCAGTTCATTTACTAAAACATTGACTCAGTTCATTTACAGAAATATTGACACCATTCCCTAAGTTAAGGCTCCACCTGATAGTTGTACACTTTCCATTAATCTTGAACTACAGAAAAATTACTTAAAACTACAGTGATTTTAATGATGGATTTCAAACAACATCAGAAATTCTAAACATTCTTTCACTTAACGCTGCTGTGATGTAAGATTTTGCATATAACTTGATACATATTTTGTATGTCTTTATTTGTAATTTAGGTAAAGCAATGCAATTTAGTGATACTTTGGTGAGAGGCATTCATGTTTGCCCCCCCCCCCCCCCCCCCTTTACAACTGAGTTTCTTTGAATTTTACGACAGAGTTGGGGGAATGCGGTGCTTGATGCGACGATGTGTGTTCTCTTCAGGCTCCCAAAGTCCTTATGGGAGCCCTGAACACAATACCGTCATTAATATTACCGAGTTGAGCTGACAAATGGGGACAAATCTCACATGTAGCCAGGGGATATTTCCAAAAGTGAAAACGTGCTTTTATTTTAACAATCAAAAAGTGCAGTGTCGAAAGTTCCATAAATAAATCCATAAAATAAAGGTCCAGTGAGGATAAAAACCAACAATAAATAAATCCATAAAACACAAGGTTAATATATGCAGTAATTAAAACGCAGTCTCTCCTTACTCTCCAGCCCTCCTCCCATTGCACCTTCTGCTCCACGCAGAACCAACAACCACGAGCTCCTTCAGTTAACCTTCGTCTTGCCCCCTATCAGGACGTCACTGCCAGACCGCCAAGGTCAACTCTCCTCCCTTGAGGATCCTTCGCGCACCCGCAGTCGCTCCTCAGATCCTTCGGGAAGGCACCGCTCCTGCTCACCCCACTCACTCGTACATTCAGTGGGGCGAACCAGCCCCCAGAGCGCATTAGCATAATGCAGGGCCCCAGCTTGTGGCGTCTCCACCTTCCAGGTGTCCGGATCGTCACCACCTGACTGCTGTTTTCCGACCTTTTACTGCATCCGCTTTTCTCTCTCCATCAACCTTTCTCCTTTCTTTTTCTCCACGATTTCTCTCTCCAATTTATATCCCCCTCCTCTCGTATACGTCCGTCTATCACGCCCACGGAGAATGTCATGGCTATACTGATTTAAAAACAGACTTTATTTTCGGAAGCCGTGGACCTGCTATACCAGGGGTGTCGAACTCCGGGCCTGGAGGGCTGCAGTGGCTACAGGTTTTCATTCTAACCCTTTTCCTAATCAGCAAGCAGTTTTCACTGCTAATTAACTCATTTTCCATTCATTTTAATAGCCCTGTTTTTAAGGAATCAGTCCTCGAATTGATTCCTTTCTTCAGCAGCCAAACAGAAATGAGATGTGAAACGAGCCAACAGATGACCAGCTAAACTGGGATTTCAAACTCCAACCAATTTCACTCCAAACAGTATCTTAATGAGAAGCTGATTCTTGCTGTTAATTAAGCCTGTTATTTAATTCCATGGCTTGTTGCTGCTCTCATTCTGCCACAGCAGACATTTCCAAATCTGTTGATTTTTCTGTTTTTTCTAAGAACATTTTAAAAATGTTTGGTGACCTGAGAGATCAACCTTATTGAGACCTTCACCTTTATTTATTTTCAGATATTTTGTGATGGGCACAGGTGAGCTGGTCATATGGTGGCTTGTTTGATGTCTCATTATTGTTTGGCTACTAATTAAGGAAAAAGAGACAATTAAGGGGCCTGAGTCAAGTTAATTAACACTAAAGCAGAAAAGAAGTTAATTAGCAGTAAAAACGGCTCACTAATGAAGAAGATGGTTAGAATGAAAACATGCAGCCACTGCAGCCCTTGAGGACTGGAGTTCGACACCTGTGCGCTATACCACACTTGACACGGGTGTTTCCCTGCTAGAGTCTTTCATTTATTTTTAAGCTGTTTAAACCCTTGCTAATTAATACACATGAAAGAATTAGAACGGAGTCACCTACACAACAATAATACTTCAAAGGTTAACATTAGCATATAAGACACCTGCGTGTCAGGTTGCAGTGTGTTATAGCTGACTATAAATAAGGCATTTCCTCTTAAAGAGCAGCCTTTAAGGTGAGAAGAGAATCCTGTTCTGCTAAAGTCATATTCTGAAGATTAGAGCATACCGAACTACAAGTTGTTAAATCTACACTGACAGAATGCAATTGTGTCAGATATTGACAAAGAAGTCTCTGATCTAATAGCTCTGTAATTCTGAATAATCACCACGGAAAAATCCCAAGTTTGACTGTGGCTTCGATTTAAATAAATAATCTGCCTGAGTCCCAGAGACCTCACATCAGAAGTGATCAGAAATAAAGCTTAATTTGCAAATTTTTAGTGTGGCCAAAGTGAGAAAGACGACTTCTGTCAAACTTGATAGAAAACAGCCTTTGAAAAATTCACCCTTTGCTTAAACACTTAGCTTTTCTTGGACTTGGAGCTTTTAAGAACATGTCTATGGACCAGCTGAGTTCTATATGGTAAGCATGGATGTTTCTCATCTTTTCCCATTTTTCTTTTAAACATAAACTGATCATTTATGTATTGGGTTTGGTAAATGTGTGCTAAAATGTACAATGTGTGTGCTGGCAGTGTGTGTATGATTTGGATTACATCTGGATTTTTAGGTGCATCATGTTTATGTTATTCACTACTTTGAAAGGTTACTAATTATAAAGTATAAGTTGACAATGCAAAGTTGTTTTTCTTTAGTCAGACTATTTTAAAGTTTAGTTTTAATAAAGCATCCCATTAAACTGACTTTCCTACTTCATTTTGTCTTCTTTTTATGAATGAGAAAAGTCCATCTAACACAGGGGTTTGTCTTCAAAGACTGCAGTCACTGTCATCAGTCTTGCAGATTAATGGTTAATTTGTGCCCAAAATGAGATCCCTTGTTTGATCTGGTTTCTTCAAGTTCATTTTCTTTAAACATTAAAGCACATCTAACCTTCTGAGATGCATCTGCATAGATCTTTCCAGTTGATCACAATACTATTTCTTAGTCTATTAAGTTTAAATCAGACCACTTATTCTGAAATTTTCCTTAAAATGATACATTTCTGTACCTCTGATCCTTAAATGGACCTGATTATTTGAACTAATCTAACTTTATATTGTAACGATCTGGGAAAGAAATGTAACGATCTGGGAAAGAAATTGCCACTGGGCAGAGTGTTTAGTTATAAATAGTTAAAAGAAAAAAAAATGGACGGGCAGAGACACAACTGCCACTCTTAATAAAACATCCTCTGGGGTGCTGGGAAGGTGGGGTGTTGGTTGTGGGTTGGGTTTTAGTGTGGTGTGTTTTGCTGTTTTTTTTCTGTCCTGACTTGATTCTGTTTTCGGCATGTTGAAGTAAGAAGGAAAGTAAATAAAACCATTGATTAGTTTTTTTTATTTGATAATTACCACCACTTGCCTGCGAGATTCATTTGCCCGTCTGGAAAGGGTTATTACAATATCCTCTTTAATAAAATCCCTGTGTGCGTACAGGTGTCCGTGTGTGTCTTCTGGTGAAGTGCGCATGCGCGGGGCACGGTGCAATGCACGATATTACTTTCAGAGAAAGTTACAGGCATTTTACGGAAATACAAACCAGTATTACTGCGAGAGGAATTTAACGTTACACAATACAGTGACGCATATTACAGCCACATACAAGCCAGGATTACTGTCAGAGAGAATTAAAGGCATATTACCGACGCGCACGCCTGTATTACCGCCAGAGAAAATTAAAGGTATATTACGGATGTACAAGCCAGCGGACGTACAAGACAGTATTACTGTCACAGAAAATTAAAGACACACAATACACGGCAGCAGCCCACGAAGAATGGTCAGCTCAGCAAGTAAACCTCAAGAAAAGAAAGGCTGAAAGACAAAGAAAAATATGACCAACAAAACGAATGAGGTCAAAGTCTCTTGCCATTTAATATAGACTGTTCCTACTATAATGTTTATGCACTACTGTTCTAGCGCCCGTTATTGTAAATGGCTTAATGAATAGTTATGATATATTTTAATAATACTGATTAGATACACCAAACATCATACTGACAGGTTATTTATCAAGCAGAAGGGGTGGATTTCAGTATAACTGGACTACAAAGGACTATCAGACGCACTGCAAGCAAACGCTGAAAATAACAATGTACATGTAGGCAAAATGATCATATTACCGTCCACATTTCCAGGAAGTCCAAGATACATGCAACAAAACTATCAGGATGCTATGGCCATAGTACGTAAATTCGGAAAGCCTTATTTATTTATCACTTCACATGTAATCCTGCTTGGCCGGAAATTCTACAAGCACACTGCGTCTTTCAAGAATATTTATTTCTTCTTGATTTCTGAATTCCTTTCTCACCGTTTTCCGTTCCTATTCTTACACCGCCATATGCTACGGCGGGCGTCGGCTAGTTATCATTATATTTTAATGATTTTTGTTTGCTTACATTGTTCACTCAAGCATAATTATATCACAGATAGTGGTGGATGTGTAAGCAGTTTTTACTTGAGTCTTCTCAACTATGACTTGACTTGAATAAATCCAGCAAATCGACTTGATTTGCATGAATAAAATCTTTATAAGTTGCAACCTCACTTGAAACTTGGAAATCAGGACTTGAAGCTTACTTCAGTTTTGCATATGTGGGACTTATCCCCTCTCTGTTCACCAATCACTAATGCAGCATAGAGTGTCATAGTATTAAGATAAGATTCTTAAAGTTTTAGTGGATGGGGGTGGTGGCTGCTGGGGGGGACGGGTGAAGTATGAGTCAAGTGGCATAACAGCACTGCTGCAGAGAGAGAGAGAGAGAAAGAGAGAGATCTATCTAGTTTGCCACAATCCTAAGTAGGACATGTACAACAGCTTAAACACATACAGTACTTTAATGACAGATTTTGACATTATTTTTAAAAATGAGAATGGTATGCAAATATTTTAAATCTGTTACAATGCTGTATTTCATCAGCCTTTGGACCAAATATATTGTTCTGCTATCTACAGTAAGTACAGAAATCTGAACATTTATCCATTGCTGTTGCTAGAATCCCAGGTGTAAAATATATCAAAGAGAAGTTACTGATTTGACATGATAGGTTTTGCCAGCACTTGCATAATAAACATCTTTACTGCTCCAAAATGGCCTTTGTGAATTATAGAGCTTGATGCCTAAATGTTCTCAGTGGCAGCACTTAGGAAATTATGGCATTCATGTTGTAATGGCTTCAGGTTCCAGAATAGGATTCTTTAGACTTTAGTTGACTATGCATTTCTTGAACTTGTCTAGCTTGTCAGAAATACTTACATCAAATCAATTACCAGTTATAATTTACTTTGCCAGCAACTATGGGATGCCAGGGATTAATTGCTTTGCATTTCAACTCTGCTGGACTCCTTACTTAGGGTTTCCCATGAAAGATGTCATTCTTTTCTTCCACTGCTCACAAGCAATAACAAGAAACATTTTAAATCCTAGAACATCTGAGCCCCTGATCACATTACACTTCCTCTTCACATACTAAAAATGTTAACCAGCTTATTAACCAGTTTGTAATTAACAAATGAAGAAATTATCTGTCCATTCAATTTGTTAAGCCAATTTATTTCATTAGACAGTGGCAGGGACATGGTGCCTATCCTGACAGCACTGTATTCAAGTCAGACGCTAGCCCTGGATGGGAAGCAGGGAAAGGATGGAGTATGTTTGTTTTGGTAAAGAAAATAAGTGACAAAGATCTCATTTATAATTCTTTCCTTTATCTTTAAGAAAAATATTTAGTTAATGCTATTTTCAATTCATTCACATTTTATTCATATTAATATTTTAATAGGATAATTATTAAGAAAATTTTTGGAAGAAGTATGGTATTTATTTTTCATCCATCCATCCATCCTCTTTCGCTTATCCGAGGTCGGGTCGCGGGGGCAGCAGCTTGAGCAGAGACGCCCAGACTTCCCTCTCCCCGGCCACTTCTTCTAGCTCTTCCGGGGGAATCCCAAGGCGTTCCCAGGCCAGCCGGGAGACATAGTCCCTCCAGTGTGTCCTGGGTCTTCCCCGGGGCCTCCTCCCGGTTGGACGTGCCCGGAACACCTCACCAGGGAGGCGTCCAGGAGGCATCCTGATCAGATGCCCGAGCCACCTCATCTGACTCCTCTCGATGTGGAGGAGCAGCGGCTCTACTCTGAGCCCCTCCCAGATGATTGAGCTTCTCACCCTAACTTTAAGTGAGAGCCCAGACACCCTCGGAGAAAACTCATTTCAGCCGCTTGTATTCGCGATCTCGTTCTTTCGGTCACTACCCATAGCTCATGACCATAGGTGAGGGTAGGAATATAGATCGACTGGTAAATTGAGAGCTTTGCCTTATGGCTCAGCTCCTTTTCCACCACGACAGACCGATGCAGAGCCCGCATCACTGCGGACGCCGCACCGATCCACCTGTCAATCTCACGCTCCATTCTTCCCTCACTCGTGAACAAGACCCCGAGATACTTGAACTTCTCCACTTGGGGCAGGATCTCGCTCCCAACCCTGAGAGGGCACTCCACCCTTTTCCGGCTGAGGACCATGGTCTCAGATTTGGAGGTGCTGATTCCCATCCCAGCCGCTTCACACTCAGCTGCGAACCGATCTAGAGAGAGCTGAAGATCACGGCCTGATGAAGCAAACAGGACAACATCATCTGAAAAAAGCAGTGACCCAATCCTGAGTCCACCAAGCCGGACCCCCTCAACACCCTGGCTGCGCCTAGAAATTCTGTCCATAAAAGTTATGAACAGAATCGGTGACAAAGGGCAGCCCTGGCAGGGTCCAACTCTCACTGGAAATGGGTTCGACTTACTGCCGGCAATGCGGACCAAGCTCTGACACCGATCGTACAGGGACCGAACAGCTCTTATCTGGGTACCCCATACTCTCGGAGCACCCCCCACAGGATTCCCCGAGGGACATGGTCGAACGCCTTTTCCAAGTCCACAAAACATATGTAGACTGGTTGGGCGAACTCCCATGCACCCTCCAGGACCCTGCTAAGGGTGTAGAGCTGGTCCACTGTTCCGCGACCAGGACGAAAACCACACTGTTCCTCCTGAATCCGAGGTTCAACTATCCGACGGACCCTCCTCTCCAGAACCCCCGAATAGACTTTTCCAGGGAGGCTGAGGAGTGTGATCCCTCTGTAGTTGGAACACACCCTTCGGCCCCCCTTGTTAAAAAGGGGGACCACCACCCCAGTCTGCCAATCCAGAGGCACTGTACCTGATGTCCATGCGATGTTGCAGAGACGTGTCAACCAAGACAGCCCTACAACATCCAGAGCCTTTAGGAACTTCGGGCGCATCTCATCCACCCCTGGGTCCCTGCCACCAAGGAGTTTTTTGACCACCTCAGTCCCAGAGATGGGGGAGCCCACCTCCGAGTCCCCAGGCTCTGCTTCCTCATTGGAAGGCATGTTAGTGGGATTGAGGAGGTCTTCGAAGTACTCCCCCCACCGACTCACAACGTCCTGAGTCGAGGTCAGCAGCGCACCACCCCACCATACACAGTGTTGACACTGCACTGCTTCCCCCTCCTGAGACGCCGGACGGTGGACCAGAATCTCCTCGAAGCCGTCCGAAAGTCGTTCTCCATGGCCTCCCCAAACTCCTCCCATGCCCGAGTTTTGCCTCAGCAACCACCGAAGCCGCATTCCGCTTGGCCTGCCGGTACCTATCAGCTGCCTCCAGAATCCCACAGGACAAAAGGGTCCAGTAGGACTCCTTCTTCAGCTTGACGGCATCCTTCACCACTGGTGTCCACCAACGGGTTCGGGGATTGCCGCCACGACAGGCACCGACTACCTTACGGCCACAGCTCCGGTCAGCCGCCTCAACAATAGAGGCACGGAACATGGCCCATTCAGACTCAATGTCCCCCACCTCCCTCGGGACATGGTCGAAGTTCTGCCGGAGGTGGGAGTTGAAGCTACTTCTGACAGGGGGCTCTGCCAGATGTTCCCAGCAGACCCTCACAACACGTTTGGGCCTACCAGGCCTGACCGGCATCCTCCCCCACCATCGGAGCCAACTCACCACCAGGTGGTGATCAGTTGACAGCTCCGGCCCTTCTCTTCACCCAAGTATCCAAGACATGTGGCCGCAAGTCCGACAACACGACTACAAAGTCGATCATCGAACTGAGGCCTAGGGTGTCCTGGTGCCAAGTGCACATATGAACACCCCTATGCTTGAACATGTTGTTGGTTATGGACAATCCGTGACGAGCACAGAAGTCCAATAACAAAACACCACTTGGGTTCAGATCGGGGGGGCCATTCCTCCCAATCACGCCCTTCCAGGTCTCACTGTCATTGCCCACATGAGCATTGAAGTCTCCCAGCAGTACAAGGGAGTCCCCAGAAGGTGTGCCCTCCAACACCCCCTCCAGGGACTCCAAAAAGGGTGGGTACTCCGAACTGCTGTTCGGTGCATACGCACAAACAACAGTTAGGATCCGTCCCCACACCCGAAGGCAGAGGGAGGCTACCCTCTCATCCACCGGGGTAAACCCCAATGTACAGGCTCCAAGTCGGGGGGGGCAATAAGTATGCCCACACCCGCTCGGCACCTCTCACTGGGGGCAACTCCAGAGTGGTAGAGAGTCCAGCCCCTCTCAAGGAGATTGGTTCCAGAGTCCAAGCTGTGCGTCGAGGTGAGCCCGACTATATCTAGCCGGAACCTCTCGACCTCGCGCACTAGCTCAGGCTCCTTCCCCTTCAGAGAGGTGACATTCCACGTCCCAAGAGCCAGCTTCTGTAGCTGAGGATCGGACCGCCAAGGTCCCCGCCTTCGGCCACCACCCAACTCACACTGCACCCGACATCCTTGGCCCCTCCCATAGGTGGTGAGCCCATGGGAAGGGGGACCCACGTTGCCTCTTCGGGCTGTGCCCGGCCGAGCCCCATGGGTGCAAGCCCGGCCACCAGGCACTTGCCATCGAGCCCCACCTCCAGGCCTGGCTCCAGAGGGAGGCCCCGGTGACCCGCGTCCGAGCGAGGGAAAACGCTATCCAAATTTTGTATTCATCATGGAGGTTTTGATGAACTGCACTTTGTCTCATCCCTCACCTAGGACCAGTTTGCCTTGGGTGGCCCTACCAGGGGCATAAAGCCCTGGACAACAGAGCTCCTAGGATCATTGGGACACACAAACCCCTCCACCACGATAAGGTGGCGGTTCGAGGAGGGAGTATTTATTTTTAAATCCTATAATTTGTAGTGATGTCAGCAGTTAAACTTGAGTAGTGATGTGCTCAGCCCTATTTTGAAATCATGTTACAATCTGCTCTATCATTTCTATGTGGTTTTTGGTGTATGTTGTATATTTCTTGAATGTTTTGTTGAAGACTGATTTTGTTATATACAGTATGTTATTGATATTATGTTAATTTATATTAAGATTTCAAAATTTTGTACAAATGGCTATCTCTGCTCCCTCATAGTACCAAAGTCCTGGGTTTAAATTCCTCCAAGGTCACTGACTGTGCAGGTTTTCTTCCCAAATCTCAGACACATTCAGTTTAATTGATTAATCACTCTAATCTTGACTCTTTCAGTGCTGGTTCCTGCATTGTGAACCTAAACTGGATTAAAAAGGTTTGATAATGAGTGAATCTCTGGGGAAAATATATAAGAAGTAAGAAGATGATAAAAACAAAACCGAGGAAGATATGCTCAATAAGTTAGACTATAAAATAGTCAATGGGCTTCAATAAGCTGATAGTTTACAGTAACTCTGGGTTAAACCAGCCGTTAATTAGGACATAATTCATATATAAATTTATTATGGCTTCAAAAAACTACGCCTGCAAAATTAATTAAATTAATTAATTAAGTACCAGTTGTTACCTCCTGGGGAAATGAGCGACACACTGGTAAATCTCAGGAGGCCACATGAATAGGCTGAGAGCAAGTGTGGCAGTGAAATTGAATTCAAGTCTGTACTTACTGTATAAAGTATCACACCATTGCCTGTGGCATGATGAATTACTGGAGGAGCGTAGCCTCGTGAGCAGCACTGTTATCTGATATTCAACTGTGAACTTAGGAACTCCATCTGAATCGTACAAAGACATCAAGAATTTGTGTCCTGGTAGACCTAGATGAAGTAAAACATACAGTACTAGATTAGGCCATTTTGTAATGATGAGTGACTGGCAACTTATCTATTTCTGTTCATTCACTTACCTTCTTTATGAACTCACGTTCTCTATTAGAAGATGAGGTAGCAGGATGTTATCTATGCAAATTAGCAGCCATCCCTTAAAGGCATGACAGTCCATAATATGGTTCGTTTGTTCACTCATTCACTCACTCACTCCTAAATGGTCAATTTAGGGTTGCCAGTCATCTAATATTTTAGTCTTTTCTATATACTGTGCCACTCTAAATCTAAATAACCAAGTTATTATGGTTATTAATAGAAGTAATTCTTCTTGTCGACCCTACTACCATATCTTTCATAGCTTATAGCTATCTTTTAGGGAAACATGTGTGTTATTTTCTGACCCATGCAGCTTTACTATGTACTGATTGCCATTCATTTTGACTAAGTTTAATTCAATATTAATATAATATAATTATGTTGGGATATCTGTTTTTAATTGTGTATTTAGTACCATTTTCACACAAAAGTGGTGGCTATAAATAAGATACCCCAAATTCATGCTTATTATCTTTGTATTTGTTCTTTCCACCCAAACTAGGCTACATCTTAAAGGCTTCTTCCAGTGGCTGCACAGGCTCCTTTGCTCTGCACACTGCTTCACAACAGACTTCCTACAGGAAAGATCCACTTACTGTTCCCTCCCCTCAATGGAAACTGCAAGCTCCAGTGCTTTTATCTGCATAATTTATAAAAGATTCCTGCACCCAGTAAGTCAACTTAAGAGCCTTGTGGCTTTGGGCCTTGTTTGTTTCACATTGTTTCTGATACAGGACCTTATTAGCAGGAACTATAGCACCATCCCTACTGCACATACCATTAAAATTCTCATCTGGAATTGGCCTCATAACAAAAAACCCAATATAATTGAAAATATGTGTGCCAAACTCTATGGTATCCCTGGCTGCCACATGACAACTAACCGGTCTGCCTTTAAGCAGGCTGATGTTGTGTTCTTCCGTCATGTAGACATTTATCCTTCTGTAACTTCGTTACCACAAGAGAAACGTCCTAAGCAACAGATGTGGATTTGGATGTCTATGGAATCTCCAAGCCACAACAAGAAGATCGAAAAACTAAATGGAATCTTTAATTGGCCAATGAGCTATAGACGGGATTCAGATATTTACACCCCCTATGGAAAGCTTATACCAAATACTGACCAACATTACACCATTCCCAAAAAAGGCTCTTGCTTGGCTGCTTGGGTGGTCAGCAATTATAAAAAACATCACAAAAGAACAAGCATTGTAAAGAGCCTGCAAAACTATATGACAATTGATATATATGGCAAAGGTAATGGAAAACCATTGAGCCCAGAAACTCTCCAAGGAACGATTTCCAAGTATCCCTTCTATCTAGCATTTGAAAATTCCGTACACCAGGATTATATAACTGAAAAGCTGTGGAGGAATTCCTTCATGTCAGGCTCAGTGCCTGTAGTCTTTGGGCCACCACGAAGCAACTATGAAAAGTTTGTGCCCCCAGGGTCATTCATTCATGTGGAGGACTTCCCAAGCACCAAAGAACTGGCAGAATACCTTAAGAGAGTGGCAAAGAACGAGACTCTTTATAAGCAATACTTTGAGTGGAAAAAACAATTCAAAGTCAAGCTGACTGACTCGAGGGAGCGTATCTGCCAAATTTGCAAAAATTATCACACCCTGCCCCAGAAGAAAGTCTATCACAACTTTGATGAGTGGTGGTATGGCTAATGCTGCTTTGAAAAGTTACAATAACAGGATTTCAAATAACTTCCAGTGGAAATTAGGATGTGTAATATGATCAAAACTTTAGTGATAACCTATTGAAACAAAAACATAAATGAATAATTTTTTTTCTATAATCTATCTGGTGTTGCCTTCTATAGCTCTGATAATTTTGTGAGGTTGCTTTGAGGGTGCTTGTTTCAAGATAAGAATTTCATTCGTAATCTAAGGAAACAAGAACATGGTGGAAATGTAGGGATTAGCCAAGGGGCCTAGGTACAAAAATGTACAGTATTTTCTGGACTTGGTCAAAAGAAAATAATGCTTAGGTGGCTTCAGCTGCTGGGGAGGATGCTGCATAATATTGTGCCAGTTTTAAATATGTAAAAAAAAAAAAAAAAAAAAAAGAAAATAATGAAAGAGTCACATTTCACAGGCCAAATAACTTACACTTATCTTTATCTTTGTGGAGTACGTTAAAATAATGGAGTACTGGGTGGGGGATAGGACTACTGTACACTGGCTCACATCACACCCAAAATGAGAATGGACAAAATAGACAACACCAAAGTCCTGCCCTGATCTAATTTTTATCACAACAACCCATACAAATACACCATTTCAGAATAATTTATACTACAATAAAATATGATATAGCCACAAACTTATGATGGTCCCAGTATAGTTTCAAAAACATGACAGTAAAATCAGCTTAATACAGTGGCCATCACCAATTACCAAACTGCAATCAAAAGGGGGGGAGGAGTAGAAGTGGAAGGAAGTGAGAAAGAGAGAAGAGAAGAAAGAACTGTGTGCTGTATTGGTGCTTATTGTACTGTGCTGCAGGTGGCAGACAAAAGAAAAATGTTTCCCACTGTAAATAAAGCCTGTGTTGTGCTAGGACTTGTGGCTCTGTCTGTTATGTCAGGTGTTTGAGGAGCTGTGTGCTTCTGGTCTCCATAACTGTAATACATAGGGAAGGTTTAAATGACATTTAATCTGAACTGTTGCAAGTTACTTTAATGAAATAATTAACTAGAAAATCTTTCCGTCATTTCCAATGGGAGTAACTACTGTACTGTGTAACGACTATGGTGGGTCTCATCAACAACAACGAGTCACCATACAGAGAGGAGTTGCAGCGGTTAATGGACTGGTGTAAAGCCAATAAACTGTCTCTGAATGTAGACAAAACAAAGGAGATGATTGTTGACTTTTGGAAGACTAAGAGTGACCATCTGCCAATGAACATTGACAGCTTAACTGTGGAGGTCGTCAATAGTGCCAAATTCCTGGGTGTCCACATGGCAGAGAACCTCACCTGGTTCTACAACACCAGCTCTTTAGCCAAGAATGCCCAGCAGTGGCTATACTTCCTGTGTAGGCTGAGAAAAGCCCATCTTCCACCAGCTATTTTAACAACATTCTACAGAGGAATCATAGAGAGCATCCTGAGCAACTGCATCACTGTCTGGTTTGGAAATTGCATGGTCAGGGATCGTAAAGCCCTACAACAGATAGTGAAGACAGCTGAAAAGATCATCAGTGTCTCTCTTCCTTCCATCATGGACATTTACACCATACGCTGCATCCGCAAAGCCACCAACATTGTGAATGACCCAACACACCCTTCGCACTCACTGTTAACACTCCTGCCATTGGGAAAAAGGTACCGAAGCATTCAGGCCCTTACCACCAGAATGTGTAACAGTTTTTTTCCCCCAAGCAGTCAGATTCCTGAACACTCATGGACCGATTTGATATCTGATATACAGTGTATGTGTTCTGCTCTGCAATGTTGCACATGTTTGCAAATTTGTCTCACATGCACCTTGTTATATATTATGTGTCTTTATGTTATGGGTCGTGGATTCTTTGTTGTCCTGTGTTCTATGCAGCACCATGGTCCTAGAGGAACGTTGTTTTGTTTCACTGTATGCTGTACTACTGTATATGGATGAAATGAGAAATACTCTTGAATCTTGTACAAATAAAATTAACTTTTCAAATTATTATTATATTTTAAAAATTATTAAAATATTTCTATATACTGTAATGCAAATTCCTTTGACATCAATATGCAGACTTTAGAGCCAACAGCGTTAAAGAATGACATGTAGAAGACTAATTCCTGTTGTTTTCCTCCAACTGTACTTTGTTTCTGAAGTACTTTAATTTGTATTTTTTTAATGTATTTTTATACAGTTAAAAGAAGTCTACATTAAAGCAAATTACATATTAATTTTCTAGATTGGTTCAAATAACTCAGAATAAGCCTCCCTCTTCATAAACTACATTTTATGAGCATTATGCTTACCAAAAAACCTATCTGTAAAGAATCCTACATTACCAACAGAGGTCATCCTTTTTGAACGAGTGGTAACTTGTTTCAAGCAGTACACATTTTCTGATAATCTCATTGTAGACAACAAAAACAAAGAACAAACACTAGAATGACACATTCATTATCCAACCTGTATAATTTATTTGAGAATGTCAGAGACTGAATTATGATTACACTTTTTTTTTTGCAATAGATGTAACCTGTTTGCCTTTAGGTCACCCTGCAATCCCAGAAACAAAGGAGATTCTGGTCAAGGGAGAAAACTACTGGCAATATTACAAGGAAGAGATGGTCAATATATTAATCTTTAGTACATGTGAATATTTGTACAGAATTTTAAACTCCTTAGCAGTTGAATTCTTGTCATTTTAGGTGTCTTTAATTCCTATAAAGAAAAAGTCTCTGAATAAATTTGTTCTTAAGATGACTTGACAAAAATAAAATCACTTCCAAGCCAAACACTTAATATTTTGCCAAAGCTGACAGTGGAAATTTGGGCAGTTCTTATATGTCATATACAAGACAAGACAGTAAATATGACCATTGACAGGTGGCAGTAACAGATGCCTAAAATACACTATGTGCTACAAGGCTGTGATGGGAAGAGGGACATACGCTTCTGTTCAGATTAAAAATACTAAAAGGGACTACATTATTGCCTCACAAGTTGGAGGCAAAAGGATAACTTAACATTTTAATGTATTGTTGCTTGCAATGCAAAGGGGTTGTTCATATACAATCCAGAAGCATCTAAAAATGATGAATACCAATAATATAAAATTAAACACAACATTGTTTTCAAATAGTATTTAAGAATGTTGTGATTTTTCAGGAGTGTTTACTGTACAACTGAAAGAAAAGAATTAAGAAACACCAAATTGTTTCAAAAATGTCAATTCCCCAGATGACCTGATCCACCAACAGCCCTCAAGTAGCTTTGATAGATTCAGGATCTTTCTGGCTGCAGCTGAACACTTTTCCCACTCTCTTTACTGTTTTTTTTTCTGTGATGGTTGGGATCTGCTCTCCTCCTATCATGAAAAGGAACCTGTCTACCACCATTCCTCTCTGAGTTTATGATATTTCTTCAGTACCATGTCGACAAATTTATAGGGGATTGATCATAAGCATTGGCAAGGTCCAGCTATAGAACAGTCAGGTGTCCTTTACTGTCTTGGTTCATTGTTAAGTTACGACACCTATGCGCTACAGACAACCCAGAACACCTAGTATCCCTCCCTTCTTCACTGATGTATCTATATATATATAGCCATCTCTCCTCTGAAAGTCAAAGAATCTTTTGGCAACAATTCTGAAGAAAATCTTAATCTCAACACAGATAAAGGGGATTATCTGGAACTGACTGATTAACCTGTCTTCCTCCTCCCTGGGGAAACAAACCCCATCTGATTGCCTCCATTGTTGGCCTACATTACCCCATCCTCCTGACGACCTTCAAGGCCCTCCAAAGGCAATGGCCAAGGTTTGAGTATTTCTTAGAAACTGTACATGGAACTCACCTGGCTCCAGGCACCAAACTTGCTCTTGCCATCTGGACCACTTGCTCCACTTCACTCAAGGAGGGCTCCTTCACATTAAAGCCTTCTGTTGGTTCAGGCGGATTTATAAGTGAATTATATGGACCCAGGACCTGACCTCTCCTACAATCACTGTACCTATGCTTCATGTAGTCATTAATGGTATCAGTTGAGCTGCTTAGGCGGGCCATTCACTTCTGGCCAAGCAAGTGTCTTGTCTGTTTGAAGGGGTGTGCAAGAAATGATGCCTGTTTCCTTTCTCCCAGTCTTCTTCTTCTCCTATGAGTCTTGGTTCTGCACAGTGTCAGGACGTTTTTCCTTAAAATTACTTGCAGATTTGCTAAAGCAGCTTTCTCAACATCTCCCCGCCCCACCTGTGCTGCTTCTTCAGCAACTTAAGCTCCTTCCTAAGATGGTGAATCTTGTTGGCTCAATGGTTTGGAGTGTACGCCGATCATATTGCCTAGGGCACATCCAAATCAACTCTCTCATCTACTATATTAACAATGAGCTGGTCATTGTCTTGAGCCTGTGGTCTGCATTCCCCTTCTAGGATTTTATCTAAGTCTTTATCAACTGTAGCCACACTGCCTTCTTATTGACTTGGGGCCTCTGGATCGTCCTTATAGCCTGGAGAGAGCTGTCATTGGATGGTAGTGACACACACAGACGCAGGGCACTTTAGGAAGTATCCTGGCCTTGCTCCTCCCCTGTCTTAGCAGAATTAATGTATGTGTGCTGTGTTACAAGTTCCATTGTCAGACATCTTGTCCTGGTCTGGTGGATCTTTAAACCCCTTTCATTCTTGCAGTACTTACCACATCGGCCATTCACAATAGTTGTGACATTATTCTGTGTCATCATTGCGTTGGTCACTGCAGCTGGGGTGTTCATCCTCATCCCTCAGACTGATCATGGAATAAGATAAACTTGCCAAAAATTAGGGCAAAGTGAAAAGTGTTACTGAACACAATACAAAACAGTAAACACCATCAGTGAAACATTAAACGGAAGATGCACTTTAGATAGATAGATAGATAGATAGATAGATAGTGTGGAGACTGGCTCGGACACAGACAGGCAGACACGTTCATGTCACCCAACACACGTTTATTTACAAGTTATTTACAAGTCCTTAGTGCACAAACCCAGTGCCAAAGCACCAATCACCCTTTCAGAAGTCCTGGCCACAACACAATGCCTTTTTTCTTCCTGGTCCGCCTCCACTCCTCTCCAACACACTTTCGTCTTCTTCCTCCGGACTCTCGCCCTGACTGGAGGGAGGCGGCCCCTTTTATATGCCCCGGATGGGCTCCAGGTGCATCATTAGGGCCTCCGTAGCCACACCCCTGTGTGGCGGAAGCTCCCAAGGTGTTGCCGGAAGTCCACCGGGTGCCCTCAAGTTTCTTCCCCCCAGCACTTCCCGGTGTGGCGGAAGTACTGAGGGCCAACACTCCCAAGGCATTGGGGCGCCCCCTGGCGGTGACCACGGGCCCCTACAGGGTTGAGCTTCCAAGCTCCGTACCCGCGGTCCCCAAAGCCACCAGGGAGGACGCCCCCTCGTGTCCTGGAGGAGGCACAAGCCCTCCTCCACTCTTCCTAGGCGTCCCGGCCGGGTATGGATGCCCGCCGGGCACCACATTGCCCCATCGCCAGCGAAGACCCGTTAGTCCGAGCGACACACCCCGTTAGGGCGGCTCAACCCCGAAGTGGGTCCTACTCTTCGTCCAGGGTCCAATTCGGCACCCTGGAACTCTCTTCTTCGGCACCCCTTCCGAGATCTCCTTGCCCCGCTGTTTAGTGCCGCTCGTGCCTTTGTAGCCTCCGCTGGTTGAGAGACTGCCCCATCACCAGCGAAATGTCGTCCGGCCAGACGGTCCATCTGATGGGGGACGGTTTCCCACGAATCAGGTCCTACTGCTTGTCCCGGGTCCCATCCTGCAACAGATAGAAGCACAGGGGCAGAGACGCTGCCTGGACACCCGTCCCACTGGCAGCGCTCCCCCCTTTTACAAGGACCCCGGAACTTGCCTGTTCGGAACCCTTTCCGCGGGTTGCGTGTACCTCTGGCTGACGGAACCGCCTGCTTTTCTCTCCCTTCCACTGGCTCAGGGGAGTGGCCCTTCACTGGACGTGCGCACCCAGCAGCACATCCTTTCCTGTTGGAGGAATCGGCAGTCAGCCCTCGATCCCTCCTTCCCCACTTGGACGCCCTGACGGTTTGAGTCTGCGCATGACAAACGCGCAGCCCCGTTCCCGTCTGCGTCCATGCAGATCGATGGGAGACTGCCGCGGGCTCGGGGCGTCGGGCACTAGGACCCAGGGCATTTGTCAGCCCCTGTCCACCCTGCTCTTTCACTGTTACTCCCCTCACCACGCGAGCAGCCTGCACCACGGCATCCGCTGTTGGAGATCTACCGACATGGTCCCGATCATTGTAATCACGGTCCCCATCAGTAGAATCTCCCTTTCTTTGTACGGGGGCGGTCCTACTTACCGTCCCCGCCGCGTCCCTCCGGCTGAAGCCTCCAGCGCCGCTCCGATCCGCCCACTGTCGCAGCGTCATCACGGACGCGGCCGCCTTCACCTCCAGCTCCTTCAATCCTATACGGAGGACGCGCACCACCTGTAAAAACGACTCTGCGGGCTGTAGGCATTCCTCCAGCTCACGCAGAGCCGCTGGCAAGCACAGAGAGTCAGTCGGCAGTTGCCTTACCTTTCTGTCAGGCATATCCGTCGGCTGCTATCTGAGGGGCCTTCCCACCAGCCCCGTCGGGTCTTCTCTCAGCCCGGGATTGACATTCTGTGTGCCCGCCTCCATCCAATCATTGGCGGACACGTCAGACACACCGCCCAATCCTGAACCAGTCTCTAGGAGCGGCTTCCGGTCCGCGGCCATTTTGGCTCTGTTTTGTTGTCTCCTGATGCGGCGACGTGCGTTCTTGGATTCCAGCAGCGGCTGCTGCTTATCGAGCTGCAGCGGCTCCCCTCTCATGGCACTGCCTACTGCCGCCTCGGCGCCGTCGAAAGCCTGAGGCACGGCATACGGTTGCCACTGACGCAGTCCCAGGTAGCCCCTGCCTGCAGCACAAAAGGTAAACTTGCCCCCACGGGGCCTATCGCCATTGGGCAGGGTACTCACCTCCTGGGACTCGCCTTCCTGTCTCGCCGTCCTCAACGAACCAGACATCTTCGGCAACAGTGTGCCTGCTGGAGCCCGCTGCACTCCGGCAACGTCCTTGGTTTTCTCCCCGCACCAGGAGAACATGGCCATTTAAAGGACCGGTGGCGGGCCGTAAGGTGAATTGCTCCCGCGGGGTTGTGCATATGTCGCTCCCGCGGAGTTGTGCATGTGTTGCTCCCGCGGCGCGTGTGTGGGCGCACCTGCTGCGCCGAGCCGTCCACAAAATTTTTATTTTGGGGTCCCCGTCTTGGAACAGACAGAGGGCCCCACGTTGGGCGCCATTGTGGAGACTGGCTCGGACACAGACAGGCAGACACGTTCATGTCACCCAACACACGTTTATTTACAAGTTATTTACAAGTCCTTAGTGCACAAACCCAGTGCCAAAGCACCAATCACCCTTTCACAAGTCCTGGCCACAACACAATGCCTTTTCTCTTCCTGGTCCGCCTCCACTCCTCTCCAACACACTTCGTCTTCTTCCTCCCGACTCTCGCCCTGACTGGAGGGAGGCGGCCCCTTTTATATGCCCCGGATGGGCTCCAGGTGCATCATTAGGGCCTCCGTAGCCACACCCCTGTGTGGCGGAAGCTCCCAAGGTGTTGCCGGAAGTCCACCGGGTGCCCTCAAGTTTCTTCCCCCCAGCACTTCCCGGTGTGGCGGAAGTACTGAGTGCCAACACTCCCAAGGCATTGGGGCGCCCCCTGGCGGTGACCACGGGCCCCTACAGGGTTGAGCTTCCAAGCTCCATACCCGCGGTCCCCAAAGCCACCAGGGAGGACGCCCCCTCGTGTCCTGGAGGAGGCACAAGCCCTCCTCCACTCTTCCTAGGTGTCCCGGCCGGGTATGGATGCCCGCCGGGCACCACAATAGATAGATAGATAGATAGATAGATAGATAGATAGTGTCACGCACAAGCGCTTGGGGAGCAGCTTAACAACCCGGTTTGCTTCGTGACAAGTCCCGCAGGGGGACAACGGCAGCGTACTATTCTCTCTCTCTTTACAATACAATACAATACAATACAATACAGGAAGTGCCGCAATGGGCTTTAACAGGCCCTGCCTCTTGACAGCCCCCCAGCCTTGACTCTCTAAGAAGACAAGGAAAACTCCCAAAAAAAACCTTGTAGGAAAAAATGGAAGAAACTTTGGGAAAGGCAGTTCAAAGAGAAACCCCTTTCCAGGTAGGTTGGGCGTGCAGTGGGAGTCAAAAGAAGGGGGTCAATACAATACAATACACAGAACAGAACAAATCCTCAATACAGTATAAAATAAAAAGTTATTTTAGAAGTAAAATAAAAAAAAATAATAAAATAAAAATTTTAGAAGTACGGAGCACAATTTAACAGTAAATGATATCATATAATAAGATTTGGATATTTTTAGAGTCCTGGAGCTCTCATCCATCAAGCTGCCTCCCCCATTTGGCCATTCCACGGCTGAAACAGTACTGGGCCAGCCAATCCTAAAGGACCCCTCTTTCCCACGATTCCTGCGATCCTCCATCAGGGATGACTTTACCTTAGGCAGGCAGAACAACTTGGCAGGTGGGCCGTGGCACCAAGTGCCACATTTGAGAAGAGAAGAGAAACAGAAGAGGTGAGGGTTAGTAACAAATTATAACTATCATGTTACTTATGTTTTAGTGCTAATGACTAACAACAGAGATGCAGTCTGTACAGTAAATCAGCAGTTCTAGTCAGGATATACTAAACTGAAGTAGTGGGTCTTCAGCTGGGATTTAAGCTGGATGGCTTTAAGAGACGCACACTTCTGGGTTCCTTTCTTCCCTCTGCTTACCCATTGATGACATCATACCCCCATACTCCACCACGATTCTCCCAGCATCCCACAGTTTAATTTCCGGTCCTCCACTATAAACTGTCCGTCCTCCCTCCCATCAATGTCTTTTGAGTTTTTGTGAAAAACAATTGACGAGAACATTTTGTTACAGTATATGGGGCTCAAACCCCAAACCTTTATGAGTGTCTTATACTCTTTATTTACAGTGGCATAGTCTGCAGGATACAAAAGATCTGAAAAAATGACTGAAGGACAGGACCTGAACCTGTCAAGATAGAGCAGGTGGCAACAAAGACGGAGCTCACTGAAACCCAGTGACGGCTGGCAGCGGCAGAAGCGGTAAGGCCGGAGCCCGCGAGGCCTCCTCCACCTCCGATGCTCCCTCTTACGGAGGACGACGACATTGAGTCGTACCTCTCTATATTTGAGAGGACGGCAACCAGGAACCAGTGGCCGCGGGCAGAGTGGGCATCCATCTTGGCACCGTATCTAAAGGGGCGTGTGCAGCGGGCCTATCATGACCTCCCCGAGGAGGAGGCCGCCCAATATGACCTCCTGATGGCTGAGATATACCAGCGGTTCGGGGTGACCTCTGGCCAGCAGGCAAGCGTCTGGCAGCACTGGAGATTTGAACCCGCACTCCCGGCTAGGGCCAAAGCGTTTGAATACTAGGGCAAGCTCAGGCGCTGGTGGTTCAGAAATTGGCTTGCGAGGGCTTGATTTATGCCATGCCAGACTATTTCGCCCAGCAGGTCTGGAGGCACCCGTTCAAAGACATGAACGGCCTTCTGGAGGTTCTGGAGAGACAACTGGCGGTCATCCAACTCGGGCATTCTGAGGGGTTCACTCGCGGAACCCGGCAGGGACGTGTCGCCACCCCTGAACACAACTCGCAGTGCCGCGGAGGCTCCAGCCAAACCGAGAGACCGGAAACCCGCGCTGCTGTGCTGTTTCAAGTGTGGTGAGCCGGGACACCTGCTGCCAGCATGCCTTCTCAACTAGGAGCCTATGGACTGCAGCTGGGCCAAAGGAGAGAGGTATTGTGCACTGTCGAACCCCCTTGCGGTCACAAATACTTGAGTGGTGTTGGTAAATGGGCATTCGGTGGTTGCAATGTTTGATTCCAGGAGCAACATCACCATTGTTGCTCGCCATTATGTCTTACCACAACAATGGCTCGCTCAATGTGTGAGCATTAAATGTGTGCATGGGGAGACCAGGGCATATAGGTCCGCAAGGTGTTACATCACCTGGGAAGGGACTCCTAAACAGCTGGTGGTCGCTGTGATGCCGGAGCCCCCCTGTCCAGTCATCTTGGGACGAGACTGGTCGGAAACTAAATGCGGTACGACTATCACCACTCCTATTCCTCGACTGGGTCTGATTATGGAGGGTCAAGGGGCACACCCAGCTGCTCCCACGCCGTGCTCCTCGGCAACTTGTGATGACGTAGAGGGGTCGGGGGAGCTCTATTCGGCACCGGACCTCGACCCAGAAGTACAGCTGGGTGAGGTTCCGGGGCAAGCGGCTGCTCCCATGGACCAAATTCCTGATGTACTCGCCGGCTTGGACATTCAGTACCAGTCTACGCCGGCGTCATTTAAACGTGAACAGTGGAACGATGATTCCTTGAAGTTTACCTGGAATGCTATCGTGTCTGTAGGCTTCCACACCACACAGACCCTACTTTATACTAGATAACGATTTGCTTTATTGAGTCGCAGAGCACAAAGGCAAGGTGTGGAAGTTGTTGTTAGTGCCACAGACCTACCAGCGGGAGGTTTGTGAGCTAGCTCACACCCACCTTTTAGGCGCCCATCTCGGGGATGAAAAAACACTGGAGAGAATAACGCTCCGGTTTTACTGGCCCGGGGTCAATGAGGAGGTCCGGCGCTTCTGTCAGTCTTGCCCTGTCTGTCAGCTGCGCCAGATAGCCCGAAGGGGCCGCGCTCCTCTGATCCCAATTCCCCTTGTAGATATTTCCTTTGAGAGGATCGGTGTCGATCTTGTTGGACCCCTAGAACCTTTGGTGCGTGGTCACAAGTATATTTTAGTGATGGTTGACTATGCGACTTGATACCCTGAAGCGGTCACCCTGCGAGCTGCCAACACGAAAAACGTCGCACGGGAACTAGTAGGACTTTTTTCCCCGAGTGGGCATACCCAAAGAAATCCTCACGGATCAGTGTATGCCCTTTACATCGGATACGTTCAGGAAGGTTGCCAAATTACTCCGGGTTAAGCATCTTAAGGCATCCGTCTATCATCCACAGACAGATGGCCTCGTAGAATGGTTCAACCAAACCCTTAAACAGATGCTCCGCAAGGTAGTCAGCATGGACGGTAGGAACTGGGACCAACTTTTACAGATAGTGCTTTTTGCCTATAGGGAGGTGCCTCAAGCCTCCACGGGGTTTTCCCCTTTTGAGTTGTTATACGGACGCCAACCCCGGGGCCTATTAGATGTACTAAAAGAAGGCTGAGAAGGGAAGGCATTTTCCTTCACCAACCTTTTAGAATATATTGCGCAGTTACGTGATAGATTAGCAAAAATTAGACCCTTACTCAAAGACCACATGTCCAGGGCTCAAGCAGCGCAGGTCCAGAACTATAATCAGAACACCTCCGTATGCGAATTCCATCCAGGGAATCGTGTAATGGTGCTTGTGCCCACCTCCCACTCCAAATTGTTGGCTCATTGACTAGGGCCTTACGAAGTTAAGGAGAGGAAAGGACTCGTCCATTATTTGGTGAGTCAACCAAACCGTTGGCGAGAGTGAGAGAGTCTACCATATTAATTTACTGAAGCCGTGGAAGGACAGGGAAGATGACCCTCCTCCCGGCTCAGCTCTCTCCCTTTTCTCAGAAAAGGCCACGCTTAACTTCGGCTCCAATTTGTTTCCCCTCCAATGACAGGAGCTCGAAAGAGCGATCATGTCCGTCCCAGAGGTGGTCAACGAAACACCTGGCCGGAATTCGTTAATTCAGCAGGACATTGTGACAGACCCGGGAGTGGTTGTCAGGGAACGTTCAACAAATGTTGGACATGAACATCTTTGAGGAGAGCCATAGCCCCTGATCCAGTCCTATCGTCCTAGTATCTAAACCAGACGGGTCGTGGAGATTCTGCAATGACTTCAGACATCTTAATCAGGTTTCCAAATTTGACGCCTACCCCATGCCCTGAGTGGATGAGCTCCTTGAGAGACTAGGGACGGCCCGTTATCTGACTACTCTTGACATGATGAAAGGGTATTGGCAAATTCCCTTAACGGCATCCACGAAAGAAAAAACTGCTTTCAGTACCCCTAGCGGTCACTGACAATACAAGGTACTCCCATTCGGGCTGCACGGGGCACCAGCAACTTTCAACGTCTGGTAGACAGAGTGCTAAGGCCCCACCAGTCCTACTGTGCTGCCTACCTGGATGACGTGGTCATCTATTCCGACACCTGGGAGGAACATGTAGTGCAGGTATACATAGTGCTCCTGACGCTAGTGAAAGCTCCGTATCAACCCTCGAAAGTGTTACTTTGGGATGAACGTAACCCGATATTTGGGCTACCTAGTAGAAGGAGGGCAGGTGAAGCCACAGTGTACCAAAATTAAAGACATCTTGGAATGGCCCTGTCCGATGGTCAAGAAACAGGTGCAAGCCTTCTTAGGATTACCGGTTTACTACTGCCGGTTTGTACCTCGTTTTTCCGAGAGAGCAGCACCCTTGATGGACCTGACAAAGAAAAGGGCCCCTTTACATGTGGTGTGGAACGAGGAGACAGAACGGGCATTCAGTGACTTAAAAATGGCCCTTACAACGACACCTATATTAAGAACTCCTAACTTTTCACTTCCTTTTATTCTCCAGACCGATCACGGGGTCCAGGAGGGGCCTGGGTCTCCTAAAATCCACCACCAGCTCCTTGGTTTTGCTGGTGTTCAGATGTAGGTGGTTTAATGATGCAGACATAGAAGACAGCCTATAAACATGGCTTGTTCATCTTTATACATTATGTTACTACCTGCTGGAACAGAATTGAGCAAAAACATAATGTGTGCTTATGAGTAAAACAATGACACTCAATTTCATTGGTCAAACCTTAATCCTACAGAAAGACGATGAAGTAAAACACATGGTCATCACAACCAATGAATTCGTCATAGAATATACATGGAAAGTTTAGTATTTCTCTTTCACTAACATCCAATAACTATGTCGGACCTGGTTCCTGGTTTTTTTCATCATATTTTAAGCAAGAACAATAAAGAAGAAATAACTTGTACTGTGATGAATTTAAATATCAGCAAAGGATAGTTACATTCTTAAACAAATGGAAATTAAGGAAGTTACAACTTTGGTGCCAATTGTTCTTTTGCTGAATTTTCAAACTTGTTTTTTATTTTGCTATATTTTCACACTGCATATAAATTTGTTTTTTCATCTTTTGTGATAGTTACCTCTTTATTTTCATATTACCAATTAATGTTTCCAAGTTGTATCAGCTCAAATCCATTATACTTTATCTGAGATCTGATACACTTATGAATCCGTTTCTACATAAAAACAAAAAATGAAAGCACCTAACCGTTATTAAAAAGAAAAAACCTGTTTAAAAGCACAGACATTAATGAAAGGATACATTTCTAAGAAATGATCTTATGTACTATGCATAGAAGAAGTTAAAATGTTGCAGACTATTTTCAAATATTACTGGAGAGTATTTTATGCATTTTTGTGTTTAGGCATAGGAAAACAATGAAGTGCTTAGGAGTCAATCATATGCATTGCCTATTAAATGTTCAGGGTAGAAATAACCTACTGTGATGGCAGCAATGCTCCCAGTATGCCGAGGAAAGCACTTTTACATTCAGAGTTCACATTAAGTCTGTCAATGATTGTAACTTGCAGTATACAAGTGAAACACGAACCAAGGCTATTGTGTTGTGTTAAATACCAGCCACCATGCATTGCGTGTTACTATGAAGGAAGGCAAGAACTTTACCTGCATGTCCCCATTTCTATAAGTTATCTTATTGTCAAGACTATCAACTACAGTCTTGCTAAACTGATTTTTTTTTTTTGGTGTTCCTATTTCACTTGTTCTTAGTTATAAAGTTTCAAATTTTTGAAGTACAATTTTTGCTTAAGTTCTTGTGCTTTCTCGGTAAAATAGTTTCATATATGGCTGGTCACAGTGCCTCAAAATGGAATGTACTACCCTAGTTCAAGGTAAATTAGCAGCGGAAAGACTACACTTTCAACAAATTTGATCTGTGATGAGCTTTGTTACTATGTGTCACTTACTCTGGCAGCCACACATTGGTTTCTCCCTTGCCAGCACTGCTGATATGTTAGATGGCAGCCATCTGAACTTGCAAGAAGCATGTTCTTTTTGTACCTTTTAATTGCACTGTAGAGCAGAAGCGTTTCTATTCCAGTATAGCATTATACAGTATGCAGGAAATGTCTGTCATCCTTTCACTTACATTAAAAAGCTCCCAATTTGAGTTAGGTTTAGCAGGCTTCATTTTTACTGATTTCTATCTATTCTGCTCCTGACTATAAAAACTACAAGTGGCTGGGGGTTCACATAAATAACAAAATGGACTGGTCTGTCAACATAGTGGTATTGCACAAGAAGGGCCAGAACAGATTGAACTTCTTAAGGAGAATCAGGTTGTTTAATGTGTTCCGCAAATTGCTGTAAATGTTCTACCAGTCCATAGTTGCCAGTGTGTTGTTCTACGCTGCACTCTCCTGGGGAAGCAACCTGAGGTTAAAAGAATCACAGTGTCTGAACAAACTTAACAAGAACGCCTGCTCCATCACAGGGTGAACCCAAGACACACTGGAAGCTGTTGTGGAAACAAAGATGAACACCATCATGAAAAAACCCATCCATCCCCTACAGGAGATGATCTCTTGGAGTACTTTTAGCCACAGAGTTATTCCATTCCACCACAGTGTGCTTAGAAGTGGGTCTGGAGGTCTTTTCTTCCCAATGCTATTAGGCAATTCAATGATTCCTCCAGATGTACTTGTTAAGTTAATTTTGAAATTTCTATACAATATACATTTATTTATATATCAGTTAATTGGTTGACTGAGTGGTTGTATTGTTTGGCCTGGGAGACTGTATCCATGTTTTTATGGTTCTGCTGTGTGCATCTGAAAGTTCTCATGGGAGTAGTAAAATTTATCTATTCTAAAACTATCTGAGTTATAACTGAAATACTTCCATCATGTTGTACTTTAAATGATAGTACATACCTTCAAAATATGTTTGTATCTGGCATTGGAATGGAATGCGACAATGATATTTTTCCCAGTACAAACTTAAACTAATTGTAAAATGAATTTTAGAGTTCAATTTGAATACTCAATGCAAGAAATTACAATAAATAAAAAGGAACACCCTTATACTGACTGAAAATGAGTCCAACAACCAAACTAAATGCCTTGTGCAATATTTCAACCTTCAAGATGACATAGAAATCAAAGTGTTCCTCCTGGAAAGTTCCTCCTTTGGTTAGATATTAATCACCAACCTAGTGTGCCATGCAATTTCACATGTAGTTCCTATGGAAAAATAGTGTGTAAGTTATAATAGATTGGCTAAGTAGGTTTTCTAATATAAATTTGAGGATGCATTTAATTTTCTGAAAAAAGAGGAGATAAAGGCAAGTGCAAATAGATGCAGCATTTACTTGGTAAAACATATTAAAATAATAAACCAAAAACTTAGTGATTTCAGTATATCAAAGTTATTAATTAAGAGTAAATCTGCAGTCATTTACTAAGTATAACATACTCCAGTGAGACATTCAGTTGTATATCTTGATTTTGTAGCTCAGGATCATAGGGAGGTGGAGTGCATCAGATTGCAATATTTTAATAGGATTTACTCCAGTGCTAGAAGTTACCTAAAATGAAAAGGATGGAAAATTGTGTTATTATTCTATAATTTTAATGCATATATGCACAAACAATAAGTAGCCAGTGGCCAGTAAACAGCCAGCCTCTTCTATGTTATGTTTGTCTCTCTTGCATCCTGTTTTCTAAGGTAGTATACTGTATATACAGTTAGATTTCTAGAATCCTTATGTTTACTGATAAATTTTATTTTTCGGTTTCTTAAAACAGGGTGCTTCACATTCCTTGATACAAGTTTAATGACTAGAAACCCGGGCGGCACGGTGGCGCAGTGGGTAGTGCTGCTGCCTTGCAGTTAGGAGACCTGGGTTCGCTTCCCGGGTCCTTCATGCGTGGAGTTTGCATGTTCTCCCCGTGTCTGCGTTGGTTTCCTCTGTGTACTCCGGTTTCCTCCCACAGTCCAAAGACATGCAGGTTAGGTGTATTGGCGATTCTAAATTGTGCTTGGTGTGTGCGTGTGTGTGTGTGTGTGCGCGCGCTCTGCGGTGGGCTGGAATCCTGCCCGGGGTTTGTTTCCTGCCTTGCACCCTGTGTTGGCGGGGATTGGCTCCAGCAGACCCCTGTGACCCTGTAGTTAGGATATAGCGGGTTGGATAATGGATGGATGGATAATGGATGGATGGACCAGAAACCCCTCCCACGGAGAAAGGTAAGGAAAGTAAACTGGGGGCCCTACCAAATTAATTAATTATAGGCATAATCATCTATTTTTCCTTTGGCTATCTGATTGATTAACATCAATATGTCAGTTCTTCTTTAAACATCATACACATTTTTCCACACTGCATACACAAAATGAACAAAAACAACTTTGTCAGACAGATGCAGCCTAATTGACAGGTACTGGCTGCTACATTGCTTCACACTGACTGTGTGTTTTTCAATATGATAAGTCTCTGCTACTGTTATAGCCTTTTACCTGCTGCCTGTTGCAGATGGTATTCGAAGTAAAAGTGAACATTTTATGGAACTTTGCTTAGCAGAGAGGAGTTCTGCCAGGTAGGTAGTTAGGGCATAGTGCCTGTGCCACACATGTCTGGATGGCCCCTTCAAATGCAGCAGCATGTTTTATTTTCAGATGTTTTTCTACTTGAACTTTCATCCCAAGTAAAGCAAACAGTTTGCAAGCAGCAACAGCTCTAACCCCACCTGTTCTACACTTTTCCTCTTCTGATCCAAGCTCAATTTTTTTTCTCTCACTCATCACTGTTAGGGAACATGGATGAAAATACACTTGGTAAGAACACTGGAGATCATGCAGATTTACAGTCCAGAAGAAATTGTGGAAAAGCTAAATAGTGCTAAACATTAAGATGTTGACTATTATGTATATAGTTTTTTTAAAATATCAAATTGAATCAATTTGATACATTGCCAAGCTTTAGCTTTGTTTTGTCCTATATGTTATTCTCACATGAATTAGCCACAGTTCATTATAATGTAATATGTATTACATTCAGTTGTTTAAATTGTAAAACATGTATAGATTCACAGAGCCTCAATTTATATACAGTTATGATCAAGAAGTCTTAAGTCAATATGGTCCAAGTCTTTAGAGTCCTGGTGCTTCCTGTCTTGCTATATGGTTGCAAGACATGGACGCTATCCAGTGACCTGAGACGAAGACTGGACTCCTTTGGTACTGTGTCTCTCCGGAAAATCCTTGGGTACTGTTGGTTTGACTTTTTGTCGAATGAGCAGTTGCTCATGGAGTCCCGAAACAGGCACATTACCTGCATTGTGAGGGAGCGTCAGTTACGGCACTACGGCCATGTAGCGCGTTTCCCAGAGGGTGATCTAGCTCGTAAGATCCTTATTGTTGGGGACTTGAGTAGCTGGACCAGGCCAAGGGGTCGCCCAGATAACACCTGGCTGCGGCAGATAGAGGGTCATTTCCGGATGGTGGGACTGGACCGCGTGTCTGCCTGGGGGGTTACCAACCGGGATCCCGAGCTGTTCCGTCATGTAGTGGGTGTGGCAACGCACTGTACATGCTCCCCAACTTAACTTGACTTGACTTGATGGTCAATAATATCGGCACGCTTGCAGCTATAGGTCTATTACACACAATATCACCTAACAAAAAGTAAGCAGTAAAACAGCTTTGGTCTATATATATGCAATTGTTTGATACTGAACAGCACGTGATCATACAAAACCAATTAAAAAGGAAATGTGTTCAAGGTCTCTACTCCTGCTCTGTTTACTGTTACCAATATGTTAATAATTAGTATGATTAAAGCATACTTTTCTGTTTTTCGTGAGAAAGAAGACAACACACAATCTGATGCATTTCCTAATACACTACCCAGGTCCATATTCTAAAATATCTTAGATTATATCTATTTACTTAGCATGTCGGCACTGTCCAGGGGTTTCTGGTCAAAAGGTTAAAATAAAACAGAGATCCAAAATTTGTTATTAAGTGTATAGGTTCGTCTTGCATTCTAATTCTTAAAGCTGTGTCAAACTATGATTAATTTCAAAGCAAAACACTGCCAATCATTTTGCTTATAACTAAATTAAATAAATCTTATAAACAGAACCCAGTGCTTGATAATACTTAACACTAATGGATATCATTACAGGCTACTTCTGTGCTTTGTTCAGTTTTAATATATATATATTTTTTTAAATATGTTTTATTTAAGACATGTTCAGACTATTCCAGAATGCACACGTCAAAAAGGTTTCTTTTCATGCTGATTTTTTTATACATCACGGCATTTTTTCAAATTGTAATAAATCCTTTATAATTCCACTTTTTCATGTTCTTCCTGAATCTGGAGGAACGCAAGCCCAACTTTTAGTGCCGGATAAGGTCCTAACAGTAGCAGGCTAATGTTAATTAGCATCATACTAACAGATGTTAAATAATGTTTTCCCTGACTCTTTGCAAACCCGTGGAACTGATATTAGCTGATAATATACTGCAAAACACGTAGGTTCAGTTGTAGTGTGTTGCGAGCTTGGGGTGATCCTTTGTTGATCCGGTCTTAATATGTTTTTTAATCTGCTCTGCGACTTAGTATTTATAAATTTACTGTCTTATATTTGTGATATGGGTGAGTCTGTGTTTCCTTTTGGACTAATAATAATGTCTAGCTTAACTCTGCCCCTGACCGTGATCATTGCACAAACCCTGGTCCTTTGACTCGTATTCAAGAAGATTGCAGACACTTGTTGACTCTTGGAATCCCCTTCACCCTGAATGCTACTAAAAGAAAGGGTACTTTTTTCACAAACAGAGGGGAAAAGACCATTTTCAAGGATAGATGGTCTACCTAAAAGAAAGAATAAACCTCACAGTTTTAGTAAAATTTCAATCCTTGTGTTAACACCTATAATAGATATTATGTAACTATTCACTAAAACATTTTCTTTCCTGATTTACCTAACGTGTCCATTCTTATTTTTCAGGGGCTCATAACTGATGTAAAATTAAGGCTATTACCAAGCGTTAACAGAATTTCTAAAACTTTGTATTATACAAAGCATCCTGAGTCCCAAGTGTTTATAACCTGTCAATGAAAATGCTGATTTAAATTAAAGCATGAACAAGATAACTGTTTTCTAATCATCGTATAAAATGTTTAGTAAATAAAGAGAGACTAAATACAATTTTACAACAAAAATGGAACACCGAGGGAATCTAATTTAGCTTGAAGTGCCCCAGAGTGTTTTACAAATAACCCCCTACAACAGTGGTTCTCAAACTGTTGTGGCGGACCCCACCTAGGGGGCGCTAAGATGTTAAAAAATGAAAAATACCTCTATTGAACCCAAACAAATTAACTTAAACTACATTCTGATACTAGAAAAATAAATATAGAGATAAGATAAATGTCGATAAAAGTTAAGTAGGTATAATAAAATATGCAAATAAACTCTAATGAGAATAAAATCTGATTTTTATTTTTTTCATGATTAGCCTGACAAAGATTTGGCCATTTGAGAAAAAATAACCGTACATTTATGTTGTGAGCAGACTCTGAATTACTTGAGCTTGCAAAAAAGATATATGATAGAAGATATCAGATGTCTCCAGTTCCCTTAGGGACTTTATACTGGCTATTATCATTTAAAAGGAGTACAGTACAGAAATTAAGTTATATGCTGTGTTTGGTTGGATATGATCAGAAAGGCCCTGATGATTCCAAAGATCAGTCAAGGTTCTGTTGGAAAAATGGGCAGAACTCTTTTTGGAAACAAGGATTTTTCTTATAATGTTTTAAAATTGGACCTTTACAAAGATGCTTTTAGATGCTTTAATTTCTAAAGAGGCTTTATTTTCATGTTAAAGCAACTGGTCATTTTACTTGGCTACTGAAAATGTGTTTTGTTCACTAATGCTTTAGTGTTTAAGCAGAAAGAGTAATTAGCTCTGCTATTTTGTGAGCTATACAAATCATTTATGAGATCATTAACATGAGCTAAAGCTGCTGATTTTAGTTCAATGAACTTCGGATGTGCAGAAGAGCGTTTCTTACAACCCTTGCCCTATAGCCTCCTGGCTCCAAGAGCAGAAGCGTATGAGCTATGAATGAATTTTCAGAGACAAGAAATTTAAATGTAATAAAGGAAAAGTTGTCTTGGAGACCGAATGACCACATCATACCTAGATTACCTTTATCAATTCAGTATAAAAGAAAGATCTTGACTTATGGCTGGTACCTCACACAACGCAAAAATGGGTCACCTGGAAAAAATGAAACCTCTAGCAATACCAGGTTGTGTGGTGTTCACACTTTGTTTTATGGCCCTGTGTATTTGACCTATAATACTTTTCTTTTTCTCTTGCCTGTTACGGAGCTCTCTGTCTAATTACCTAAAGTTACAGGAATTGGGAAGTGATGAACTATTTTGGTAAGAATATGTGTTAAAGTCTACGTAAGAAAGAGTATAAAGTGTCACCCTAGCATCCTCCCATGACAAAACAAAAATCATAATCGTGATTTTCTGTTTTTAACTTTAATTAAAAATAGTATAGCAAAATGTTTTCTAATTATCCCGTGTTAATAGAAATAATTTTAGTTTTTGAGTAGACAGTAAATATCAACATTTTGTGCTTTTACATGCTCGTACAAAACCAGGCTAAGTTAGAAACCTGCTTTCTTATAAAGCTCCGTTTAAATGTACAAGTGTATTTACAAAGTTCTCCTTTGTCAAAAGGCTCCTATGTTATAGAAACGAACTAAGCAAAAAATTAAAAAATCCTCATAAGCACGGCCATTCTTTTCATTACTAGTTTATTAGGTTCGAGAGGATAAATATGAATACACGCGCAAGATGTGCTTAGTCCCTCAAAAACAAAAGGCTCTGATTCAGCGAAACGCTACGGAAATGGAACTGAATAAACAAATGAAATTCATACTCGAACGCGGCGACTTGAGCGCCGAGGCAAAAGTAAAACTTTATACAACCGCTTTACAAAGATACCTGACGTTTGTGAAAAAAAAGAGGATAAAGAAACAGATACCACAGAAAAACTTTTTAAAGACGTAAATAAAAACAGACAGCCGGTTCTCATGTTCCCTGTGTATCAAGATATAATCACATACATCCCGGTACATCTTATACTATTCATTTACCCCCTTAGAATACGTTTACAAGTCACCCGGACTTTGGAAATCTGGGAGGTGTTAAAATAAGTACATTTAGCGAAATGAATGAAAGCTTCGGACACAAGCGCGTGCCCAAACTCGCGCACACACGCACGAGCGCTCTGACGCTCCTACACAAACACGTTGCAAGCCTAAAGCATTTTAAAAAGGGTCTTACCTGAAACCGTATAATAAATCGTAGACTCTACGGGGATATAATCCTCTAAAAATAAAAAATTAACGGATTCAAACGCCCGGACTTTGGAAATCTAGAAGGTATTAAAATAAATACATTTAGCGAAATGAATGAAAGCTTTGGACACAAGCGCGTGCCTAAGCTCGCGCACACATGCACGAACGCGTTGACGCTCGAGCGCTCTGACGCTCCTACACAAACACTCAAACACGTTCTAAGCCTAAAGCATTTAAAAAGGTCTTACCTGAAACCGTATAGTACTACTACCTCTAAAAATAAAAAATTAAAGGATTCAAACGCTCATTTTTACAACAAACTTTATCACTGTATACTCAAATATTCACACGACACCCTTTATAATTTCGTGAACGTTTCAGACAGATTGCAAAATGTCCGTATAAAAAACTGATGATAAACATATACGTGCGCTCTTACACATGCTCGCGCACACATCATGCACGTTGTAAACATCTATCATTTTTAAAAAGGCCCTTACCGTTTCCGAGTCGGCTTGAATGTATACTTCTATGGAAAAAAATTAAAGGATTCAAACCTACGTTTTTTAAACATGCTCGTTTAACGCTTATAAGAATCATGAAAAAGGACTTACCGTGATTCGGAGACAGACCGCTTTCTGCGGGGAATCCTGTATGAACGATAATTATTTTTCATTTAGTTCTAGTCGTTAGAAGTATAATTCATTAACTTATTCTCTGAGATGCAGCGCGCGAGCAAACTTACTGCGCACTCCCGTTCCGGGGTAGGGTGGGGAGGGGAACTGACGGACATCTGTTGACAAACGCGTGTGCGCAGGGGCTGTCAGTTTCCCGACCTGGATCTAACGGGTGCTCTCAGAGGTTGTCAGCTCCGCGAGTCTCTGTACAGACAGAGAGCCGGCAACTCCTATTTCGAACTCTCCGCGTGTGCCGGCGTGTATGCTTGGAGCTTCGACCGCTGGGGCCTCACGCAGGAGCAGGCAAGACCCGGAGACTCATGCCTGCTAACAGCGTGGACGGTTTGTCAAAGCAGAGAATGCCTGGGATCTTTCTCTATGCTTGACTTAGATAAAATAAAAAATGGTTTACAAGTGCTAAACCAAAGTTTAGATCTTTAAAGTCATAGATTATTTTAAATAATAGATAGATTCAGGAGTTCTTACCAAAACAGTAGAGGCGGGCAGCTCTGCCCGTTGAAACGCTTGTGTGTGTGTGTCTTCGAGAGAAGTGGGCCTCCAACAGGACTGTAACAGGCCTGGACTTGTCTTTGGGAGAAGGGGGGCTGCTCTTGACAGTTTCCGGGTGCATACAGGTGGTTGGGGGCCTGGGCGGAGGTTCAAGGAAGGGGCACCCATCCATCACTCGGTTCTTGACAGTTTCCGGAGAAAACAGGTGGTTGGGGGCGGTGGCAAACAGGTGGTTGGGGGGTTTTGGAGGGGGGTGGGCTGGGGGGCAAACAGGTGGTGGGGGGCAGGACTCAACCTTCAAATCCACCAATCAGGTGTAGGGGGGCAGGACGCATCCTTCAAATCCACCAATCAGGTGTAGGGGGCAGGACGCATCCTTCAAATCCACCAATCAGGTGTAGGGGGTGGGACACATCCTTCAAATCCACCAATCAGAGAAAAAGGGGTGTGACTTCCGGTCCAACTGTCCAAAAGGGGTGGGGCTTAAAGGTCATAAATCATTTTGACAGAAAGTCCATGCATATAACTACTATGGTTTAATTAAACAATTAGAACGCCTAGAAAATTAGAATGAAAATCAAGATGAAAATATTGATAAAAAGAAAAATACATTATTTATATATAACTGCTTGGTGCATTTCAATATGTATATAATTGTTTTTTTTCACCAAACCTAGTTTTCTAATGTCTATATTGTTCCCAAAACACAGAACTTGGGGAAATAACACATCACTTAATTAGCCCAGGAGTCCAATTAAAAACAGAAGCTGGTTGGAACAAAAACCTGCAGCCACAGTGTGCCCCCAGGACCGAGGTTGAGAAACACTTACCTAATTTATTTGGAATTCAAAACATCCACATATCCAAAGGGTGACCCTACAAAGACCTAAGGCACAAGGCGGCATGGCTTTACCTAACTTTCAATTTTATTACTGGCCAACAAACATACAAACTATAAAAACCTGGACTTGGACAGAAACAGACAAACATACACAGGCTTGGTCCGCAATAGAAATAAAATCCTGCAGCATTTCTTTATATTCCTTGCTTTGTACCCCAAAAAATACAAGTTATCGCCAATATACTAACAACCCAAATTGTGCTTCACTCACTCAGAATATGGAACCAATGCAGGAAGTATTTTAAGATAGAGAAGCTTTTATCTGTGGCACCTCTGCACAAGAACCACCTTTTTCCACCCTCTCAAACGTACGCAGTTTTTGATACCGGGAAAACATCTGGGATTAAATCACTTAGAAATTTGAACATAGACAACGTATTTGCATACTACGAACAATTATACTCCAAATGTAACTTATCAGCAACACATTTCTTTCACTACCTTGAAATCTGAAACTTTGTTAAACAGAACTTGTACAATTTTCCTCACCACCCACCTACCTCTATACCGGAAAAAATATTGCTCAGTCTTGAGGACTCAGACAGCATTTCTGTGATATATAAAACTATTTTACAGTCCCTCCCTTTCAAAGATCCAAGAGAACAATGGGAAAAGGATCTCTTACTCAATATTTCAGAAAAGGATTGGAAAGTAGCAATGCACAGAATTCACTCGAACTCCATATGCGCAAAGCATGGAATTATTCAATTTAAAATTATATATCAAGTGCATCTGTCTCGTTTAAAATTGTCCAAAATATTTCCAGGCCAAGATCCAACCTGTGAACGTTGCAATCAAGCTCCGGCCTCACTGGGTCACCTGTTTTGGGCCTGCACTAAATTAACATCATTTTGGACCAAAATCTTTAAATGCCTTTCAGACAGCCTTGGTGTCACAATCCCTCCTAATCCACTAACAGCTGTGTTTGGTGTTCTTCCAGATGGGCTTAAAGTGGAGAAGAACAAACAAACTGTGATTGCCTTTACTACACTATTGGCACGTAGACTTATCCTACTCAATTGAAAGAATCCTAACTCACCTATTCTAAGTGATTGGGTAACTGATGTTATATACTATTTGAAATTGGAAAAAATCTAATTCACACTCTGTACAATACTTTTTCAAAACCTGGAAGGATCTAATCAATAACATTTTAGAATAAGCATTTAAATTGAGAAAGCAGGTTCTCTCCCCTCTTTTACTCCATCCATCCATTTTCCATCCCGCTGAATCCGAACACAGGGTCACGGGGGTCTGCTGGAGCCAATCCCAGCCAACACAGGGCACAAGGCAGGAACCAATCCCAGGCAGGGTGCCAACCACACTGCAGGACACACACAAACACCAAGCACACACTAGGGCCAATTTAGAATCGCCAAGCCACCTAACCAGCATGTCTTTGGACTGTGGGAGGAAACCGGAGCGCCCGGAGGAAACCCACGCAGACACGGGGAGAACATGCAAACTCCACGCAGGGAGGACCCGGGAAGCGAACCCAGGTCCCCAGGTCACCCAACTGCGAGGCAGCAGCGCTACCCACTGCGCCACCGTGCCGCCCCTCTTTTAGTATAAGGTTTTACACTGCTGGACTAGCTCTCTTTCTCAGGGGTGGGGTTTGATTTGTTTCAAACCTTATTCTTTTTTTTTTTTCTTTTTGTAAAACTCTAGCTGTGTATGGACTGTTATTTGATTAAAAAAAAATCAATAATATTAAAAAAAATCAATTGCCTTATTTACTGAATTGTGCCACTTATGCAGCTGTAAAATATTTCATACTGCATAAAACAGATATGGTTAGTGTTGGCATTTATCGCTTGCAGTGCAAATAACAGTTCTTGGTATTAGATTTCACAAAGAGCCATTACTACTCTACAACAGTGTACGAAAGGAATGAGTTAATTTTACTCTAAAAAAAGTAACAATATACACCAGTGTTGGTTTTGAATTTTGTTAAATTCAACTCTTTATTAAATTATACTTAACTCTTTTTCAAAGTTGAATAACTAATACTTTTGAAAGTGTTAAATTAAATCTGTATAGATTGGGACAAAATAAACACCAGCATAGTGTTGAATTTTACTCCCTCATAGTTGATTTAACACTGCAACATTTGCTGTGACACACAAATCAACTACTTTAAAACATTATAATTCACTTCTAATTTATTAACAAGAATACATTAAAATCAAACCATCACGGCCACAACTGTGAATACTTAAAACAATCAACCTTGAATTTTATGAATTTCACATGCATAAAACATTCTCCCCTGTTATGAAGATATCCACCCATTTCTCATGCAGAAAATTTCCTCAGACGTCTGTTAATTACAGGATGATAGGCACCGTTCATTACACATGTGCTTCTATAATTTACAAAATTTTGAAAAACTCTAAACTTCTGAATGGTCTCATAATTTATACGTCCCATCAGTTTCACACTTAAAGTCACATATACTCAATTTTCAGACATTGCACTCTCCTGCGTCGGATCATGATTGATATTATTGATGATCAGTTTTCGGGGTTACTTAAATATTGAGTGCACACGTAACCATATGGATTGTCTAAAGCCATCTCGAGTTAATGAGGAGCACAGACTGAGCCTCAACTGGAAAAGGGAAGGATTTAATAAGAGCAATTCATGGAATACACCTGCAGGTCCTGCAAATATTATCAGTCCAAAGACAGCTCAAAACACACATAATGGCACAGAAAGCTATCATTCATGATGCATTTTCCTTTTCAACCTGAATATACGTGATAAAAAACAAGAAAACAAAGATGTACCCAGAACATTCCATATACGATGAATGAATAAACGAGATACACAGAGTTAATTAACGTCCAGCAACTTTTGTGTGTGGTACTGAAATTGCAAGGTGGACTCATCCAGCACACAAATCCTTTGTCAACAACAGTACACATACATAAAGTTATGACATAAATGTGGCTGTAAGCAAGTTCTTATTGGGCTCACTTTTTGAATAATCCGAGATACAGTCAGTTACTATTAGGACTTTTCAGTCTTTTTTTTTCTTCTATTCTTTTGTTTCTTCTTTGCCTGTTGATCTGCTCTCATATTTATTATGAACACAACTTTACTATACATTATACTATCTAGGCTATAGTCCCCCTGAAAAGGACCCTGGTCTGTACTAAGTGGGATAGAACATGTCATGACAATTTCATGGTTTAAGTTTCCTTTCACACAATATTGATGTGTTGCTCATCTACTTTGGCACAGGCTGAGAAGACTTCTACTATATTATTACGGTTATTGTATACATTTGTATATCACTTTTTCTGACTACTCAAAGCACTTTAGACAATGTGTCCTTTGAGTTGGCTTGGATTTGAGGCAGCATGTTGTTGTCTTGAACATGTGTTCCAGCACACACTACTTTTCAGAGTTCTCCTGCATTCTTTCTCAGCTGCTGCACGCACAATCTCACCTTGCCAAGACCGACTGGAATAAGGCACAATTAAGATATCCCAAAAATTAAATACCTACCACAGCAGGTATTTAATGCTAAATATTACAGTGCTGCATGTACAGAAGCTCTGTACGGAACTTCTGAACTGCTTAACGAAAAAATTTATAGGATAACCATATCCTGTACGTACGTGAAAATATTCTGTTCCTACGGCATAACGTTAGATTAAAAATTTAAAGAAGTGTGCTTTGGTCATCCAGTACACACGTGAAAACCCCCTACGCACGTAAATGTATGTCGTTTGTAAGAGATATTTTCACAGACGTATGGGATATTTCCATGTACGTACGTGATAAGGATTGTTCCATATTTTTTTTCACTGTGAGGTTCAGAGCTTTCCTACTACAGCACTCAAATATCATGTGCAATTTACAAATCATGGCCTTAACAAAACACTGCAAACAAAATAGACCCATTAAACATAACGTGGATATGACACTTAACAACCCATGCAGAAATGTGAGCAAGAACTGCACTATTCTCCCCAGCTAAAACAGAAAATAAACCAAGTTTATTTAAATCAACCCAAATAAAAGAAAACGAAATTACCTTGATTATTTTTTAGAGAGACAGCACCAATGGGGATACACGTCTCACATTTCAGGGTGCACATCCCAGCGTGCACATAGATTTATCGGATGTTCGTTGAGAGCAAGCGATGCATGTATTAGTCATTTCCGCATAAAGAAATAGTAATTTGTAATAACTAAGAGTTTGTAGTATCCAGACTCAATAAGAAAGTGGGTGTTTATAGACCAGAAGTAAATTCATTCATATTTAACTTCCATTACTCGTTCATTATAGAGTTGAGATGTAACCTTAAGAAGTAACAGTTTAACATTTACATATTAAAAATGTTTGCCTCAGTGTTATTTACATGCAACATTATTATTTCAATAATACTTCATGTTGCTACATGAATATAATGGTTTGAGTTTGTTGATATTGTTTATTAATTCACTTTACTGCTGACAAGTTAGGACCCAGACTAATCTGAGAGTAATGTTGACTTCTAGTGGGTTTTTATGTAATTTGCTAATGAATTTTCTGTATCCTTTCTTTATTTATCATTATATGCGCACATGCGCACGCACACACACACACACACCTATTTCAAATACATTTATGTTTCTTTATATATCCTCTGATGAATCGGCCATAGGGCGGCACAGTGGCGCAGTGGTAGTGCTGCTGCCTTGCAGTTAGGAGACCCAGGTTCGCTTCCCAGGTCCTCCCTGCGTGGAGTTTGCATGTTCTCCCCGTGTCTGTGTGGGTTTCCTCCCACAGTCAAAAGACATGCAGGTTAGGTGGATTGGCGATTCTAAATTGTCCCTAGTGTGTGTTTGTGTGTGTGTGTGGGTGTGTTTGTGTGTGTCCTGCGGTGGGTTGGCACCCTGCCCGAGATTGGTTCCTGCCTTGTGCCCTGTGTTGGCTGGGATTGGCTCCAGCAGACCCCCGTGACCCTGTGTTCAGATTCAGCGGGTTGGAAAATGGATGGATGGATGGAATCAGCCATAATTTCTTTCAGAGCTGTTGTGTGGAATACTCTGAATCCTTTGACTCCAGCAGACCCCTGCGAGCCTGTTCTCAATGCGAGTTAGAAAATGGAGCAGCCCCGGTAACATTTAAACACGTCCTGGTGGGTTGTAATAATAACTTAACACAAGTAAGATACACGTGGTATCATAACCAAGTACAGAGGTGCTTGGCCTCAGCACTAGAGTACAAGAAAGTACAGCCTGGGATTGGGAAATGTGTGTTGACCTAAATCAGAGACTCATCTTCCCATCTGAAATTGCAGCCACCAATCTGCGCCCAGAATTAGTCTTTTGGTCTAACTGCTGCTAATGTGTCTTCATCGCTGAGCTGGCAGTCCCTTGGGAGGATGACATTGATGAAGCATATGAAAGAAAAAAGCTGTGGTATGCCAATCTTGCAGCTGAGACAGAGGTGCGAGGCTGGAAGGTGAAGGTGCGTCCAGTAGAAGTGGCCTGCAGGGGCTTTGTAGCCAGTTCCACTACAAGGCTGCTAAAGGAAGTGGGCATCAGAGGCCAGGCCCAGCAGAAAGCAATCAAGGAACTCACCACTGTCGCTAAAAGAACAGTTACTAGTTGTGGCAGAAGCAAAAGAAGACAGTGTAGGCTGTCAAATGACCATCTAGTAATCATTCAACACACACCCAGGTCTGATCAGCCTGTGGTGGGCCTGCCTCAGCTGAGGGGCATCTTGTGGTGAAGGGCCAAAACACCCTAGAGGCCGGGGTACACAAGTACACAAACATCACTAAGTGGTCATTATCAATATTAGCCCGACAAAGAAGACACCACCAAACCCACTAAAGGCAAGTGCTGTGCTGAATTCTCATAGATTGTAATATCTAGTCATTTTAAGCATACTGAATTGATGTAATTACTTCTTTAGCTTCTGTTTTGCTAAATGGAATTTCTATATCCTCAATAGACCTTTTAACAGCTTTTTAGCCAAACAATTAACCCTGTCATTCTTTTCAACATCTTTATGTGCAATATCCCCCAAGAAGCACACATACAAATCTATATGTTTTCAGGAAAATTAATATCTGATTGACTTCTGATAACAAACTAAATCTGCAATTATACTGACCAGTTTTAATACTCATCAGTACTGAAGAGGAATCTGATTATATACCAGCTTTAGTATTAATTTTCTTTAACATATCAATTATCAATGTTACACTCATCCATCCATCCATTTTCCAACCCGCTGAATCCGAACACAGGGTCACGGGGGTCTGCTGGAGCCAATCCCAGCCAACACAGGGCACAAGGCAGGAACCAATCCCAGGCAGGGTACCAACCCACCGCAGGACACACACAAACACACCCACACACCAAGCAAACACTAGGGCCAATTTAGAATTGCCAATCCACCTAACCTGCATGTCTTTTGACTGTGGGAGGAAACCGGAGCGCCCGGAGGAAACCTACGCAGACACGGGGAGAACATGCAGACTCCACGCAGGGAGGACCCGGGAAGCGAACCCAGGTCCCCAGGTCTCCCAACTGTGAGGCAGCAGCGCTACCCACTGCGCCACCGTGCCACCCTTAAATAAATCATCCAGACTAAAATCAACTATTGACAAGTAAATAACCATGGAGTTGTTTTTTTTAATTCCTCTACATATACAAGACACATACACAAACCCAAGCGCAGAGCAATCCCAAAGCCACAACCACATCAATGTTCTGTGTGCTACAGCCTTCACACTGTTCTCCAAACTCGATTATTAAAGAGGTTACATTTATTTGACATTACATTTGATTTGTGTTTCTGTATTTTTTCAAAGTTGTGACATATTTTCCAAGCAGCCCAAAAAACTGAACCCTGCATAATTGATATTTTTAGCTGCAAGAGCCATTTTCTAAGTAGCCCAGTTTGGTAGAAAATCAGTATGTCTGGAAACCCTTAGTATATATTGACACCTTGTCATGCTATAGACTCACAGATGTTTCAAAACACTGTTTAGAGGTGCATATTTTATGATCTGTGGGTATGTCAGCTCCATTACACCACTAACATCCGCAGATTCAGAAGTTGAATTAGTTAGTTGCTCAAACAAGGATCTTCATTGGATTCACTAGCAGAACAGATAGTTCAAGTTTGAGCCCTGTGAGTCCCATAACTACATTTCTGGCATGAAGCATTACAAAAGTGAAGAACTCGATTTTGTAATTCTTATTTATAAGTTAAAGAAATACTTTTGAGTGATACAGTGAATGATTCATGCAAGACACTTAAAATCTTCATCAAACTGATGTGTATATTTTGCAAAAGGCAGCTTGCTTATTGCAGTAATACACCTTATATATGTCCCTATTTGAACTCTACACATACTACCATGACAGAATGGAATAATCATCCCACTGTAATAATGTCAAACTTCATTTGAACTGTGCCTGTCATTCCTGAGGTTTGAAATGTGCTTCGCTTGAACTGTTCATGTCACCACCAGGTTTCAAAAAATTGAGAGTTGTGGTAGGCAAAACAAATCTTTGCGGATCATCAATACATTTGAAATGATTGTGCCAGTAATTACTTACCATCAAAAAAAACAAAGCTAAAATTCCTTGCATCCGGCGCCGCCGTGAGTGGCAGCCTTTTCAGCAGCTCCGTGTATGACTGTATATGTATGTGTACTTTTCTACTTTTATTTTTCTATTTTTATTTATTGATCACTCCTACCACTTTATTTTATGTGGATTCCTTCCCTGGACACACTTACATTTACAACGTGGGCATGGATTTTAACACGCCGAGTTTTTTTATTTATATTATTTTGTGAATTTCCCATTGGGATTAATAAAGTATCTATCTATCTATCTATCTATCTATCTATCTATCTATCTATCTATCTATCTATCTATCTATCTATCTATCTATCTATCTATCTATCTATCTATCTATCTATCTATCTATCTATCTATCTAAAATTTGCATGCATTACAAATGCTGACTATGAGAATGCATAATGCTGCAATAAAGAGCTTTAGTAATATGAATCACTTCACGTCACTCATCATAATACACCAGTCTCTTCATAAATATTCTCTTTTTGTCTCTGATTATTATCACTGATTATCATTATTATAACAGACAAAGATATATGTGCATATACAATATCAATCAAAAGTTTTAGAACACCACACTTTTGTCAGTTTTTATGTAAATGAACACAGTTTAATGTCTCATGAAATCAAACATATAACAAATAAACAATGGGAAATAAAAAATAAGTCAAGGAATCATTAAGTGTACAAAATTTTAGTAGCCACATTTCCTGATATAACAGACAAACAAACTCTGTGCCAGTCACCAACTCTTCCTCCTCCATGTTTGACACTTAGTGTCACACACTGAGGTACCATCTTTTCCCCAACTTGATGGCATACAAACACCCTGTATGATGAATCGAAGATTTCAGATTTCATTAGTCCATAAGGCTTTTTCCAGTCTGTAGTACTTCAATGCCTTATTTTGTTTTTTAAGGAATGGTTTTCTTACTGCCACTTATCCTGTCAACCCTGCAGCACAAACTCTCCTCTTCACAGTATAAACTGAGACTTGCTTTTTTTGACTACTGTTAAGCTATGCTTGAAGCCGTTGTGCTATGAGGAGCCTATCACTCAAGCTGGTGAAACCTCAAAAACTTGTCTTCTGATTGGATGGTGACTTTGGGTCTGCCAGATCTCTTCCTATCAGAGTTTATTTAAGTTTCAAATTGCTTTTGGATTATGTAGAATACCATACTCATTGACACTTTTCATTTTTTTTTGTTTTTTGCAATTAAATTGAAGATCTACACTTCTACAAGAAATAGTGCTCTGTCTCATTTCATTTGATAATTGTCATTTTCTTGCCATTATCACTGGAATTTACAGCTTTCTACAGTGCAATATTGTCCAAGTAGTACTTTACAGGGTGTAGTAACACTGTCTGTTCTAACTCTGTTTTAAGACAGACACAGGGCTTTTAAGTAATTGACAAATGTTGGGAGACCTGTACAAATTGCTTACTTCAACCTGCAAAGCTTAATTTACTTTAATTGTTGCAGAACATCTGCAGGTTATAACCTATTACTGTAGCTGTTGAAGAAGGCCCATTTGCAATACAGGGAGTCCTCGGGTTACAACGTCTCGACATACAACGTTTCAAGTTTACAACGCTCACTCCCATAAAAACTTAAAAAAAATTGAGACATGAGTGTTTCGGCTTACGCCATTAGCGACATACTTACAGGCTACATGGGCAAAGTAGTTTGGTTGCGCGCAGTGGAAGAATACGCAGTAACACAGAGTATGAGTGAGGGAGTTAGCAAACTAGTTTCATTGCACGTAGAGGAAGTGTTACGTTTGTGTGGCTTTGTTTGGCGACTTTGTGGCCCTTATCATGGCTCCTAAATGAAAGTCAGAGTCTTCAGATGGTAGTGCTTCGAAGAAGAGGAAAGCCATCACGTTGGAAGTAAAATTAGACATTGTAAAGAGATCGGAAGGAATAAAAGGTAAGGAATTTTTTTATACACTCATTTTGTGTCATTTTTTCTGTTACTACTGTACAGTGTAGTACAGTATATTTATGTCCTTTTCCTTTTTCTGTGGCTTAGTTATGTTTTTATGTTCTAGATTTTGATTTTGCAAATGTGTTAGGATAGGTAAGTGATTTAGGCTAGGGTGTGTTTCGACTTACACCAAAATTCAGGTTACATCACTGTTGTAGGAACGGAACTGTGTCGTAACCCGAGGACCCCCTGTAGTGTGAATTTCCTTTTTTTGTTTTTTATAAGCTAACCTTAAGGTACTGCTTACCTTTTCATCATTTACGTCATTCATTGCATTTCAGCTGATTACATTTGAAGAAAAACTGGAAAAACTGAGAGGTTGTAAAACTTTTGATTGGTAGTGTGTGTGTATGTCAAAACTAAAGATTTGACAATTGTTATTGCTAACAATACTGCCAATATGTAGATTGCGGGTTTGAGGTTTGAATTATTAAATATAAAATTTTTCAGGTGGAGTTTGTGCATACTTTGGATAGCATGACTGTTAAGGAACGAGGGAAACCATAAATCTGTTAGTGACTGGGATTGTGGGTTTTGAATAGTGTTGATCAGTTAGGTTTAGCGAGGAGTTTTTTGCAGTGAAATTGCTGGTTTCGACAGTAACCTTTTTCACCAGATTCTCTGAAATTATGCCATGCATCCCACTTAGCTGAACTTTTTCCCCATTGCCCATCATGCTTTGCGAGGCCAGTGTGACAAAATACAGTTGTGGCAGCCAATGTTGGATGCGACAGCCTCCAAGTATATAGTAAGTGATCCCTTACATAACAGGCTCAGGGTCTACCAGTGAAAGTCAGTCCTCAGTTACATAACAGAGCAGAGGCAACCAGTGTGTAGCTCTACCTCTTCGTTGCACTCCCCCACCCTTCCTGTTAGCCTACAGCAGTGCTTCTAAAATTTTCTTTATCAGTGCCCCTATGAGTATGGAAAATGGACTGCAGTGCCCATCTAGATGTTTTGTTGAATATGGATTTTTTAGATTTTGGAAAAAGTTCAAATGCTATTATCATTTGGGACCAGTGTATTATTTCAGAGGAAAGGAAATAAAGATTAAACAAATAAAAACGTTATAAGCAAAAAAAATTTTTAAACATGTAAATATTTTAGATTTGCATATGGAACATTACATAACTTCACAGCCACAGGTTGCTATTGAGCAGACTTGTCTTTGTGTATTATATTTACAATGCAACGTGATGTGAAAATAACCAGTGTGAGTAACCTTTCAGCAATAAGGAAACATGAGTAAACAATAAGATCTTAGCTCAATAAATTCACAAGCAAGATGTTCGCAATGCAATGCCAGCAATCACCAGCACAAACGGAGACAAAATCATTGACCATAAAAGTATAATTCACTCTACTAGAGACTATTATAAATCCTTATACTCTACTGAGCTTAAAGAAGGCAAGACACAATCTAAGGCATTTCTGGACGCATTACAAATACCACAAATAGATACTCTTAGGGCAGAGGAATTGGATAAACCTGTGACACTATCAGAATTACTAGATGCTATAAACTCACTTCAGAGTGGGAAAGCAGCAGGCCCTGATGGCTACCCTGTCAAATTTTATAAGAAACTCCCAACTCGCTCCCCTTTTATTAGCAACATTTACAGAAGCTAGAGACAATATAATTCTACCTCAAACTTTTCGCCAAGCATTAATTACCATCTTTCCTAAACAAAATAAGGACTTATTCAAATGTGCATCATACAGACTAGTTTCACTTCTAAATAATGATGTTAAGATACTCTCCAAAGTCCAAGCTAGAAGGACAGAGAAAGGGCTCCCTTTGGTTATATCACAAGACCAAACTGTATTTATTAAAGTTAGACACTTAGCTTCCAAACTTTGACGCCTGTTTAATGTAATATATTCACCCTCAAAGTCAATCACCCCTGAGATATTATTATTGTTGAATGCAGAAAAAGCATTTGATATGGATGAATGGAAGTACCTTTTCACTACATTGGAGAAATTTGGGTTTGGCCAAAACATTTATACGTGGATCAAACTACTGTATACCAGTCCAGAAGCTTCAGTTTGTACTAACAACTTTAATTCAGACTACTTTAAACTAGAACGTGGTACCAGACAATGATGCCCTTTGTCACCACTGCTTTTTGTAGTCACTATTGAGCCACTGGCAGTTCACTGTCAAAATGCCTATGAGATAAATTGGATTATCAGAGAAGGACTTGAACAGAAAATTTCTCTATATGCAGGTGATATGGTACTGTATATATCAGACCCACAAAATACCATACCTGCAGTCCTAACAGCACTAACAGAATTTCAAAGGATTTTTGGTCTCAGAATTAATTTGAATAAAAGTGTGCTCTTTCCAGTGCATTCTCAAGCACACAATATCAGATTGGACACCTTACCTTTTATCGTTGGAGATCAGTTTAAATACCTAGGGTTAAACATCACAAGTAAACATAAAGCTCTTTATCAACAAAATTTTGCCATCTGTATGGAAAAAATTAAGCAAGACTTGCATAGATGGTCAACCCTTCATCTCACTTTAGCTGGAAGAATTAACATTGTTAAGATGAATGTCCTTCCTAAGATTCTTTTTTTATTTCAAAACATTCCAATATACTGTACATCAATAAATCATTTTTTAAGAAATTACATTCAACCATAACCTCATTTATTTGGAATTCAAAACATCCACGTATCCAAAGGGCAACTGTACAAAGACCTGAGGAAGAAGGTGGCATGGCTCTACCTAACTTCCGCTTTATTAGTGGGCAGCAAATTTACAAGCTATAAAAACCTGGACATTGACACAAATAGATGAAATAAAATAAAACAGAAATAAAATTCTGCAGTATTTCTTTGTATTTCTTGCTTTGTACCCCAATAAATACAAGTCATCGCCAATTTACTAAAAACCCAACTGTGCTTCACTCACTCAGTAAATGGAACCAATGTAGGAAGTATTTTAAGATAGAGAAGCTTTTATCTGTGGCACCTCTGCGTGATAACCACCTTTTTCCTCCCTCTCAAACGTACGCAGTTTTTAATGTCTGGAAAACATTCGGGATTAAATCACTTAGAGACCTGTAAATAGACAACATTTTCGCATCCTATGAACAATTACACTCCAACTCAAATTCAATTCAAAATTATATATCAAGCACATCTGTCTCGCTTAAAACGTCCAAAACATTTCCCGGATAAGATCCAACCTGCGAACGTTGCAAACAAGTTCCAGCCTCACTGGGCCATACGTTTTGGGTGTGTACCAAATTAACATCATTTTGGACAAAAATTTTGAAATGCCTCTCAGACAGCCTGGGCATCACAATCTCTCCTAATCCAGTAACAGCTGTGTTTGGTATACTTCCAGGTGAGCTTAAAGTGGAGAAGGACAAACAAATTGTAGTTGCCTTTACTACACTATTGGCACGTAGACTTATCTTGCTCAACTGGAAGAATCCTAACTCACCTCTATTAAGTCAGTGGATAACTGATGTTATATATTATCTAAAAATAATAAAAAATGGAAAAAATCAAATTCTCACTTAGAGGATCTGTACGAAATGTTTTCAAAACCTGGCAGAATCTGATAAATAACATTTTGGAATAAGCATTTTTCTATTCTAGTATCTATTTTTATTCATTTATTTATTTACATAGTTTTACTATTAATAAAGTGCTACTCTGCTGACCTAGCTCTCTTTCTCATGGGTGGGGGTTGATTTATTTCAGACCTTGTTTTGTTAAACTTGAGTTGCGTGTATGGAATGTTTTTTGATTTTAATGGAAAAAAAAAGAATGTAATAGGTAAAAAGTAGGTGCCGGCTAGAAAAGTAATCCTAGGATTTGTATTCTGTCCCTGAACACCGCATTAGTGAAGTGTCTCTCCTAAAACAGTTGTATGGATTGTGCGTTGCCCCACTGATTCTAGTGAATATGGACAAACTCACCAAGACTATCAAAGGCTGAAAATATGTATGCTTTAATGTAGGTTTCTGACAAGAAATTATAGAAAATGGTAAAATATGGTAACCAATGACAACTTGAAGGTAAAAAGACAATAATCTCTTTAACCTAAAGTACAATATGGTGGAAGGCAAAACTAAGACTAAAGCAGTGCCAGTAGCAAAAAGGGAGCTAGGGACATATCAATATTTAGCAAATAAAAAAATGGGGGGAAGAATAGGAATATACTAAAACTGGCTAATAACAATATTAACACAGGCTGCTGTAGAAGCACAGTCTTTTTGTTGTTACATAACAAAATGTAAACACTTAAGAAAGATAATAGAAAAAGTCTTCACAGCAGAGTGAGAAAGCCACAGAACCAGATGGGAATCTAGCAGAAGTTCCATAATGTTTTTACTAGATTATCACAGTTAATACTGACAATATTGATAGAAAACATAACATTCTCCCAAAACATGATCTCAGTCCAAAGAAAAAGACCCTTTTGAGTGTGCATTCTGCAGACCAAGTCCTCCTCTGAATAATGATATTATGATTCTGGAAAAGGTTTTAGCTAAGTGAACAGTGAAAGTTCTCCCATATATAATATCTCAAGATCAAACCAGATTTATGAAGGTTATACATTAAGTTCCAAATGTTCAATAATTGTTTAATGTAATATATTTCCTACAGTTTATGAGTCTCTAGAGGTTCTGCTACCTCTGGATGCAGAAAAACCTTTTGGCAGAGTCAAATCTTATTGATAACTTCAAAGGTTATTTGTCTATTATATTGCACATATTTGTGTTCAGCTCCAAAATATGTCAGTGGATTAAATTACCCTATTGTAATCCAGAATGGGTTTGTGTGTACAAATAATATAAATTCTAACAAATTAAGAGTGGAATGTGGAATAAAACATGGATGCACATTTTCTATATTGCTTTATGCAGTTGCTATTAAACCTGTAACTTTTCAAGTTTGGATGCTGTCTAACATGAAGACAACGAGCTTATATAAAATAAATTTCCAAGAAACTAATTATCAGACTGCAAATGGCAGAAATGCATGTTGTAATGCAAAATCATCATCATTTCCTGTCCACTTTTCCTATGCAAAGTTCCAGTAGGAATATCCTTTTCCCATAAATTTCCTCCATTCTTTCCTAGAGAATTCCCATATGATCCCAGGTCAGTCAAGAGATACTGTATAATCCATTCTGAATCCTTGGGATCTTCCCAAATGAGGAAGCTCATTTTGACCACTTGTATTCTTGATTTTGCTTTTTTGGTGACTACCCTGACCTTGTGTTCAAAGGTGAGGATGGAGATTTATTGGGAATTGCCAGTAAATCTACAGTATCATCTATGAATTTTACTTCCACTTTACCTTCATGGTCTTATACATCATTCATAAAACTGGTCCAATTATACTGATCTCATGATCACTTCTGCATTAATCATAAACAAAAGCACAAAATATTTCAAATCCTCCTTTGTGGCAGCTGCTCACCTGCAGAGAACAAGCTAATCTTTTCTACGAGAAGACCAAGACCTCATGTATGGATCTGCTTATTCTTCTTCTGGATGTATCACACTCGAGTACTCCAGAGACCCCAGTCTGATAAAGCCAACTAGCTGACATCATCTGAAAATAACATATTTACCCCTTATATTCCCAAACCAGATACCCTCAACTTAGCCTAGTTATCCTGTCCAAGAAAATTATGAACAGAACTCATAGTATAGTGTAAATGTAATAGCAAGTATACAAACATAGGTCTCTCTCCATAAATACAGGGAGTGAAGGGCATGCAATAATGGCTTCAGAAACCCTTGCTCTTGAATGACTTCGTGATATATGGTCATTAGGTTTCTTTAAATCCACAAAGCACAGGTAGGCAGGACTGGTAAATTCCCATGACTACTTCAAATTCCTGTACAATTCAAGAGAGTTGGTTCAGTATTCCAAGGGCCACGAAAAAAAAGCATAAATTAGTTGAGATATTGGATTGTGTTTCCATTCCAGTGTCCAGCCATAGGCATTCCAAGGGAGTGTGATTTCCTCAGTAATTGAAATGCACAGTCTTCTTCCTCCTTTTTAAAAAATTGGGACCACCACTTCAGTCTACCAGTCCTGAGACACAGTCCCCATCTTCAAGGCACCATTAACCACATGTTTTAGGCAAAACACCTTCAGAATATGAAGCCTTTCAACATCCATCCGTCCATCCATCCATCCATTTTCCAACCCGCTGAATCCGAACACAGGGTCACGGGGGTCTGCTGGAGCCAATCCCAGCCAACATAGGGCACAAGGCAGGAACCAATCCCGGGCAGGGTGCCAACCCACCGCAGGACACACACAAACACCAAGCACACACTAGGGCCAATTTAGAATCGCCAATCCACCTAACCTGCATGTCTTTGGACTGTGGGAGGAAACCGGAGTGCCCAGAGGAAACCCACACAGACACGGGGAGAACATGCAAACTCCACGCAGGGAGGACCCGGGAAGCGAACCCAGGTCTCCTAACTGTGAGGCAGCAGCGCTACCACTGTGCCACCATGTTTATAAACAGGCTTTTTAAAATTAAAATACTGTATGTATCTTGTTTACAAAGGTACAAGTTACAAGTAGGTTAAATGTACAGTGTGTTGTGTGGACCAAGTAAAGGTATTTCCACACCAGGCCAGGGGAGAGCGGAGTGCACTAAACCTTCTCCTGTTGTCTCTACAAACCAGCCGCGGGAAAACCTATCTGAGTCAGTGATGACACTTCCAGTTCCGGCGCCCAGAAGAATGTCACTTCCGGTTCCAGCGCTCAGAAGAACGTCACTTCCAGTTCTGGCGCCCAGAAGAATGTCACTTCCGGTTCTGGCACACAGAATGATGTGAGAAGGACATCACTTCCAGTTATCTAACATCACTTCCGGTCTGATCATTTAAAGCCGCCATCTTTCCCAACTCTCATCAGTTCTATCTTGGACTCAGTTCTATCAACACCTCTTTATTACTTAAAAAACCATTTGCAGTTAGGAATATTATACGGGTGGCTGCCTCAAACCTTTTTACGTGTGTTGAGTCTGTTCATTTTTCACAGTGGCGTAGTTGGCAGGATAATGACCTCAGGGAGAGATCGGAAGTCAAACCTAAAACATGGCTCGACACATGCTACTAATTCACCAAAATATCAGATGGGTAAGTACCGCTCCCGAGCTGTAGAGTGGGCGTCATTCAGGGCGTCTCGGGGAAAGTTTAAGTATGCTTTCACCCATCAACCTGTTAAAGATCCGGGGAAAAATAGCTCCGGAACCCACAGGATAGAGCCAGGTGCATCAGGGAACGCACTGAGGACTTATTATGGCCTCCCGGGTGTGGGGACTGCCCTTACTTATCCCATGAAGGGCAAGCCCTTTAATAAAGGTGGGAGAAACCCAGGCTGGCAGGTGAGAAACATAATGGCCTGGACATTTAAACCTGCTAAGGCAGCAAAGAAACAAGCCATGGCTTTATGGGTTAAGGTGGTTGGTTGGCTACAACCTCATGTTGGTTGGTGGCCTGTGCTTTATTGCTCCGATGCCTACCTGAAAAAATCGCCCAGCCAGCCTGGGGATATACAGATATTGTCGCTCTAGCGGACACAATAGATCATCTCAGGGCAGAAACCGGCTTGGGAGTATCAGAACGAGACTCGTGTGAACCCGGGCGTGCTTGCGTCCCTACTACAGAATCCCACAGCTATATTGCAAGGCATGCTCAGATGGACCCTGAGACACGTCGGCAGGCCCTGCGAAGCAGCGAAGGGGTCTGCGGAATAATATGGGGGGAGGCGCAGTGTACGCTTGCTAGTTAATGGGATTAAAGTTACATCTTTGACTCCGGCTGTAACATTTCCATTGTTGCTTGCCATTTAGTATTACCACGACAGTGGCTTAAGAATAAGACACGCATTACCTGTATTCATGGGGATGTCCGATATTATAGATCTGCCAACTACTACATATGTCAGGATGGCGTATTGAAAAGGCTGACGGTGGCAGTGATGAAAAATCCTTCATTCCCCGTAATACTAGGCAAAGATTAGGCCGACAGTAAGAGCGGTAATACAGTCTCTTCATTTCCCCGATAACTAGGTCTAGTCATGGACGCTGAATCAGCGCCCTCAACTTCCACCACGCCATGTATACAGCTGGCTGGGGAGCGGACTTCGGCCTCTGGTGATGATGGGGTAGCGTCCGCAACGTTACAACCAGACACGTCATCAGAAAGCCCTCAGACAACTCGGGACGACACTCCGCCCCTTGAGGTCGAATCCGATCCTCTCACAAGCCTGCAAGTTCAATTCAGGCAGACCCCGGCTTCATTTAAGAGGGAGCAGTGGAACAACAACTCCCTTAAGTTTGCAAAGAATGCAGTCGTTCTGATAGACGGCCAACGCACCTCACATTCGATGCCACAGGGTCCTCACTTTGTGTTAAATAATGACCTGTTGTACCGGGTGGCAGAACATGAGGGGCAGATGAGGTCACTGTTGTTAGTACCACGGACTTACCGTCAACAAGTCTGTGAACTAGCACATACCCATCAACTTTGCGCCCATTTGGGCCCCGAATAAACACTTGAGCGAATTAAGCTTTGATTTATTTGGCCTGGGATTAACGAGGAGGTCCGCTGCTTTTGCACATCCTATCCAGAGTGACAATTGAGGCAGATTCCTAGGAGGGACTGTGCTCCTCTAGTGCCCTTACCCTTAATAGATATCCCTTTTGAACGTATTGGGGTCGACCTGGTGGGACCTCTAGATCCCTCAGCCAAAGGTCATAAATATATAATGGTCTTGGTAGATTATGCTACCCGGTTTCCAGAAGCTGTTCCGCTGCGCTCACCTACTTCAAAAGCTATTGCACGGGAATTAATAAGGGTCTTTGAGCGTGTGGGAATCCCTAAAGAAATCCTGACAGATCAAGGTACTCCTTTCACCTCGCAGACGTTCAGGGAGACTGCTAAGCTACTTCAAATAAAGCATTTAAAGACCTCGGTATACAGTATCATCCTCAAACTGATGGTCTTGTAGAGAGGTTCAATCAAACTCTCAAACAGATGTTGCATAAGGTAGTCAATGAGGACAGAAGGAACTGGGATCAGCTCTTCCCCCTCGTCCTTTTTGCATATCAGAAAGTCCAATAAGCCTCCACGGGGTTCTCACCGTTTGAGTTGCCATATGGACGACAACCCCAGGGCATATTAGACGTTTTAAAAGAAGGCTGGGAGGAAGAGGCCCTCCCGTCAACAAATATATTAGAGTATATCGCGCAGTTACATGATAGATTGGAGAAGATTACACCGATATTGAAAACACACATGGAAAAGGAGCAAGCAGCCCAGGTCTGATGCTATAACCGTGGTACGTCTTTGCGGGAGTTCCACCCGGGAGAACGAGTCATGGTCTTAGTTCCTACCTCTCACTGCAAATTACTGGCTCATTGGCAAGGCCCCTATGAAATTAAATAGAGGAAAGGGCTGTTCGATTATTTGATGAAACAACCAAATCGTTGACCCAGCGAGCGGATTTATCATATCAATTTGCTGAAACCGTGGAAGGACAGGGATTCCGAGCCCTCCTTCGGACAGCTCCGCTCTCTCTTTGCTCATCAAATACACCTTAATTTCGGAGATAATTTGACTCGCCAACAATGACAGGAGCTAGAAATCAGTTATCCTGTCTGTCACTGAGGTAGTCAGTGAAAATCCAGTACGGACCTCCCTGATTGGGCATTTCATTGTGACGAAACCTGGGGTTATAGTCCGAGAACACCCGTAGAGAATTCCCGAGGCAAGAAAGGTGAAGTGGAGCTTGAGATTAGACGCATGCTGGAACTAGGTGTGATAGAGGAAAGTTATAGTCCCTGGTCCAGTCCTGTCGTTATGGTCAGTAAGCCTGATGGGAGTTGGAGGTTCTGCAATGACTTCCGTCGGCTTAACCAAGTCTCACAATTTGATGCCTATCCGATGCCACGAGTGGACGATCTCCTCGAGCGGCTCGAAAATACCAAATTCTTGACTACTTTAGATATGACTAAGGGGTACTGGCAGGTTCTCTTAACGTGGCTCCGCTAAGGAAAAGACGGTGTTTAGCACCCCTAGCGGACACTGGCAATATCGTGTCCTCCCGTTTGGATTACATGGGGCACCTGCGACCTTCCAACGTCTGGTGGATAAAGTGCTCCGTCCTCATAATTCATATAGTGCTGCCTACTTGGATGACGTGGTCATCTATTCCAACACCTGGGAGGAACACATACAGCAGGTTGGAGCTGTATTGTGGACACTAGCAAAAGCTGGGTTTCGTTTTAACCCAAAAAAGTGTTACTTTGGATTGGTCGAAGCCAAATATTTAGGCTATCTAGTGGGCCGGGGTAAGGTGAGACCACAGTGTTCTAAAATAGATGCCATTTTCAATTGGCCCCGTCCAATAAACAAGAGGCAGGTTCAGGCCTTTCTCGGCTTAGCAGGTTACTATTGCCGGTTTGTTCCCCGGTTTTCCGAGAGGGCAATGCCCTTGACAAACCTTACAAAGAAGGGAAGACCTAATCATGCAATATGGGATGATACATCAGAGGCTGCATTCGGTGACCTAAAAATGGCCCTTACATCAGCTCCAATATTAAGGGCACCTGATTTTTCCTTGCCTTTCATTCTCCAGATGGACGCTTCAGACACAGGTCTTGGGGCCGTGCTGAGCCAAAGTTTTTCGATGGAGTTGAACACCCCATTATGTACCTGAGCCGGAAACTGTTGGATCGTGAAACTAGGTAGTGGAGCGGGAAGCTTTGGCTATTAAATGGGTGATTACTCAGCTGAGATTTTACCTCTTGGGGTGTGAATTCACTCTTGTGACAGACCATGCACCTTTACAGTGGATGGCCTTGCACAGGGAGTCCAATCCACATGTCACAAGGTGGTTTTTGGATCTACAGCCATATAAGTATTCAGTCGTTTATCACCGGGGTGTACTGCAAGCCAATTCTGATGCCCTTTCTGGGTGCCACGACTTCTCGGTCAGGTACGTCCAACCCGACGGGTCTGGGCTGAGGGGAGTGCCATGTCACACATGTGCGAGTAGGGGGACGTTGTGTGCACCAAGTAAAGGTAATTCCACACCAGGCCAGGGGAGGGCGGGGTGCACTAAACCTTCTCCTGTTGTCTCTACAGACCCGCCGCGGGAAAACCTCACTTCCGGTTCCAGCACCCAGCAGAATGTCACTTCCGGTTCCGGCACCCAGAAGAATGTCACTTCCGGTTCCGGCGCACAGACTGATGTCAAAAGGACATCACTTCCAGTTATCTGACATCACTTCCGGTCTGATCATTTAAAGCTGCCCAACTCCCATCAGTTCTATCTTGGACTCAGTTCTATCAACACCTATTTGTTACTTACAAAACCATTCGCAACCAGGAATATTATACGGGTGGCTGCCCCAAACCTTTTTACGTGTGTCGAGTCTGTTCATTTTTCACAACAGGTAACACCAAACCACTCAGTCAGTGAATTCCTACAAATGAATATGTACAGAATTTTCAAGTTTTACATACAGGAGGCAGATTTATTGTATAGTTATACAATGAGGTTTGGACATTCAGAGTAAGAACTAGCTTTTTAAAAAATGATAGTAATCATTATATCAACATAAGGAACCGTCATATATTACAAGGAAAACCCCAAAAAGGTTGTGCATCTAAGCCACCAAAAGACCAAAAAGGTTAGGGTGGTCATCTTGAAGCTGCAGCTAAGGTGAGCAACTGTTGTGGTTTTATCTCCTGCAAATGTATATTATTATTTTATATGTTATTTTATGTTTTTTTTTTTAATATTTTTATTTTATTAATTTTCATTGTAATCATTCCATACAAATAGATCAATTTATAACCCAACAAAATTGAAGACAAATCAAACCCCACCCCTGAGAAGGAGAGCTTAGCCGAAGGAAAATTGCTTAGGGCTTTTTAATAAGACAACAATAAACAAAAGAAAGGGAGAAATAAATATATTTGTAAATAAGAGATGGAGAAGGGGATTAAATGTGGTAATAGTTATTTCTCTTATTCTAAAATAATATTGATTAAATCCTGCCAGGTTTTGAAAAAATTTTGTACAGATCCTCTAACTGAGAATTAGATTTTTTCCAATTTCAAATAATATAAAACATCGGTTTCCCACTGACTTATCAGAGGAGAATTAGGATTCTTCAAATTTAACACAATAAGTCTGCGTGCCAAAAGTGTAGTGAATGCAATCACAGTTTGCTTGTCCTTCTCCAATTCAAGTCCGTCTGGAAGAACACCGAACACAGCTGTTAATGGGTTAGGAGGGATTGTGATACCAAGGCTGTTTGAAAGGCACTTAAAAATTTTGGTCCAAAATGATGTTAGTTGGGTGCAGGCCCAGAACATGTGACCCAGTGAGGCAGGAGCTTGGTTGCAGCGTTTGCAGGTTGGATCTTGCCCTGGAAACATTTTGGACAGTTTTAAGCGAGACAGATGAGCTCGATATATCATTTTTAGTTGAATAATTCTATGCTTTGCACATATGGAACTCGAATGAATTCTCTGCTTTGCTACCTTCCACTCCTTTTCTGATATATTGATTAAGAGATCTTCTTCCCAATGTCCTCTTGGATCTTTGAAAGGTAGGGACTCTAATAAGATTTTATATAATGCGGAAATGGTGTTTAATTCCTCGAAATTGAGCAGTATTTTTTCCAGCATTGTGGAGGGTGCGAGGTGAGGGAAATCGAGTAATTTCTGTTTAACAAAATTTCTAATTTGAAGATAGTGAAAGAAATGTGTAGCTGGGAGGTTGAATTTTGAACGCAATTGTTCAAAAGATGTAAATATGTTGTCTATATAAAGATCTCTGAGCATTTTAATCCCAAAACTTTTCCAGGTATTAAAAACTGGATATGTTTGCGAGGGTTGAAAGAGATGGTTCTCTTGCAGCGGTGCCACCGATAAAAGATTTTCCATCTTAAAATGCTTTCTAATTTGGTTCCATATTCTGAGTGAGTAAAGCACAATTGGGTTATTAGTATATTTGCGATAACTTGCATTTATTGGAGAGCAGAGCAGGGAATATAAAGAAGTACTACAGGATTTTACTTCTATTGCGGACCAAGCCTGTGTATGTTCATTTATTTGTGTCCAGGTTTTTATGGCTTTAATGTTTGCTGCCCAGTAATAAAACTGAAAATTAGGTAAAGCCATGCCACCCTCTGCCTGAGGTCTTTGTAGGGTTGCTCTTCGGATATGTGGGTGTTTTGAGTTCCAAATGAATGAGGTTATTGTTGAATCTAACGATTTATTGATATATATTGGAATGTTTTGAAATAAAAAGAGAAGTTTAGGAAGGATAGGTGTTAGGTGAGAGCATACTTTCTTTCTCTTTAGTTCATGATTCAGGCCTTTAACATTCCAGCTCACAAAGTTGACTGTCCCATCATGGAGACATTGGTTCTGAGTTTTTAATGTCATTTTATAGTTTTAATTGGTAATGAGGCAGTTTTAATCTTAGTTTCAAGATTCCCCATGAGTTATTGAATTTTAGCCTATTGTTGCATTGATATTTATAATTATAAGGATTGCAAAAATAGATTAGATATAGCCTGCTCTCCTTCTCTGCCCTCTTTAGCACCCCACCCCCCCCATTTTGCCTCCCCACATGAGGCTTGATCCCACTTCGCGATGTCCCGGTCCTCTGACATACGAAGAGACAGAACACGTCCAAAACAAAACAAACCCCACCCCGCAGCGGCGTTAGAGAATTAAAACAGAGATATCTATTGCAGCTAAATTCTTAATACTATCTGCCGAAAATATAATCACTAACAGTCTTTAAGCTTAAAATAATCTTCAGCACTTTTAAGATATTAAGATATTAAAATAAAAATAAATAAATAAATAAAAAAAGAATCAACCCTGGGAATGATTTTAAAGACTAGTCTAGGATAGACCTGGTAATTCCTACTGTAATAGTATAATAGTAATAGTATAAATAGTAGAGATAGCAATAAGCCAAGGGTATTATGTTAAACAGTCTACTTTAAGGTAATAAAAAAAAAAAAAAAATCCTACTTTAATTACTTTCACACTTTCACACTCACGTCTATAACTCTAATTAAAACATAAACATATGATGTCCAGATAAAGAAAAGAATGTATAATTATAATACCAGTCTCTTTAAATATGGATCCAGAGAGCAGATCATAGGTCCTTCCTGTGCCTTGATAGAATACGGCTCCTTATTAACTTTCAAAAGAGTGTCGGAAAGCAGCTTCTTTAATTCTTTTTCAGCTTCTTCTTGCTTGAAAAAATATGATATTGATCTTGAACTTCCACTTTTAGTTTGGCGGGATACAAGAGACTGTATTTGATATCGGCTTTCCGTAGCAACTTTTTAATGTCAATGTAGGCTGCACGTTTTGCAGCTGTTGATGGTGAGAAGCCGGGGAAAATATGAATAAGATTATTTTCAAATATAATCTCTTGCTTATGTCTGAGAAGTGCCATCACATCAAGCTTACATCGTAGTTGCTCGAAGCGGACAATAAAAGACCTAGGTTTAATGATGCTAGGCCTGTTTGTGCGATAAGCCGCTGCTATTTCAATGTCGAGTTTAAAGTCATCTCCAATTATTTTAGACAGTAATTCTACTGCAAATTTCAATGGGCTTGAGCTTTCTCATTTCTCAGGTATACCCTCAATTCTTATATTGTTTCTTTTATACCCATCTTCCAGGGCCGCAAGTCTGTCTCCAAGTTTTTTGCATTCGGAATTGGCAGCTGTGGCTTTTTCATCGGCGTTAGATGCCAGTTGTTCCGCTGTTTCAACTCGAGCAGTGAGTGCCCGCTTAATGTCATCCAGCTGATCTGTAACATCTTTAATCTGGTTGGCAAGCATTTTCAGTTTGGATCTAGTTTCTTCGATGTGTTCCTCTAATTTCTCCAACATGCCTTTAAAGTTCACGTCGAAACGTTTAAATAGATTCGTTTCCTTATCTTTGTTATCCTTCTTAAGCTCGTTCTTAAGCTCAATGTTCGCCTTCTTAAGCTCAATGTTCGCCTTCTTAAGATCATTCTTGTTATCTTTCTTAAGCTCATTTATGGCCGTAACCATGGCAGTGGCCAGTGTAGCAATCATCTCTTTCAGTTCGGACAGTTCGTTTCGGATTTCGTGCTCCGCGAGTGGAAATGCAGCTCCTGTTACAGCAGGTGCTGCGGGCTCGCGATAAGTAGATGAGAGCACATCCTGCAGGGCCTTTTCTAGTCTCGAATGATCCTTAGAAATCGGCGATCCATCGCGACCTGAATCACTTGCACTTGCACCTTCACTCCCATTTTCACTTTCGACTGGAGACGATACAATGGAGCGGGGTCCCAGGAAATCTGCGCATTCGTCTGCCTGTTCCAGGTCAGCCTCCGAGAGGCCATACCTTGCACTCAGTCCAGACTTTGACGCAGCTTTAAGTTTCTTTTCCGGTTCTTTCGGACTTTTCTTCTTGTTACTCATGCTTGTATATTGTAGTGGACGTTCCTTGGTCGGGTTAAATACAGGATACCTCTAAATAATATGAAATATGTGGGAAAATAAAGCCGCTGCTAGCGGAGCTCTGCTTCAGACGTCCATCTCCTATAAACGGACGAGACCAATTTTATGTTTTGTTAAATATTATAATATATTATTCATATTTATTTGCTATGTTTTAATATATTCAAACATGTACCCTGTCCCCTTAAGCTATGGTTAAAGGGGGTGGGGCCACCATGACATGACCATTGAGGTACCACACTTCAACTTTATATTCAGGTGGAGAAAGTAAGTCCTGTAGTAGAAAATAAAAAATTGTTAAGCAAAACACATACAAAGCATATATGCAATAATGTACCGTAGATTGTATTTATCAAATCACCATACTTTTTATATTAATAATAAATAAAAAAATGACAATGTTTACGGGGTTCTTCCAGGAACATTTCTGACTTACCACATCAAGTAAGACTTCTGCAAGGTGTTTAGCCTCCAGCAAAAAAAATAAATAAATTAGAACAAGCTGGAACTGACTGGCTGGAGCTGTGCTGGGGGATTGAAAGCTTTGCATCAAGGTGGTTATATTTGATTGCACAAGGGTAGTTTGCAATAACCTGTAAGTGCAAAGCTGCTGCTTTGATACTCTATCTGTGACATCTGGAGCTGGATTTAGCTGGACAGGTAGAATTTATGAGCTTCCATGAAAAGAACAAGTTTAATAAGCATGAATATCCATTCCCCTTCCAGGAGGACAGTCTGGGGGAATACAAATGGCCGAGATAAAAAGCCATGGATGGATTGGGAGCTGACTAGGGTCTAAAGAGGACAGCAATGAAACAGTGATGTTCCTGTACCACAATATTGCATTGGTCCAGGTGGTGCATCAAGGAAGCTGGACTACGATAAATTTAGGCTGTCAAAGAGGCAAAATGTCTTTCCATTGCTTCATTCATGCAGTCTGTTTCTATCATTACATCCACAGACCTTACCAGACCATGTTGGACTAGAAACCAATCAACAAACTAAGATTGAGAACCTCTTGATAGCTAAGCAAACAAGATAAACTGCTTATTAATGGGAATCTATTGTTTTGCCTACACTCATGTTTAGACTGCTTAAAGTTACGGTACAGTTAAAAATATTTATTTTATCTAAGAATAAATACTGTAATTGTTTCTCCTGCCTTTTCTGGTACTCTGTCTAATTGCCTTGGATTAGATATTAAAAGAAAGGGAGAAGTACTTAACCACAATAGCAGTCAATCCTGACAGTGACCAGGTTGGTAAGAGTTAACATACCAGCGCTATAAATGGGATTTGGGGCGTTCTGTTAAGGTCTACATAGTAGAGTCTAAAAGGGAACAAAGAGTCACCCTAGGACCCTACTATGACTAAAGCAGTCCCTGAAAGGTTCTACTGACTTTTGGTGTTAGTAGCATTAAGGATCACATGGATTTTCAGGTTTTTGATTTTGTTCTTTGATTGTGTCCTTGATTTCAGACTTGGACATTTTTGCCTTGGGTTGTCTTATTAGGTATATAGTTTTTTTTCTGCCTTTCTTTTGCCTTTTGTTCATTTTTAATTTTTGAATGCATTCTTAATTTAAACAGACTCTTCACTGGCCTGATCTTTTCATGACATAGATTTTAATATTTCTTTTCTTTTGAAAGGCTTTTTTTTTGTAGATTTGGGACATCTAATATATATTTTTTAACTTTAAAAGCCTAAGCCTCATTTTGAGCCTGTGTAGGCCTGAAAGCCTGAAATTAGATCGGACGTTAGTCTGCATGGACTGAAGCCTATATAAAGTTGGACAGGTGTGGTCTTTTTGTACATTTTGTTAAATGCACCATCTTTTGCCATTTTCTGTCACACATTTCACAACAGACACTCTCGAGTGGTACATAAAAAGGTGGAAGAGCTCAAAAACAAGGCTACAAATATGCAAAAGCTTCAAGAAAGCAGAAAAAACTACTCAAGATAAAAAAGCAGTGTACTTTAAAGTGAAAATGTCATTTTGACACTGTTTAAGTCTGGCGAACTTAAAATCTGTTCTTGATTTTTAATGATTTATTTTGTTAAATGATATGAATGTTATTGGGCATCTATTTTAGGTTTTGATTATTGTTAACTATGAATATTTCAGTGTTGTTTTGAATTATACTTTATGTACAATGTTATCTCCAATGCTTTTTTTTCTTTACAGGTGACGCCATGTGTTTTTATACAGTATCAGCTTTTTGAGACCAAGAGATGTGCATATGTGACATCACCTAAGAGATGGAATAAAAGGTCACTCCATTGTTCTGTCACTATCAGGAGATTACAGATACCAACTGCAAAAACTCGCTTTATTCATTACAGGTTTCTGGGAGATATTTTCTATCTGGACAGCATTAGACACAAAGCAGAAATTAACTACACTGAAATCACTAGACATACTCATCCAAAGACTCACTAAGACAGTTTAAAATGGCCAATTAACCCTGATACACATACATTTGTAAGATTTTATAGAAAACTGGAGCACACAGAGGAACACCACAGAGACAAGTATTCAGGTTCAAGCAGAAAGCGCCAACCACTACTCATTGTGTCATCTTGCTCTATTAACTGTCACTTAAAAAAGCACAAGTCATTTCTACTGATATATATTTTCTGGTATTTTAAATAACACTGATAACTTAAACTGCCTTTGTAGGTTGTACTTTGGTTTCCTTTCAGCTGTAAATAGTTTCTTCTCAACGTCTATGACAAACCAGTAAAAAAAAACAGGGATCACAAGCACACATGACACTCTTGTCAGTTCATAATAATGAAAACCTTCTGAAAGAGAATTGAGGAGAATGTAATGAAGGGAAGGTGTAAATGAAGGGAATTCCTGTTGACTAAGGGAATAGCAGGAAGACATAGATTTACCGCAGCAAATAGCTACAGTTAATGGTGGATGGAGCTAACTTACATTCACCTCAGAGAGGTCCTAAAATCTTTTACAAAATAACATTACTTCAACTTTTGTCATTTTAGTGTCAGTCACCTGTCCTTCTTTGACTCAGCTTGTATTGTTGACAGTTCTTTTGTTTTACCATTCTCTTCTCCATTTCATGACCAAACTTTCTTAATTTTTATGTCCTTTGGGGAAAGCTTCACTTGAGCACTCTACACCAGGGGCCTCATATATAAAAGTTACTTATGCTTGGAAACATGCGTAAGCCATTTGTTATGCAATAGTTGAGATTTATAAAACTCGGCATGGAAATAGGCTTAGAGTTATGGAAAGTTTCAATCATCTGTAAGTCCTTTGTAAATATTTTTGGTGTTAGCATTTTAGTGACTCCAGATAGCAGGACAATGAAGTCAACAGAAAACCTCATTGCATTACATAGTTCAGTGTGACGTCAGTATGTTCATCCTTCCATCCATCCATTTTCTAAACCTAGTTTTTCTAACCCTGTAATGGAACAGGAATCAAGTGATTTCTGCATGATGGTCTCTGTAATGTACACTCTAATTCAGCACACAACTCCAAAAGGATGGCTCTAGGTGGTCTAAGTCGACTTATAAATCAGTCACCATCACGAGAAAGGACATAAATACCTTTAACAACATTTATATGACTGAAAAGGTTTGTGCTTTTAAGTTTGCTTGACTATGTATTTTAATTGCGTCAAAAGAAGCATTTTATTAATTTATGAATGTGTGCAGCGCTGCTGCCTCGCAGTTGGGTGATCTGGGGACCTGGGTTCGATTCCCGGGTCCTCCCTGCGTGGAGTTTGCATGTTCTCCCCGTGTCTGCGTGGGTTTCCTCCGGGCGCTCTGGTTTCCTCCCACATTCCAAAGACATGCTGGTTAGGTGGATTGGCGATTCTAAATTGGCCCTAGTGTGTGCTTGGTGTGTGGGTGTGTTTGTGTGTGTCCTGCGGTGGGTTGGCACCCTGCCCGGGATTGTTTCCTGCCTTGTGCCCTGTGTTGGCTGGGATTGGCTCCAGCAGACCCCCGTGACCCTGTGTTCGGATTCAGCGGGTTGGAAAATGGATGGATGGATGAATGTGTGCATAGTGTAATATTTGGGTGCAACTTAATTAAGTGATTTGAAAGTTGGAGCGTTTTCTGTTATTTGTTTCATCAAAGAGACAGATATTTTATCTTTTTGGTTTCTAAATATTCTGCAACTGGGCTATGCATGACATGTGATGTAGATTTGTTCAGACTGCCACACCACTGTTTATACTTGAAGGCATAAAACACAGCCACATGCAGTGCCATTTCAATCTTTCCTTACTGACTTCTCATGATCTGTGCAACACATGTGCATGTGGAAGACAGATTATGGGCTCAAAAATATTTTTTTCTCAGTCGAGCCAGGGGTTGGCACTGTCCAGTGATATTCTCTCTTTTTTCCATCTACAGACCCTAACCACAATCTGCCTCCTAATGATATCATTTCAGCTTCTCAAGATCACTGCTCCTAATGACATCTGTTATGGCTCACAAGATCCCACCTCATGATAACATCTTTTCTAGTTCTGGTTCCCCCAAGATTCCTCTTCTTCCTGTCCTCACAATATAAATCCACGACTATCCTACTTTGTATCAGTTCTGTTTTGAACTTGTGTCTGTGAAGACGTGTTTCTTTTTTTTTTTTTTTTAAATATTTTCAAGTATACGGTGTGGTATTCCCCAAACTTTTATGCTCGTGATTGAGTCTTATTACATTTGTATTGCTGACAGTGTCTTTCAGGCTTATAAAAGAGGAAAATACTGTATACAACATATAGTATTCATGATTAAATAACCTCTATCAGGCTAAATACGAAACAGTGAACTAACCTGTAAATGAAGCGAGTATTTTAGCCAATAGTTTTGGAATTTGCCTTCTTCTGTGTTTCCAGAAACAGTAATGGTAGTATGCTCTATAAAAATAGTTTATTAAGGGGTGAAGAACAGAGAAACCTAATTGTTTCCAGGGTCCATCGATCAATCAAGAATTGTTTTATCATAACAGCCGTCATAGAGTTCACAATACAGTGCAGACTCTCACTATAATTTGAACATGCCAAATCTGTGGGTTTGATTCCAAGTAATTAAAATTTCAGTTATTTGAAAGACATTTCCTTCTTGTAGTTGTTGATGACCAAAACCATTTTAAATACCTGTCTTGCTCACACTGTGAGAACTGATGACACCTCTGAGTTTTGCTTTGCCATTAAGTTTAGCCTGGTGATTTTTATTTTAGATCTAAACCTGTCAAACCCTGATATAGAGAAAAAAGGAAATGAAAGGATTTTTATATCCCCTACCTGTCACCCAAGAGATAAACACATTTGTTATGGAGCAAAATCAAGGAGTTCAGCAAGGTGTCAGCAATACCTCTTAAGCCACATCAAGAAACACCCTAACATTTTCATCTGAAATGAATCAGGGCACCGAGAAAGGCAGAACATACTGAAAAGTCCTCAAACACCTCAGATATGACTATTGAATGTCCCTTTTTTGAATGGAAATGCAGTCAAGAATTTTGTAAGTTAGGATTATTAATTTTTTAAGCCATTTAATGATGAAATGCCTCTGATACCTGGGAGCAAAAGGTTTAAAATGAAAAATTGTCACATTTTACTTAAACATCCATCCATTCAGTTTCTTAACCCATTTTTTCCACTGCATCACTATTGGGAGTTTCAGACTACCTTCCCTCTGGTCCTATAAGACCCTGTACTGAAAGAAATAAGATTCAGAAATTGAGCAATATGTTTTTAAAAAAATATTCCACCAAAAAATATATTTTATATATATTTTATTTACTCCATGAAGCTAATACCAAGAGAAGCAGCAAGCAGAAGCATGAAAGTGGCACCTCAAACACGCATGTAGCTTTTTACAAGCACCAGAAAATAATAGCCAAAAACTAATCAAATCTACAGGTAAGTTCAACTGGAGTAAAGCCAACATTCAAAGTGGACAAGTAACCAAAAGTACAAAGTTGAAGCTGATCGCCCAGTGGGTATTGAAAGCTTAAAGCAGATGGTCTCCTTGTGATTTAGTTGAACACAGAAAGCACCCAAGCTACTGCAGAATGAGATGAACTTGGCACTGAACGTAAGTTGCATCTGTTCTCTGACCATCGACGGCACTTTTACATGTTGCATGTTCTGCAGCATGTACATTTCAGGTTTTCAGGTCAACAATACAGACAGCTTCATCTGCCAGAAGTGTTTATTTAATTTAGAGTTGGTCAGAAAAAAATGTGAACTGGAGGACTGCATTAGAAACTTGATAGTGATTAGGCAAACTGAAAATTGTATCGCCTCGACTTTTAAACGCTAGAAACCTGGTGTTCAAATATAAAGCAAGGTCTTTGTGAACAATTGGGATGGTTTTCGGGAATTAACTGATTTTTTCAAAAGAGATGGTCTTCATTCTAAGTAGAGGGGATTTTTTGTTTTATCCTAAAATATGGCAGCAAAGCTGCCTGACTGACAGATCAGAGCTCCATACAGACCACAGTTTTGTGATCGTAAATCACAAGCTGTGGTTTATCCCACCTGTTACTATCCTGTAGCTAGAACACTAGGTCCAGATTCATTGTTTATGACTGAATTTGGCAATCTTTTATCTGATTTGGCCATACATTATGATTATGTAGTAACGATGTGGGATTTTAATGTACACGTTTGTAACAGGTGTCTGGTCACACTTACAGATAATCTAACTTAGTCACCATTAAAATATCCGACTACGCCACCCAGTTTTATTAAGAGACTGGGAACTCTTGAAATTTACTGATAATAGCACACAGGTTTCTTTAAATTGGGCGGTGAGTAAACACACAATGAAAGACACAACAGTAATTTCAGAAAAAAGCAACAGTAAGTTCTATTACACAAGACAATATAAAGTACATTAAAAAGATATTCGAACATAACAAAATCTAAACATATCAGGAACGAATTTCCCTTTTTTAAAAGGGAAATACACAGTCCACACTCTAAAAGTCCATTAAAAACAAGAATTGGAGGATACAACCTTTAGTGGTGCAGAGTCCAGCTTGCGCACTGTGTTACCCCAACACTTAATTGTTCAACTTTCCTCGGATGCACTCTGTTCACCGGACACTCGTTTCCCAACAGAAGTTGTGTCAAATTGTTGAATCCCTGTCAGCGTCTCTTTGTCGTTCCTTTTTTTCCACTCTGGCTCCTTGTGTTGCTGTGACCTAGGCACGCCTCATTTCTCGTCTGCCAGCTTTGCTTGGTCCTTTCATGCGGCTTCCCTCTCTCGCTGGACCCACAACTGGCGTCTCCTTATGGAGCTGTCTCTTCCTCCCTGGAAGTAAGTATTGCCATCCTTGTGCCTCACGTCGTGCTAGCCAGGTGCCCTTGTCTGCCTACGAGCCCCTGTGCTCTGTCCGAGTGTCTTGGCAGCGTTCTCAGTGTACCGTCCCTCTTCTTGCCTTCTCCTGCCCAGAAGTTTAAATCTCCTTCAGTCCCTGCCATTATTAGTTCTGGACAATCGGATTAAACAATGGCATATCTAAATTTCATGGGTTTAACAATTAATGAAAACACAAGTTAACAAAAATGTATTGTTACCGACCATTAATGAGTACAGATCTGCTGATTAGAAACCAACAAGGGGGCTTCGCCCCCTACTCGCTTCGCTCGCCTACCCCCGGCGTTTTGAACCCATGTTCGCTGGGCAGCCAGGTGTGAGGATGACGCACGTTTAATGCAGAGCGCTCGCCCGTGTCACTCTGGGGCTCTCCACTGGTAATACGGAGTCCCGTCCGTAGCATTTATGACGTTTTACTTTGCTTTCTACTCTGTCTTTCATTTGAGAACTTGCTTTATTCTGTTTTTGTTATAATGACACCTGGTCCGTGGCAATTTTATTTTCCCTTTTTCGAGTAATAATTTTCATTTGTTTGCGATACTGTGATGTTTATCATACTGTTAATAATGCATGACTATAACGTGGTTCACCTATGCCGTATAGTTTGGACGTGTGAGGATGACGTATGTTTAATACGGAGCGTTTGCCCGTGTCACTGTGGGTCTATCCACTGTTAATATGAAGCTTTTTCCGAACTATTATGCGGTGCATTGTGGAGCACTGCGGACTCTGCAGTTTTTGCAGTTTCACTTCGTATATTGTCTAGTCGAGCTCTTTCTTTTTGGAGGAGTCTCTGGCTGTTTTGCGTCATTTCAGACGCACGTTGTAGGCACTTGCGTTCATTAATTATATCCAGGCAGTCGCGTGTTTGTATCTTGGTCACTCGAGCTGTGTCGTGTTGAACCCGTGCCTGCTTCGCTTATGCAGTTTGAGACGCGTGTTGTAGGACTCCACGTTCATTAGATCTACGCATTAGTACCACTCACAATATGGCGGCGACGCCTACGCCTTCCGTATTATGTCGGTTCTTACCATGCTGTGCAGGCGCCTTTGCCTTTTGTACTTCACTATGCGTTCTGATGGCCGATGTAGGCGCCTGAACCTTCAGGGTCCGCCTCCCCTGGGTGTTGTGGACGTTTAACTGTCGTTGTTTCTGCTTTTATATTCTGTATCTCGGTCTGCATGTGTTTAGTGCCCAGGTTTGTTTGTAGCTGTTGCATTCCAGTTTTCATCATCTGTAACCCGCTCTTCATGTGTTCGTTCCCGTTGTTTAATGCCTTTATGAAGTTTTACTTCGTTTCCTACTCTGTGTTTTATTTCTGAGGGCTTTGTTTTGTAAACTGCTCTCTATGTGTTTGTCCCTGTTCTTTAACCACTTTATGACGTTTTACTTTGTTTCCTACTGTGACGGTTCGTAGTCTCTCCCGTTTTGCTCTGGTGCGGAGGGGGGTGGGGGCTTTGTGTAGTGTCTGCGCTCACGCGTAGTCTCTCCCGTTTCACTGGGGCGCTTTGTTTCTTTAATCCCTTTATGGGGCTTTGTTCTGTAACCTGCTCTTCATGTGTTTGTCCCTGTTCTTTATCCTCTTTATGACGTTTTATTTTGTTTCCTACTCTGACGGTTCGTAGTTTCTCCCGTTTTGCTCTGGTGCACATGGCTTTGTGTGGCGCATGTGCGTAGTCTCTCCCGTTTCACTATGGGGGGGGGGGGGGGGGGGGGGCTTTGTGTGGCGCCTGCGCACTACGTCTTTTGCGTCCACGGCCCATGTCCCTGCGTCCATCTAGTTTACCATTCTCGTTTAGTAATATGGATATTTCCAAGTCAGGTAAATACAGACATCCTCCAAGGAAGGAGCAGTTCTGTTATCACAATTTGGTATTGTTTGTAATCTCAACCAGTCATAAACTTCAAAGTGGTGACTCCTTTGCAATACAGCAAATACCTACATCCTGCAGACAGCCTTTTAACTTTTCACCCCCCCTCCCAACAATGGGTGCCTAATGGAACCACCCAGTGTACAAAAAAATATCCCCCTCTGACACGTTGATGTGGAAACTATAACATTTAGCAAATGTTTTACTTATTTCTGTTAAATTCAGTAGGATTTTGTCAGATTTTAATGGTCAAACTCATAATCGTAACCACACATTAGATATAATTATAACTTACAGAGTTGAAATTCAAAATTTAAATACTATACTCTGTTTATAGATATTTCTGATCACTACTTAATTAAATTTGATTTGGTTCTGCTAAACCAAACTCGCAGATTAAAACAAAGACAGTGCAACATCTAGATTGCAATTCTGCTTCAAAATTTTAGATACTTTGTGTAATCGTGAAAAACAATTTAGATCTACTAACATCAAATTATGGTATGACCTTGAGAGAAGCTTTGGATACAGTAATTCCTCTTAAAACAAGATTGTTCAAAGCACATGGAAACTCACCCTAGTTTAATGAGAGCACTCAAGTTCTTAAATTAGAGTGTCAAAAACTGGGGCGTAGATGGAGAACAACAAAGCTGCAGGCCTTTCAAATTGCACAGGCAGAGAGTGTTAAAAAAATATAAAAAAGGTCTCTTTAAAGTGTGCTCAGATTACTATTCTAAAATAATAGATGACAACAAAGGTAATCTTGTGTACTGTTAAGAACAGTGGCTAATTTAACAAATGGGAAATCAGAGCTACACTGCAAAATACCAACAGACATTAGTAATTCACAGTTTATGAAATTCTTTAATGAGAAAATTTAAAATATAAGATCCCAGATTTCAGCATCACAATGCAAACTGCATACTAGCTTGGCAAACCCTGTCTCAACTTGCATTCAACACTTTAGAAGTGTTAATCTTGCAACAGAACAGGAATAGCGCTTTGAGTACTGAGAAAAGTGCTATATAAATGTAATGAATTATTATTAATTATTATTAAGTCTTAACTTTAATTTCTAATACAAAACCTAGTACAGTACTTGTCTAGATCCAGTGCCAACAATACTAGTAAAAAGCACAATGGATATTCTTGCAGCACCTGTTCTTAGCATTAGCTCATTACTGAGTATCTGATGCACTAAAAGTGTTAGTCATCCATCCATCCATCGATTTTCCAACTCGCTGAATCCGAACACAGGGTCTGCTGGAGCCAATCCCAGCCAACACAGGGCACAAGGCAGGAACCAATCCTGGGCAGGGTGCCAACCCACCGCAGGACTGTTAGTCATCAAACCATTACTTAAAAAGTCAAACCTAGACTCATGTGTACTGAATTATTATAGAGCCATTTCAAATGTAACCTTTCTCTCTAAAATACTATAAAAAGTAGATGCCAATCAGCTTCAGTCACACATCACAATTTGAGAATTTCCAGTCTGGCTTCTGCACCAGTCATAGTACAGAAACAGCACTAACACATGTTATAAACAACATTCTAATGTCCTCTGAGGAAAGAAATTCCACTGTAATTATGTTGTTAGACTTAAACTCAGTACAGTATTTGAAACTTTTGACCATTCTCTTTTACTACACAGGATGGAAAATAATATTGGGCTCACAGGAAATGTCCTTGCCTAGTTTAGTTGTTATTTATCAAATTGATTCCATTATGTTCAGAAATGTGCTGACAGGCATCAGTACAGGGACCTTTACTGTTTTCACTTTACATGCTTCAACTGGAATCTATCATTAGGAAACATAATGTTAATTTTCACTCGTACACACATGACACCCAGTTATATCATTCTTTTAGGCCAAATGACGTTTCTCCAATGCTATCCTTAATTACATGTTTTAGTGAATTAAAGGAGTGGATGGATGAGAACTCCTTGTTTCTAAACAAAGATAAAAAAGGATGTTAGTTATTGGAGGGAAAGATGCTGATCGCAACAACATTTTGTTATTACTTAATTCATACATTTATTTCTAGTAGGATTGACTATGGCAATGATGTGTTCATTGGATGTTCAAATTGTTCTTTATACAGCTTTCAGTTAATTTAAAATGCTGCTGCAAGTACAAGAACAAGAAAATACAAATGCATAACTACAGTTCGTAAATCCCTACACTGGCTCCCAGTTAAGTTTAGGGCAGATTTCAAAATCTTCCTTTTAACATATAAAGCCTTAAATTGCCAAGGTCTGGCATACTTATCTTAACTTATCATTACTTACAAACCAGAGTGCACATTAAGAGCTCAAGATCCCGGCCTACTTATGATTCCAAGGATTAATAAAATAACAGTTGGAAGTTCAGCTTTTAGTTACCAGGCCATAAGCTGTGGAATGGTCTGGCTACTACTGTAAGAGATGCTGCTTCAGTCTCAGCTTTTAAATCCCAGCTGAAGACTCACTATTTTAGTTTACCATACCCAAACTAGAGCTACTGATTAGCTGTGCATAATGCATCACTGCTGTTAGTCATTAGTACTAAAACATAAGTAAATAGATATTTATAAACTGCAACTAACCCTTTACTATTCTGTTTCACTTCTCGGTATCTTTATGTGGCACTTGGTGCCACTTCTTTACTGCCAAGTAGTTTGCCTGCCTATAAAAAAAGACAACTCTGATAAAGCAGCACTGGAATTATTTGGTAGAATAATCATTTTATCAGATTGGCAGGCCCATCCCTAACTCAGCTGTGGAATGGCCAGAAGGATGGAGGCAGCTTTTGGCTGAGGTCTCCAGGACTCTGAACAAATGTGAATCCTCATATGTGATATAATCTACTTGTGGATAATGCACCCCTTATCTGCCACATTAATTATTTGTTTTCTTTCCCCAGCAGAATATTGTTACTGTAATCTGTAATGTTACTGATCTATTTGTTTTTGGTGATTTATAAAAACAACTACATTGTTTAACACCATGATTTTTTCAAAGCCCCTACATGCCTATCATTATTAAAGAAATAAAATTGTGACTTTTCTGTTTTAAGTGATCAGTTTGAACTGTACACTAATTTATTTTAGTATTTTCTAAAATCTCACTAAAATGGGTATAGTTTTCATTTTTCAGTTTTTCATACTCTAACCATTGTCACAATGTAATGTAAAGATTTTCTTTTTCAGATAATAAGAATACAATTTTATGTGTGTTTCATAAATAGATTCTTACTAGTTAATGATTTTTCAAGTGTGGAATTACATTTTTGCAGTCATTTTTTTTTTCAACAGTTTGACCGTTGACAGTTTGTTTTTGTTAAGTTTTATTTTATTTCTTTTTTGTTTGTGTACATGACCCGCATAGCAGTATTATATTTCTATCACATTGCTGGTGTCAGGGGAAGTTATACAAAACATATGCTGGCAGCAACAACACTCACTAACCACTAACCCTCAGTGGATTTATATTCTATTCTTCACACAATTCTTAATTATGGATTCTAAATAGGTAGGCTCCTATTTGGTGTAGGAAAACATGTGACCCCAGTAAGGCTGGAGCTTGATTGCAGTGTTTGTAGGTTGGATCTTGCCCTGGAAACATGCTGGACGATTTCAAGCGAGACAGATGTTCTCGATATAAAATATTGAGTTGAATAATTGTATGCTTTGCGCATATGGAGCTCGAATGAATTCTCTGCATTACTACCTTCCACTCCTTTTCTGATATGTTGAATGAGAGATCCTTTTTGTTATGTTGTGGTATTAATGTTATTTAATTTGGACAATAGGTGGCACTGTACAAATATGTATAAATAGAACTGGGAGAGGGATGGGACAGAGTTCCCGGAAGGAGATTGTATGAGAGAGGCTTTTCTATAATAAAGAAGATTTGGAGATTTCTTTGTGTACTAATCAATATAACAAAATTGGCGATGAGAACATTTCTAAGCAATGATGGACGCCTCTACTGTTCCACTACCAGCTGCTTTTCTTCCTTGTCCAGGAGAGCCCACGCTTTCGTTTTAATTCGTGGATGAAAATATTTGAAAATTATTTGCTTGTTATTGGGGCAGATGGAGACAACTGGACAGAAGCCAGGAAACGAGTGTTGCTTCTGCACTGTTTGGGCACTGAAGCACACAGACTTTTCTATACATTACCAAATACAGGTAACACATACGCAGAGGCCGTGGCGGCATGAAGGTGCATTTTCTGCCCAAGTGCAATGTGATTGTTGAACGCCATAAATTTCGTAGTAGAGCCCAACGACATGACGAAACTGTGGCTCAGTATATTTCTGCGTTACGAGATCTTGCATCTACCTGCGACTTTAAAGATAAAACTGATGAAATGTTACAGGACCAGTTAGTAGAAAAGACAGCCTGTCCACGTGTCTGCGAGAAGCTATTATTTGAACATGATCTCACTCTTGAAAAAGCGGTGATGCTCACTTCGCAAATTGAAGCTGCTAAAACCCAAGCGGGGATCCTGGCGGCCTCTTCTCCAGCTTCATCGATGCAGTTCAAAGCACGATGCTATCTACACAACGCCGCGATGGTCAGGCCTGCGTACAGCCTAGTTATGGCACTCCTATGACCTCCAATAAGAATCGGTTCGTGTTTCCGCTGTGGATCCAAAGCAAATCTCGCAAATGCTCCAGAGTGTCCGGCTGCATCGGCTACGTGCAGAAGTTGCTGGAAATCTGGACATTTTTCTCGTGTATGTTGATCTCCTCCACAAGACCGAGTTTGAGGTATTGAAATTCCAGAAACTACCATTTTGTGTGTGAATGATGGTACAAACCGGCCTGGAAAAATTTCATGTTGTGTTACAATTCAAGCAAATGATTCTAAACCGTATTCGGTGTGTCTCCTCGTAAACACGGGCTCATCTGTATCCATTTTACCCAGCGGGTTATGTAACCGGTATTTTGGTACTTGTAATTTATCTGCACCTCCCGTACGCCTGCTCTGTTATTCCAAAACTGAACTACTGGTCATAGGATGCCTCCAAGCCCAAGTTTCATATGCAGCTGTCACGGTACCGGCTACTTTCTTCATCGTGCAAACCGGTGCCCCTTTACTAGGCATGGACTTAGTTACATCTTTGAAATTGCACATCGAAGGTAATACAGTACTTACCCCACCAGCCCAAGTGCTACAGTTGTCTTCCACTCCGTTCAGAGGCCTAGGATGTGCAAAAGGGTTTGTACATAAGGTAAGAATCTGGCCAGGAGTTTCGCCGGTGTAGCAGAGATTGAGGCGCTTGCCAATATTGGTACAGACTGCTGTTTCTGCTGAACTGCGCCACTTGCTAGAAGCAGGAATTATTGAGTCCGTGGGTGCTTCTCCGTGGATATCACCAATAGTAGTCACACAAAAGAAAACTGGTGGCATACGCTTATGTTTGGACCTTCGTGAGCCTAACAAGGCTGTTATTGTTGATTCTTTTCCACTGCCACATATTCAGGAACTGTTTTCTCAATTACGAGGTGCTACTGTTTTCTCCACTATAGAGCTTGCAAACGCGTACCATCAAGTGCTCTTACACGAGGAGAGTAGGGACTTGACTGCATTTATAACACACGATGGCTTGTTTCGTTTTTGCCATGTTCCCTTTGGGCTGGCGTCCGCTCCAGCCGCGTTTCAAAAATTAGTGTCAACACTTCTCCGTCATCTTCCAGGTGTCCAGAATTACCTTGATGATATTATTATCTATGGATCCACGGCTGCTGAACATGATCGTCACCTCTCAGCTGTTTTAGAATATTTGGAGAAGGCAGGGCTACAATTAAACAAGGACAAATGTCATTTCAAGCAGACCTCCCTTCGTTTTTTGGGGCATGTCATTTCTGCGGAGGGTATTTCGCCTGACACAGAGCATGTAGATGCCTTCTTTAATGCACCCCTTCCCACAGATGCTTCCGCTGTACGTTCATTTTTAGGGTTAACATCATGGTATGCAAAGTTTATACCGCATTACGCCACAATAGTAGAACCTATGCGTGCTTGCTTACGTGGACAATCCAACTTTGACTTCACAGAGGACGCACAGCGTAGCTTCCATAGGGTCAAGGAATTAATTCTGACCAGTCCTGCTCTGGCAATTTTTGATCCTGCTTTGCCTTCAACTATAGCAACTGATACTTCAGACTACGGGCTAGGTGCAGTATTTACACAAATGCATGCAGATGGAACAGAGCACACCATTGCTTTTGCTTCTTGTACACTTTCTCAGGCCGAGAAGTATTCTACAGTGGAAAAGGAGGTCTTAGTGTACGTCTGGGCAGTTGAAAAGTGGCGTACGTATTTGTGGGGACACCGTATCACTTTGAAAACAGATCACCAGGGGCCTCATGCATAACGCCGTGCGTAGAATTCGCACTATAACATGACGTAAGCACAAAAGCCGAAATGTGCTTACGCACAGAAAAATCCAGATGCATGAATCTGTGCGTTCGCCAACTTCCGCGTTCTTCCGCTACATAAATCCCGCTCAGCGTGGAAATAAACGCACGTTCACGCGCTTGCTGTCCCGCCTCAACTCCTCCCAGAATTACGCCTCTTTCAATATGCAAATCAATATAAATAGCTCTTAAAAGCCCAGCGTTCTGTGAAAAGGCAATGGCAAAAGTACGAGTAAAAATAGAAGAATTTCAGCAAATATCAAATGGAGGCAAAGAAAACATACTATTTTTTGGTTTAAACAGTTATTGTATATAAGCAACAAAAGGAAGTTGATCGAGTGACATAGCGTGTCGGAGAAACTCGATTGCTCAAGTTCACAATGTCGCACAGTGCCCAAAATAAAAAAGTTGTCACATATCAAAGTCGGCGTGAAAAGACGACTCGTAGCCCAACGTCTGAGTGTCATATGAAAGCTTATTAGGTTACAGTGAAAAAAAAGGCACACAGTGTGAAAAAAGCATGTAATGTCAACTTTAATCTCGAAATTTCCACTTTAATCACGTAGTTTATTTTATCATTAAACTTCATCTTAAAATCGTTTAATTTACTAGTTTCTCAAATCCCATAGTAACTAAAGTAGCACATTAAACGCTTTGTTGTGTATTTGATCTTCTATGTGCTCTATGTGTGTGAATCACTACGTGCTTTTCCTCCGACAAGACACAGAATCCATTACGTTTCTTAATATTACAGCTCTCTGAGTAATTAAAATACTGAGAAGTATACGTGATATCATTTTCATGATGATAGGAGTTAAAACACGTTATTAAACATGGGAACACGGTGGCGCAGTGATTGTTCATGTCTTACAGCAAGATGCTTGCTGCGCCATGTGCAACCTTCAATGAAATGCTTTATTACAGAAGTACTGTCTTTTTCAAACGTACTAACCCCCAATTCCTGTCCTTACTTTTCTTTCTCCAAATACCCAATCACCACACAATCAGCTCTGTAATAGACGTTAAGCCATCTGTAAGCTTAGAACGCCGATTCTTCAAACTTTTAAGGAACATCAAAATATCTTCGTAATGTTTAATTATTCTATCCATCTATCCCTCTAGTGTCGCGCCAGCCACAGCATGAAAACAGCGCGAGGCAGGAAGAATCCGTGAACGTAGCTCAAGCTCGCTAGCGCTGCGGCACCGTGTAGTTAAAGTTTTATCTGTATAATATAATCAACATATTTTGCTGCATTTCATCTTAAAAATGATATTGTCATCATATGTAAATATGCGCTTTATAAAGTGGCTCAGGTTGTGCAATATTATATCTGTATCGCAAGTTTACAGTGAGGTAATTATACTTATAAGTACAAACAGTTCTACAAGGAGCACTTGATGGACTGATTGAGTGTGTGTATAGTTCTTGGGATGAAACATTTGTGAACTGCGAGGTCAGTACAGGAAAGGCTGTGAAGCGTTGATCGGATGAAAGCAGTTCAAATAGCGAGTGAGTGAGTGAGTGCTAGATGCTGTATACCGATAATTCCCTTTCCAATCACTGTAGATCTGTGATTCACACTCAGATACAGTGATATAAATACTCCGAGTGGTGCAGTGCGAGTAATATGGAAAAAGATGATCCGCTGTGGCAACCCCTAACGGGATCAGCTGAAAGAAGAAGAAGGAGGTGCAGTGAGAGTAACAACGCTAAAGCAGTTACGGTATTTAGAATAATTTGACCATTCTGTGGACCATTATATTGTTACAGGTTAATTGCAATCAGATGCATTAAATTTATGAATGATATGCGGTTAATTACATTGTATTTGATAAAGCCGCCGTCGTGGATGTGGATCTAAGAAAGGGTAACCACACAGGAACAGTAGCACTGCTTTGATGCTGGGTGCCGCCAGTCTGCAAAACCGAGTGAAGAACTTGTGTACGACAGGGTATGAGGTACCGTGGAAATGTGCATGGCTTTATGCCAAGTGTAGGTTTTATACATCGTGATTTGAACGTGGAAACATTCTTACGCAACATTTCTGTGTGTACGCATCATTTAAACATGAGGCCCCAGGCCCTCACAACACTCCTTACTACGAAAGGTATGGGGAGAGCTGGTTTGCGTATTGCCCGATGGTCTGCATGTCTCCTTTGCTTTAATTAAGACTTGTTGTACCGCCCGGGAGCACAAAATTCGATGACGGACTGCCTATCTCGACTCCCTATATCTGCTCCAAATGTGCCATCTGAATTAGAGCCAGAGTATGTTGCCCTTCTGTCCTTGGCCGTGAAGGTAGTAAGCCATGCAGAATTTGAAGCTGCTTATGCATCATGCCCAGAACTGAGTGCCGTACGGGATCACATTCATTCTAGATGGCCTGCAAATATTTCACTTGTACCAAATGAGCTTGCACTGTACTTTCGCATACGGTACGAACTGTCGCTTAGTTGTGCCGGTTAAATTGCAACGGATAATTGTGGACCTAGCACACGAGGTTCATCAATGAATTGTCCGCACAAAACAGAGGCTTCGCGACCTGTACTGGTGGCCGAAAATGGATGATCTTGTCACGACAGCAATCAAGTCCTGTCAGCCTTGCCAATTCAATGATAAGACCGCGAAGCTGTGTGCCGTGCCGTTACAACCCGTACCTTGGCCAGACGGGCCATGGCAGAAATTTGTCGCACCTGCAGACTGTCACTTGCCTTCACACTAATTGACTATTATTCAAAATGGCCTGAAGTTGGTTTTACGTCCCAAATTACTGCTTCAGCTGTAGTTGCTTTTTTCATATCTATTTTCAGTCGCCATGGTAACCCTCAATGCTTGGTATCTGATAATGGTCCTCAGTTCACATCCTCACCGCATTCCTACAGGAGAGGGACATTCAGCACACTAGATCTGCAAATTATCACCCTCATGCTAATGGAGCAATTGAAAGATTTAATCGAGTGCTCAAAGAAACGGTACAGATGCTTCATTTACAGCGTAAGCCCTGGAAATCATCCATTACGGCAGGCATGTCAAACACGCAGCCCGCAACAGAAATCTGTGCGGCCCGCATGACAGATCCTAGTTAGCACCGAACTTGTACAAATGATTACTATCGTTTGTGATTGAATCATTCTGCATCTTCGGTGTTATTTATTGATTTTTCTTTCTTCTGCCTTCTGACAAAAGCGCGTTTTCCCATGGCATTATGGTACCGGAAACGTCATCTGCTAGTATAGCCACGAGCCTTGACCAAAGTTAATGAGCTGCAGCGTCACAACTGAAGTACTAGGCTGCAGTAGCGGGCAGCAGGGGCGGCCTTAGGCATGTGCAAACTCTGCACTTGCACAGTGCCGCCAAATCCCAGGGGCTGCCACGCCAATATATATTGAATATAAAACAGAAAGAGAAAATAACGACACAGCTGATGGCAATGTGGCCGAAAAACATTGTGTTTCTTGTTAATTAGTATGCTGTATTTACTAATGTTGCTTGAGTTGGAGCAGTAAGCTATATGTAGTATTATAACGTTCTGCCATAATCAGAATATCATGGGCCGCCAATTGGTTTTCAAATTACGGACACGCGCATATAGAAGCTTGTCATGAGCACGAGGCAGCTATGCAGTGTCCGCAATGGATGTGGCCATCCGCTGTGCATAAGATACCGTATTGACATTGCCAGGCGAAGAGGCCACCGATTCTTTCTCTGCCCAGGGCCGCCACGAGCCTAGAGCCGCCCCTGCTAAGGCTACACTACTGACTGGGCTGCTGAGATTGGACACTGGGCAGAACTGACCATCACGAGTAGTAATAGTTTGCATATTTTCATGTTTTTTTGCTCTAGTTTTATGTAATTTTGTGCAAGTATTGTAACAAACAGTTAGTGCAGACTACAGCTGAAGATCTGAAGTGGACGAGAGAAGTTGGTGAGTTGTTTATTAACATTTTTGTGATTTTGAGTTTGTAAAATTATTGTTGGTCAGCTGGCTTTTTGCATATCGGCTTAGTATCTATCTATCTATCTATTGTACAATATAAACTTTGAAGTAAACTTAGTAAAGTAAAATTTGATTTTTGGAGGATTTGTTTTCCAACTTAAATTACTGAACAATGAATTCAGTGAGCATTTTCATGATTTCGGTTCACACAAACAGGGCATTGCGCTGTTCTCTTACAATGTTGAGAATGCGCCTGAGAATATCCAAATGGAATTGATTGAAGTGCAATCAGATTCTGTTCTGAAGGCAAAATACAACGAAGTTGGTGTGCCAGGCTTGTATGCTTACCTGCCACCCTCGTATGTGCAGATCCGTAAGTTGGCATCGAGAGTACTGTATGTTCTGAAGCACTTACCTTTGTGAGCAATTGTTTTCGTTAATGAAAGCTACCAAAACCCCACATCGCTGAAGACTTACCGTCGAGCACCTTTCATCCCTCATAAAAGTTGCAAATGCACAAGATTTCAAGTCTGATATTGACAAACTGGTTACTAACAAGAGATGCCAAGTGTCGGGACAAAAGAAATAAATCTCACACTGTAAGGCTCCTATATAAGCAATGAATATAATAAAGACCTAGCTAAGAGGCTAAGACTCTAATTCTACACTGTTGTATGGAGGCTGAATGGAAATAAATTGCTTTTCTTTAAACTTTAAGTGTTACATTTTTTAAAGTTTTCAGTATTGGAAAGAAAGCTACAGTAACTTTGTATAATAGTATTTGTTACTGTGCGGCCCGCTGATGCACGTATGGCAGTCGAAGCGGCCCACCATTGGTAGTGAGTTTGATATGCCTGCATTACGGAATTCCTTCATATCTTTAGAGCTACGCCACATGGAACAATGGGTATTTTGCCCTTTGAACTGCTTCATGGACGTAAGATGCATAACAAACTGAATGTATTGCCTTTGTCAACATCTGTTGGACTAGACGATGCAAGCATAAGACAACGAGTTGCAGCTAAACAGAACAAGATGAAGAAATACACGGATGATAGAAAAGGAGCTCGTGTTCCGTTACTGGCATCGGGAGACACAGTGCAAATAAAAATGCCTACCCTTGTGTCTAAATGATTGCCACATTACAGTAATCCCACGCCGGTACTTGACATAACTGGAGAAAGCAGCTACATGCTTGGTGACGGTAAAGTATGGAATGCAGCGCGGTTGTCCCCTTGCGCACCATGTGCTGATTCGGCAAATGACGCGCCAGCCGCAGATCCATCCTCTGGTGCGCCTCCTGCTGCTCCGTTTGAGTCACACGGGGATTCGTTCCTTGAGAGTTTTCCGCCTCTGATTCTAACAGTGAATCCACCTGCTTTGTTGGTCCCTGAAGGAAATGGGAAGACTACCTTGAAGGGCCGTCTATGCCGCCGTCCTGTGTGGTTTAAAGACTATGAGATGGGATCGTAGTGCAAGACAAACAGATTAGTCTTGTTTTCTTTCGTTGTGTTATTTTCCGTTTTGTTAACGGCAAGTTTTGGACAGGGACCTAGATATTTAAGAAAGGGGGAGATGTTATGTTGTGGTACTAATGTTATATAATTTGGAAAGTAGGTGGCACTGTACAAATATGTATAAATAGGAACTGGGAGAGGGATGGGACAGAGTTCCCGGAAGGAGTTTGTATGAGAGAGGCTTTTCTATAATAAAGAAGGTTTGGAGATTTCTTTGTGTACTAATCAATATAACACTTTTCCCATTGTCCTCTTGGATCTTTGAAAGGGAGGGACTGTAAAATATTTTATATATTGCAGAAATGCTGGCTGAGTCCTCGAGACTGAGCAAAATTTTTTCCAGCATAGAGGAAGGTTGGAGATGGGGAAAATCAGGCAGGTTCTGTTTGACAAAGTTTCTAATTTGAAGATAGTGAAAGAAATGTGTTGCTGGAAAATTAAATTTGGAATGTAATTGTTCATAGGATGCAAAGATGTTGTCTATATAAAGATCTCTAAACAATTTAATCCCAAATGTTTTCCTGATATTAAAAACTGCATATGCTTGCGAGGGTTAAATAAGGTGGTTCTCATGCAGAGGTGCCACAGATAAAAGATTCTCCATCTTAAAATGCTTTCTACATTGGTTCCATATTCTGACTGAATGAAGCACAATTGGGTTATTAGTATATTGGCGATAACTTGCATTTATTGGAGCACAAAGCAGGAAATATAGAGAAGTACTACAGGATTTTATTTTTATTGCGGACCAAGCCTGTGTATGCTCATCTATTTGTGTCCAGGTTTTTATAGCTTGTATGTTTGCTACCTAGTAATAAAACTGAAAGTTAGGTAGAGCCATGCCACCATATGTCTTAGGTCTTTGTAGAGTCGCACTTTGGATACGTGGATGTTTTAGGTTCCAAATAAATGAGGTTATGGTTGAATCTAATTGCTTAAAGAATGATTTATTGATGTACTAGCCAACCCGCGGCGTAGCATACGCCGCATAATTATGTACTGATGGGTGAATACTTCCTGAAAGTTGTCCAAATGGGGTTGGTTTTGAGGATACGACTGTAGGTGAATGAAAAGATGGAACTCTGGAGAGGGCAACATACAATACAGCATTTTACACATTACATACAGTGATTCACATCGAAGCATAGACACTGCTAAGACCATGGGATACCCCTCGCAAACCGTTTTACATGCTGCATACAGCGATTCACATCCGCGACAAACAAATTGTTTTACACGCTGCATACAGCGATTCACATGCGCGACAAATATGATTTTTCTTAGATGGTGCTGTCGTGTCCACCCTCGCTCTCGAAGCATACACACTGCCTGGTCATGTGCCCGCTTGCAAGAGCAACTAACAGAGACCCGCCCACCAACTGTAAGACCATGGGATACCCCTAACAAACTGTTTTACACGCCGCATACAGCGGTTCACATCCGCGACAAACATGCTTCTTCTTATGGGATGAATTTGAGGATACGACTGTAAGGGAACTCTGGAGAGAGCAACATACAATTGTCCGTGACTGAAAACTGGTGGACCGCCGCCGTGCCCCCACCTCCCAGAGCGAGGGACGAGGCTGGACGGCGGGTGCGCGCGGATGGCGGAACGGGGTGTGAGGGGAAGGATGCCCAGTGAGGACGATGTATTGATGGGTGAACAGTCATCTCTTAGTCATCGTTCAGTACGTACTGCCTGCTCATGTGCCCGCCCCCAACTCCTCACCTGAATTGCTTTCGTCTGTGTACAGTCCACATGCACTTGTGAGTCACGTTGACTATTAATTTTCCAAACACCGCCTCAGTCGGTTTCGCATTTGTTACAGTCCACATGCACCTCTGAGCCACGTTGACTTTTCATTGTTCTTTTTGTCCAGGCCGGGTGAGGTTTCCCTTGTTGAGTCTAATTAAGCCAAATGCTCCACACTTGGTGGTGCCCTTCCGTCAATTCCTTTAAGTTTCAGCTTTGCAACCATACTCCCCCCAGAACCCAAAGACTTTGGTTGCCTGGCAGATCATGAGAATAACGCTGCCAGATCGCCAGTCGGCATTGTTTATGGTCAGAACTACGACGGTATGTGATCGTCTTCGAACCTCCGACTTTCGTTGTTGATTAATGAAAACATTCTTGGCAAATGCTTTCACTCTCGCATGAATTGTTGGTGGGCGGAGTTCTGACTTGCGTGTGCCATGGTCGGCTGCTTAGTGAATTGTTGGTGGGCGGGGCTCTGTGAGTTGGCGTGCGTGGCTCCGTCGTGCGTTTCACACAGTCTGTCTTGCGTGCTGCTTCTTGCATGCCCTGGTCGACAAACAAACTGTTTCACACGCTGCATACAGCGATTCACATCCGCGACAAACATGCCGGCTGCCCGGCGGGACAAGGGAATAAAGCCGCCGGATCACCAGTCAGCATCATTTACGGTCGGAATTACAATGGTATGTGATCGTCTTCGAACCTCCGACTTTCAATCTTGATTAATGAAAACATTCTTGGCAAATGCTTTCGCCCCCGCGCGAATTGTTGGTAGACAGGGCTCTGTCGTGCTTGTGCCATGGAGATGAAAGTGACTTTCGCTGTGTTTGTTGCCTGGAGAGCAAGGGTGGACGTGGGCTGGGGAATAAGGAGTATTATGCAGACAAACGTTTTCCATGTTCCTGCAGGACCATCTAAGAAGAAGCATTTTTGTCGCGGATGCAAATCGCTGTATGTAGCATGTAAAACAGTTTGCAATGGTGGACGCGGTCGTGTGTCATAACCGAAAAGTCAACATGGCTCAGAGGTGCATATGGACTGTAGCAGAGACGAACGTGAATAACGCAGTGTTTTGTGAGTTGTCGTGTCCGAGTTGGTGGGTGAGGCTCTGTGAGTTGTCGGACGCCATGTTTTGTGAGTTGTCGCTTCCGAGTTGGTGGGCGTGGCTCTGTGAATTGTCGTCCTATCCCATTTGGTGGGCGTGGCTTTGTCTTGCGTACTCCATGGGTGTCTTGCTTGCGCTGGCAGCTGCTTAGTGAATTATATGTATAGATATTGGAATATTTTGAAATCTTAACAACGTTAATTCTTCCAGCTAGAGTGAGATGGAGGGTTAACCATCTATGTAAGTCTTGTTTAATATTTGCCATACAGATGGTGAAATTGTTTTTGATAAAGAGTTTTATGTTTACCCCTAGGTATTTAAACTGATCTGCAATATTAAAGGGAAGGTGTCCAATCTAATATTGTATGCTTGATAATTCACTGGAAAGAGCACACTTTTATTCAAATTAATTCTGAGACTAGAGATCTTTTGAAATTATGTAAGTACTGTTAAGACTGCAGGCACAGTATTTTGTGGGTCTGATATATACAAAACCATAGCATCTGCATATAAAGAAATTTTCTGTTCCAGTCCTTCTCTGATAATCCCCTTTATCTGATAAGCATTTCGACAGTGAACTGCCAGTGGTTCAATGGCGATTGCAAATAGCAGTGGTGACAAGGGGCATCCTTGTCTGGTACCACGTTCTAGTTTATAGTAGTCTGAGCAAATGTTGTTAAAACAAACTGAAGCTTCTGGATTGCTATACAATAGTTTGATCCATGCACAAATATTAGGGCCAAGCCCAAATTTCTCTAATGTAGTGAAAAGGTAGTTCCATTCAATCATACCAAATGCTTTTTTCTGGGGTGTTTGACTTTGCAGGTGAATATACTGTATTACATTAAACAGGTGTCGGAGAATGGAAGCTAAGGGTCGGCCTTTAATAAATCCAGTTTGATCTTGTGATATTACCGAAGGCAGCACTTTCTCCATCCTTGTAGCTAGGACTTTGGAGAGTATCTTAACATCACTATTCAGAAGTGAAATTAGTCTGTGTGATGCACATTGTAATAAGTCCTTGTTTTGTTTAGGAAAGACGGTGATTAATGCTTGGCGAAAAGTTTGAGGTAGAATTATATTGTCTCTAGCTTCTGTGAATGTTTCTAATAAAAAGGGAACTAGATGAGTGGAGAATTTCTTATAAAATTCGACAGGGTAGCCATCAGGGCCTGCTGCTTTCCCGCTCTGAAGTGACTTTATAGCATCTAGTAATTCTGATAGCGCCAGAGGTTTATCCAATTCCTCTGCAATAAATGTATCTATTTGTGGTATCTGTAATGTATCCAGAAATGCATTAGATTGTGTGTTGTCTTGTTTGAGCTCAGTAGAATGTAAGGATTTATAGTAGTCTCTAAATGTGTGCATTATATTTTTATGGTCAGTGATTTTATCTCTGTTCGTGTTGGTTATTGCTGGGATTGTATTGCGAACTTCTTGCTTGTGGATTTGTTGAGCTAAGAGCTTATTAACTTTCTCTCCATGTTCATAGTAATGATGTCTTGATTTAAAAATGAGTTGTACAGTTTCTTTGGTTGTTAGGAGATTGAGCTCTGAATGCAGAGCCTGTCTTTTCCTATGAAGAGCTTCACTTGGACACCTGGCATGTTCTTTGTCTATTCTAGTAATTTCGCTGGTTAGTTCTGATACCTTCTTGGTTTCTAATTTATTTCTGTGGGAAAGATATGAAATAATCTGTCCTCTTAAGAAGGCCTTTAGAGTTTCCCAGAGACCTCTGAGGATGTATTTGTCTCTAGAAAGAAACTGATTTGTTTTGATATAAATTCTGTACAGATCTCATCTGCTAATAGAAGTGGGTTAAGATGCCATCTGCGAGATGAGTATGTGGGGCATAATGATTTCAGCTCCAAGATCAGAGGGGCATGGTCAGAAATAACAATAGCATCGTCCTTGCAAGATTTAATCGCAGGCAAGAAATTATTATCTATAAAGAAATAATCAATTCTTGAGTAGCAAAGATGCACTGGTGAGTAGAAGGAATATGTTCTTGAGTTTGGGTTTAGAAACCTCCAGGCATCTGATAAGTTGTGGTCACTTAAAAACTGTGTAATTGTCTTTGCAGTGTTAGATGTCATCCCCCCTGTGACAGGAGACCTATCTAACAGTGGATTTAAAACACAATTAAAGTCCCCAGCCATTATAATTTTATGAGTGTTTACATTGGGAATAGATGCAAAAACATTCTGAGGATGGGAAAGGTGCTATAGAAATAAAATGTATTATTTGTATTTTATTAAAAATTTGGCCAAATATACCCATATTTCTGAAACTCTGAACAGAATAAAAATGGACAACTCACTAAACAATGGCATCAATTAAAAGTAAAAATGATGCACAATATCATCAAATTAATTAGAATTAAACCTCCACAGATGTAGGGGACCACTAGGACTGAACTTTGGAACTGCTGAGCTAATGAATTGTTTGAAGCAGCTAACCCTCCGGTGTTATTAATGCTTGAATAGTGCCATCTAATGTTTAATGTTTGCAACTGCTCAATCCTTTACACTAGCTACACTTACTTTTCAAAGGCAAGTTACAGAATAAATGTAAAAATATTTGAGATGATAAATGAAAAAAAAAAATTAAATTGATCATTTTTGTTGCAAAAATAATTAAGTTTTTAAATGATTAACATGGATACATAGTAAAAATGTCAGTCAGCCAGTCAGTCATTCTCTAATCCGCTATATCCTAACACAGGGTCACAGGGGTCTGCTGGAGCCAATCCCAGCAAACACTGGGCGCAAGGCAGGAACCAAACCCGGGAAGGGCGCCAGCCCACCGCAAGGTGCACACACACACACACACACACACCTGCACACCAAGCACACACACTAGGGACAATTTAGGATCGCCAATACACCTAACTTGCATGTTTTTGGACTGTGGGAGGAAACCGGAGAAGACTGGATGAAACACACGCAGACACGGGGAGGGCATGCAAACTCCACGCAGGTAGGACCCAGCAAGCAAACCCGGGTCTCCTTACTGCGCCACCGTGCTGCCCTAGTAAAAATGTAATTTAGCTAATATTTTTAAAATGTTTAATATAAATAACAAAAAACTATTTAAATAATTATATTTTAATTTATTTTCTTTATCAAACAATATTATCAAATATACTATGTATGACTACTTATATTTCAGATAAATCAACATAAAAACTTTAACATAAATGACACCAAAATCTACTGTTGCCATATCCCCTTACCCTACCTACCCACCCCTTATTCTACTTCTGACTCTGAAGGTCATCTTTGTACACTATGTTCCTTGTATCACTATCACATTCCTCACCAGCTATCATCACCTTAACTTCTCCTCTTTTCTTGATAGAGCCACATACAGCTGGCCATGTGCAAACACTGACTGAGGGAGATATGTGCCCATCTTTTCTAGTGTCTGTCCCTGAGCCTTGACTCGGTATCTTCACGTGCCACTCTCTTGCCTTGTGTGTACCTGCAGCATTTATCCTACAACTCTCGTCTGTATCCTTTCATGTCTAAATATCTATTTTCCTACATGTATCCTCAGTGTCCCTCTTAAGCCCTTCCCTGGTATCTTCACATGCTTTAACCTCTTTTGCCCTACGTGTACCTGCAGCATTCATCCTACACTTTTCTTCAGTATCCTTGTGTGTCTAAACTTCTATTGCCATATGTGTATCCTCACCTTTACTCCTATGCTTCTTCTCAGTAACCTGAGGTGTCTCAATCTCTTTTGTGCTACGTGTAAGCCCCCGCGTTCCTTCCATGCCCTTGCTCAGTAACCTTGTGCATCTCAACCTCTTTTCCTGGCACTTCCTCTCTCAATCACATTGTTGTAAAGCCTGCTTCTCAGTCTGTGTCATTTTGAGGCACCTTGTTTTTCTCCTGTTTGCTTTTTGACTTTCACCAATAGTTGACAGGCCCCCATCACCCAATATGAAAGCATCATTTGTATTCTTGCATATACTTCCCATCTTTAAAGGTGACTGTGTCGTTACTACCCAATGTCGCTTGATAAATTATTAATTTTGTTTTCAGTGAAATGTCAGTCAGTCAGTCAGTCAGTCATTCTCCAACCCGTTATATCCTAACACAGGGTCACGTGGGGTTCTGCTGGAGCCAATCCCAGCCAGCACAGGCAGGAACAAATCCCAGGCAGGGCGCCAACCCACTGCAGGACACACACACACACACACACACACCCACACACCAATCACACACACTAGGGAGAATTGAGGATCGCCAATACATCTAAGCTGCATGTCTTTGGACCATGGTAGGAAACCGAAACACCCGGAGGAAACCCATGCAGACATGGGGAGAACATGCAAACTCCACGCAGGAAGGACCCGGGAAGCGAACTCGGGTCCCCCTACTGCGAGGCTCAGTGAAATGTTCCATTTTAAAAGTTCCATTTTTTCTAAAGACAAAAAATTGGCACAATCAGGAATTACACTTTGTGCACCAAAGTATTGTGTCATCATCCCTACCACTGAAGATTTTAACTCCTCTTTGCAAAAATAAACATAAATATCACAATTGTTAATTGATCTTTGCATCCCTAAAGTATCATGCCTACCACTGAGGCACCAAAGCCATCTTCCAGACATAGAACAATTGGTTAACTTTTTACTTGTTTTACAGGCTGAACTATTTTTTTTTATTATCTGTCATTGCTGCTATAATAAGTGTTGCGTGTTGGCTTCCTGTATGTGTGCTGGTGACATTTGTTTGTTCAACTTGCATTTGTCTTATTACCATGTGAACTTGCTGCATTGTATTCTGCATGGCAAAGTTCTGTTTGGTCATTTCTTTGCTGCTTATGTACTCTTAGGCATATTGCCTGTGAAAAATACCATGGGTTTTATTTGTACTGCGATCACACATTGGTTCCTTTGAAACACTATTGGCTCCCTTCTAAATTTAATTGGGCGACAACCCTGTAATGCATGGAACCACATTGAGTAGTGAGAAAAGCGGTATAAAAATGTAAATAATAATAATAATTTTTATTATGCTTATTATTATTATTAATGAACGAAAGAAGGGAACATCAAATTGACCCTAAATAATTTTTGGATTTTTTTTTTCTAATTTAATATCCGTTCCTGACTGATTATTGACATATATGATGTTCATAATGGGGGTGGGTATAGAGAGGTGGGTGGATAGGGTGTTTTTGAGAGAGGACTGCCTGGGGCCTGTAGAGGTCTTAATCTGGCCTTGGAAGGATGCTTATGGAACGTTAGTGTCAACAAAGTGTCCATTCAACACAATGTTTTTGGAATACCAGAAAAGAGTGGAAAAAAATGCTCCTTGCTGTTTGACTGCCAAAATGTATCCACATGGCAATATTTTCATGGCAAAAGAAGAATTCGATACTATACTGAGAAGTTATGAGAGTACTGTGTATGTCACTATCACTTGCATTTCATAGTTATGTAATCTAACATCTTAAGACAATGACATCCAGCAAAGCACAGTCTTCAGGCAAAACAAGCTGTTCATCTTTTGTAAAGTGACACTGGCCTGTGGCATACTACCATTTTACTAGCTGCTTCAGATTTCCGCTAAACATTAATCAAAATTACTGTATTTCATCATACCGTCATTAAGCACAAAAATGTAGGAAAAAAGAAAATGAACTGTTACTCTGCACAAACAATTCAATAATCAGATATATAGAGAAGGACACCATTTGTTTGAAATGTGTCAAAACACATACTGTATATATTTATTAACTTTAGAAGAAAGTATTTGTGCTGAAGAATGTATCATTTAAATATTTTAAGGGCCTTATTGGACTTTATTGACATCTATAGCAAAGGTGTGTGTAGTGTAGTCAAAAGGTGAGCCATCAGCTTTGGACAAAAAAGATCTAATTCAGGCTAAATGCAGCATTTTGGTCCAGTGGACCACACTAACTCAGTGACTATCTGACCTGATGTCAATGAAATTGAACTAGTATGTGAGTAATAAACTACAGTATAGTCTTGGTAGCCATGTGTTTAGACAAATTCTTTTTCAAGTGCTGTTATTCATGTCTTTGGCTTATCCATTTTCATGTTCATGCACTGAGTACAACAAGGCCAATCAGATGATGTTGGGGTCATCTAGAGTAGGCAGTCTGAGCTTATTTGAGAGTCTCTCTTTGTCACACCTCACCTTATTTTAAATCTAATTGGAATCATAATGTTAACAGTCTAAAGCTAGTTTTCCCAATGCCCACCGACTGTCACCAGTTAGTATAGAATTTCATAATACTTTAAGGCCATATTTATGATAGAACCTATTCATTGTATCTTGTGTCTGCCCCCACCACACTTCCAGCCAGAGGAGCCTATGATAATTCCTCACTAAATACCCAAATGACCCCAACTGACTTTCATTCTTAAGTAATAAATCTGGAGTCTAATTTGACATTGTTAAACTGCAAAATAAAAGGTGTCATTTTGCTTGACTTTTCTCTACAATGACTTAAGAAATGTTACTTTGGCTTCTTGACCCCTAATATTATTTATTCCATCACCACTCACAGTTCAAATAAAATTAGACTTAGCTGTAAATTTGGTTTAATGTTTTTTTTTCATTACCGTCAATGATCAGAGCACAGGGTCAGCTATTGTACAGTGTCCCTGGAGCAATTTTCATGTTAAGGGCTAAGCTCACGGACCCAACAGAGTAGGAACCCTTCTGACAGTAATAGAATTTGAACTAGCAACCCTCCAGATACTAGCACATTGCCTTAGCCTCAGAGCCACTACTCATATAGAGCTTCCTCTGATTGCTTAGCCACTGTTTTACCATCATTGTTCATTACAACTCCATCAGTACTACAACCATTACACCAATCTATTTATCTCCTCTAGTGTCATTTTTGACCAGGACATCTAAGATACTAATATTCCTTTACCTTGGACAGCTACTCTTCCATTGCATAAAAAGTCCACTTTTCTGGCAGAAAAAACATAACATCATATTTAAAAAGTTTATTCTTTTTAGAATATTGTTGCTAAGGTGCTTCTGGGCACACTCACATTTAAAATCAGGTTAACTCATATTGAACCAATTTACAGTTGCCATTTTCCTAAACCTAGCATTTGTATGCTTTGATAATATGTTTTCTGAGTTTTACTAGCTCTAAATTGACTCTCAATTGGTCACATGTGAGTAGGTGTGCCCTCAGGTGGAATTCCCATTCAGGGTTCATTCATGTTTTGTACCCAGTATTGCTGCGATAGACCCTAACTGACCCTAATCTTGTACTAGGCTAAGTATGATAAAGAAATGGGTGGATGGCTTGTGTTGAGCAAATTTATACTGTGATATTTGGCTTATTATTATTATTATTTTTGTTAGCCGTTTCTGTGTTTTTTGATTTTTGATGTGCTTCCACAAAATTTTAGTATGTTTCCTTTTTATTTTTGTTTGATTTTGTAACATGTTATAGATGTGTCACTTGACTACAGTTGTTGCTGTGACCTTAAAGAAGTAACAGGTTACACTAAGCCCTTTGGATGATCAACATCTTGAAAACCTTAGTGTAGTTAACTTTATAGCCAAGCATTCCTTAGTGTCAGGTTTTGGTTTTGAGTTACTTTCTGGCTCTCACTTTCTGTTCTTAGTTTGCTCTTGTTTCTGCGTTGCCTTACATTTGTAATTTCCCAGATAAAATTCTCTGCTCGTTCTGACTACAATTATGTCTGCATTTATCAACTTGTGTCTTTTTTTTACAATCTGACAACATATGCATCTTTACTTGTGCCTCAGTTTTTTTAGATTAATACCCATCTGTCAATTTTCTGAACCCAGATATATTAATCCTAATCTAATCTAACAAGTGTAAGACCCACAGAGAACAGAGGGGTGGGATACAGGATGATTTCTTGCCTGGCCAGGAGGCCATAATGGAAGGATGGTTGGAGTGGAGATGTAACCCGGCCGGAACGCCTTTCATTCTTCATCTCAACTGGGAATGAAGCACAATGGATGAACTGGGTAAAGGTGGATGCAGGGAAAAGTTCATTCCCTACACAGAAGGTGGTAGTGTTTTTCTGGGTTGATCCCACTTGGGACATCCACAGGATTGCATGAAATATAGAGTGTGGAAGTCCAGTCCTGTCAGGGTCCTTGGGTGGCACCTACCAGGGAAGGATTGCCGTGATTTCCACTTGACTCAGAAGTGCTAAAGATGGGCAATGCTGAGACACTGGAAACATTCCTGGGTCTGGCTTAAAGAACCCAGATGTCTCACCTCGGAGAGTTAGAGTCAGGAGACAGCAAGCAAAGCTCAGCAGAGGCCACATTATAAAACTTTGTAGGAATTTGAGTGTGAAAATATGCACACACCAAAAAACAGGAAAATACATAAGCCAAAAAAAATCAGGTTTATAAAACCTGGCATACGCACATTTCTATGCAATTTACTCTTTATAGTTCACAGTCACCTTGTAAATTTGTGTACAGGAATGCATGTCGAATTCATGCTGTTAATCAGCCTCATACATATACAATCACAATGCCGCAATACTTCATTGGCTGATAGAGCTGCCTTGCTCCTAACGTGTCGAAACTTTGAGAGCTTAGAAACCTTACAATATTTATATATATACTGTATACATATATATATATATATATATATATATATATATATATATATATATATATATATATATATATATATATATATATATATATATATATATACTGTACATATATATAGTCACAAACACGACAAAGAGCCATAGCAAGGTTTGAGGCAGCCATCTGTATATTGTTTCTGTGATGCTATAGTCTCACCGTGACGCTGATACATTATAGTACGGATAGATACGGGGCAAGACTCTCAATAAGTTTTACGTATGAATCACAATGAGCAATATAATAAAAGGAAAAATTTTTTTTTTATTTATAAGATTTTTGGTCTTAACATCAGGTTGTTTGTTTAGTTTTTTTTCAGATGGTTCACTGTATGTTTTCGTCTCGCGCATAACATACCATTTTTACCGACCTTTGTTTTAAAGGTGGCGCAGACGCTAAACGCAGTCACGGGTGCCTGGGAAGGTCAAACGACAGCTATAGGAGGAGTCCAAGTTGTATTAGTAGTGTACGTGTACCGTAATGTTTAAGTTTGTATATTAGTAACCTCGAGGTTAGGTATAAATGCTTTTGTTGTTTTGTTGTTTATTGTTTTATTATGTATATGTTGTTGTCAGATATTTTGATTTGTACTTGCAGTGTAAGATTTCCCCGGCAGGTCTTAAATGGAATCTCCCTATGATTAGGTAAGCCGATCCTGGTAATGAAATAGGCTTTATAAGTACAGTTGTGGCCGCAAGAGGGGGAATGATCATTTGGAGAGAATTAAGAGGGCTTAGGTAGTGCGAGGCACGCCAGACTAAGAGGTGCCTGGTGGCTGAGCTGTTGGATGCTGTAAAGGAGTGTGTTAGGCTCCTGAGGACCAAAAACGATTCCTGAGATTTTTTTTTTGAGGAGTTGTACTTGTGACCTGGGCTGAAACAGAGTCCAGTTTTGTATTATTTTAAGGCTGCTGATGCCCTTGCATGGACTGGAATTGATTTTATATATATATATATATATATATATATATATATATATATACTAGACATTAAGCCCGTTACAATAACGGGCGCTAGAACAGTAGTCCATAAACATTAGTAGGAACAGTCTATATTAAATGGCAAGGGACCTTTTACCTCATTTATTTTTTTCCGTAAAATGCCTGTAATTTTCTCTGACAGTAATACTGGCTTTGCTGTCCGTAATATGTGCTTAATTTTCTGTCACAACAGTAGGCAATCAGCAGATTCTCCCCAGCAACTGATTTAATGTGCGCAAAAATAAATCTACTTTTAAAAATCATTGTATTGTAATATCATGAAAATTCGTATATTTAGGAAAACCCCTTCAACAACTGACACTTTACACTTTACCAGGCCAAGCTTCTTAATCGCAAATCTGACATCCTCAGAGTGAACACTGGCACAACAACAAACACTAATCCCACCTCTTTGGGGAAGCTGGTCTCCACGTCTCAGTACCCGATTGGATTTTTCGTGTTTTATGTTTTAGGTGTTACCTCATTTACTGAAATCCGATTGGATTGGCCGCGCGATATTTTATAGGTCCCGCCCTCTCTGTCTTGTGTGATGCATCAGGCAGCCTTTGAAGCACCTGCTTTGAAGCATCGCACCGTGCCCCGCGCATGCGCACTTCACCAGAAGACACACACACACGGACACTGGACGCACATGGGGGTTTTATTAAAGAGGATATTAGGGTAAGAGCCTCTGTGTTTTCCAATTTTTTTTTTTCGTCCTTATTTTTTATTCATAATTTGATTTTGTCTTGTCACAGGATTATTTATACGTTTTGTGCATCCTTTTTACATCAACAACTGTTTTTTTTCACTACTCTATCATGGAATAATAAAATTACCTTTCGTTTTGAACATTGGTCTCTCTTGTGCCTTTCTTATTACCCCCTCAGTCCTGGTTGGTCCCAAACTACTATAGACGGCTTGTGTGACAATTTCCAGGCTGCAAAATTGAATAAATTGATGAACTGAAGTGTACAGATCAGAGTCCCGAACAGAACTGAGGGGACAGAAGGAAGCGGCGGCTTTTAAAAGCCAGGTATAGGAAGTGACCTGAAAAGGAGCTGGAATCGATAGGGCCTCAGTCATAGGCTCGGGCCCGGAAGTGACATCAGAGGGGCCGGAGCTGGAAGGGTTTTCATCCATAGGCTCGGACCTGGAAGTGATATCAAAGGGGTCGGAACCAGAATTGATGTCATCAGGGCCAGGTGGAATTTCCTGTGAATGGTCTGCAGAAAGGCGAGAAAAAGAGTCAGTGCACTCGGCTACTTTACTCTCATTCAAGCCCTTTAGCTGCCTCCCATGCGCACGTGTGTGACTATAACAGGAAAAATGTGTTCTAAAATATGCAGAGTGACAGTATACATCCTGTAAAGGTCATTTAGCACATAAACAAAACAAAATAGGTTACTAATTATTTCTTGAAATGGTTTACTCAAATATATGCTGTTTTAAGTATAGACATTTCGGGTCTGGACATTTCGGAGAGGTGATGAGGCTTGGTGCAGTAGGGGTTGCTGGTTCGCATCTTGGTGTATGGCTTGAACCTCTACCAGTTATTAGACACGAGGCTAACAATGTCAACCCACATCTGAGCAGCCAGAGAGGCGGTGCCGTGCAGAAGGTAGGCCAGCGAGGAGAACAGGCACGTGCCTTCACCGCTCATCCGCACCATGCAGTGAGGGACCATTACTTCGTCAATATAAATTCTTTCTTCCTCTGTCATAGTTTTATGGGCTTATTTAAAGAGGTATAAACTTAATAGAAGAATTTGTGAAGAAAGTGTGACAAAGAATAAAATAAAAAAAGTATGAAAATCAAAATCCTCAAAAAAAATTCATTGGATATACCTTGGAATAACCAAACTAAATTATTTTAAAAAGATAAATAAATGGCATAATGATAAACACTTTGTGGAAACTTGAAATATCAAAACAAAACTTGTACTCTTCATGTATGAATGAAAGTATAAATGAAAGTATTTTTAATTTACTTTAAAGAAATTATTTTAGAAAGAAATGGGAGTGAATGGATCTAAAAAAACTATAAGAAATTCGCTCTTGGACCACAAAATTTTTAAAACCTTTTTTGTGCGAGCACCTGTGGGCCAAGGGTAACCTACATTCCAAATTTCAAGTCCCAAGTCCTCATTGTTTGGGAGATTTTGTGATGAGTGAGTCAGTAGTATTTTGCTTTTATTTATATAGATATATAGTGGCCACCAAAAGTTGTTGCAGCACCCCAAACTCCAGACACAATTGCATGGATACAAGTCCCAGTATAAATAAAAGGTTTAATCTTATAAGTACCTCATACAAAGATTTCAAAAGCGCACAAAGCTTTTGAAGCTCTCCTTCTGCTTCTCTAAGCGAGCTGCATCCACTTCCACCTGACTCTGGCTCCCTGTATTGAAGCAGAGCTGCTTCTTTTATACAGAACCAAGGAGTACTTCCGGTGTCACAAAATTGTCCCTCAGAACCACTTCTGGGCAGGGCTGAAGCTGCACAAAGTAGGGACCATTAATCCCTTCAACATCCCCTGGCAGCATCACACAGGGTTGTTTCATGAAACTATAGTTCCCAGCATGCTCTGAGGGTATCTGAAGAGGTACCATAATGCAGGGACTGTGCAGCCTAGTGTTTTGGGGTAGAAAAACTCCCGACTGACATCATGATCTCCTGACTCGAATCCTGGGCTGGTGTATCTGGCTTAGCCTCTCGACTGGTTCAGGTCATATTTCTGCAACAGGACTCTTAGAGTCATGCTAGACGATTTTTCGTCTGAATCAGTCCCACTCCCATGTGGTGTCCCCCAGGGTTCCATTTTGGGGCCACTACTTTTTTCAATTTACATCCTGCCTTTAGGTGCAATTTTTAGAAAACATGCAATCTCGTATCACCTATATGCTGATGACTGCCAGATTTATTTCTTCCGCAAGTCAACTGACTCCACTAAACCTCTTCTCGACTGCTTATCTGACGTTAAGGACTGGCTGGCTGTAAACTTCCTTCACCCTGAACGATTCAAAAACCAAGGTCATTGTTTTAGTCCTGACCGCAAACAGACCCTACCCCTTGGCCTCGACTTTCTTCCCATTCAGTAACTTCGTCTGTTTCCAATTTTGGAATCAAAATGGATATGGTCCTGAAAATGGATGCTCAAGTCAACAGCACAGTAAAATCCTGCTTTTTCCATCTCAGGCGAATTGCCAAACTCAAACCAATTCTGTCTTACCACCTCCTGGAATCAGTAATCCATGCATTCATTACGTCCTGGCTCGACTATTCTAATTCCTGTCTATATGGTATAGTAAAGCCACTCTTTCTAGACTCCAATTGGTTCAAAATGCGGCTGCAAGGCTTTTAACTGGAAGCAGCAGAAGCAACACATTACTCCGATTTTAAAAACCCTACACTGGCTGCCGGTTTAGATTCAGAATTGATTTTAAGATACTCCTCTTAACCTATAAGGCACTAAAAGGTCTAGCCCCTGCCTATTTGAGTGTCTTGCTCCATCGTCACAATCCCCCTCGTGTTCTTAGATCCGCAGATCAGCTGCTCCTAACCGTTCCCAAGGCACGTTTTAAAGTCGTGGTGAAAGGGCTTTTCCGTCTGTGCACCCAGGCTCTGGGAACTCCTTACCTTTAGTGGTTAGGCAAGCCGCTTCAGTCGCCACATTCAAATCACACCTAAAAACGCACTTCTTCACATTGGCTTTATTCTTACCCTTGTCTTATTTCCACTTGCTTTTTGCTATTTCTCTGTTTATTGGGTCCCCCTGACCTGTTTTAGTGTGCCTCTGTTTTAATTCTCTCTTAATGTTTGTTTTGTTAATATTTTGCTTTTAGTCTTGCTTGTTTTAACTGTACGAGCTTCGGGTCAGTTGTAAATGCTGTGTTTTTAAGCGCTTAACAAATAAAAATGGGATGGTATGGTATGATAAATAATAAATTTGTCTTGCCCTTGTTCCTTCTATCCTTCCTGGCTGGGATGCCAGTCCCTGTATACTATTCATTAGCAGATATAAGTATATATTTTCACACACTTGCACATGGGAGACAGTTTATGGACCTCAAGTAAAACCTCATGTTCCTCACCAGATCAGGTTTGGTACTGCCCTCTTACTACTCTTTTCTTCGCTTTCCCTGCAGACGCAGCCCTGACGTGCACAATTAAATATGGCGCGCACACATGAGGTGACGCACACATTCAAACTAGGTGCCGCAAAAAATGAAATTGTGGTGCCATGCAAAATTAGAAATGATGCACTCACAATCAAAGGGTTGACGACAAGTAAAACTGTACGGAAACAGTAGGTAACTTGGCAAAACAAAAGGAAAACAGTGATTGGTGGCAAGGTTTGTCTGTCAGGCCTGGGGAAGTTTCCCGTTAATTGGTGTGTTGAGTGAGGAAAAGTTAACATAGCATTCTTTTGTCAATTAAATTGTTGGTGATCACTGTTTCTGATGTATATACATTATGGTGTATATTAACAGGCGGCCCCATGACCCTGTGTTAGGATATAGCGGGTTGGAGAATGACTGACTGACTGACTAACTGACAGACTTAACAGGCGGACATCCATTTTTTTTTTCCTATGCAAATGTTATTAAAAAAAAAGAAGTAAACTGAAGTGTTTGCAGTTCTTTTTTTTTGCATGCAGTGTGGTGCTTGAGAGTTTACAATGAAAAATGCAATGTTTAAAATTAAGCCCTAATTAGTAAAAAAATCTAATGATCTAATGTTTATGAGACACTCATCTTTACAATTCTTTTTACAATTGTTGCTGTCAGTCCTGTAACCGAATGTATCCTAAATGATTTCTTTCAAATAAGAGTAAATAAAATGTTATTAATAAAAAAGACCCCAAATTAAACTGGGGTACTCTCCGTTTTTTTTTAAAACTTTGCATTTTTCGTTATGTCATTGCACTACTTAAAGGAATGCCTTGATGTCTCAAACAAATAATACGGTACAATATCTTAAACTGTCAAACATATGGACAATTGGACCACATATAAATCATGAACGTGAGAGTTGATTTTTTGTATTTCTGCAGCTATACCTTTCCAATGATACAGCACCCAAATGAATGTAAAATCACCACGGAACACTATGTTAGATTACAAATAAATTCCTTTAGTGATTGTTTTTACAAAATGATATGTAGAATCTTAATAAAGTGGAACAAACTATCAAGCACCGCACTAAAGGCAAAAAAAAAAACAAAAAACGGGGAGCACCTCCAGGTTACTTTGTGGTTGTTTTTTTTTATACTATTGCATGGGGAAAAAATGGATGTCCACCTGTTAATGTACACCATCATGTACATACACCGGGAACTGTATGCTACATGCTACAGTATATTAACTTTCCCTCACTCAGCAAACTACTTAACCAGAAACTTCCCCTGTGGGTTGACAGGCAAACCTTGCCACCAATCAGTGCTTTCCTTTTGTTTTGCCAAGGTACACTTTTCCGTACACTTTTACTCATTGTCAGCCCTCTGATTGTGAGCGCGTCATCTCTAATTTTGCGCAGTACTACATTTTATTTTGTGCATCACCTCATTTGAATGTGCGCATGTGTGCGCCATATTTAATTGTGCACGTCACATTGTTTAATTGTGCGCGTCACCTTTTTTAATTGTATGCCACCACATTTAATTTTGCACGTCATATCGTTTGAATGTTTGCATCACCTTGCTTAAATGTGTGTGTCACACCTTTAAATGTTTTGTCACTTGCCCTTCTGGGCCACTGTAGTTTTGAATTCACGTCTGTAAAGACATATCTAAATTGACCTTTTTTCCAAGTGTACGTGGTGGATCCCGAATCCCCAAACTTTTCACTTTGTTTTGGGGCTTTCCCCAACAGAAATAAAAACTGGACAAAACTCTTCCAAAGTGATATAACATAAAAGTTCACTAGATGGCACTCCAGGCCTGTAAATGAGTGAGAAAAGAAAACAAAGCAGCCTAGACAAAAATATCATTGTAATGCTGTACAGGAGCTGTTCTAGCCTTCCATCTCTGCATTTGGTCAAACACGTCTGGCCCTTTCCTTCCTGGTTATGGTTCTTTTATAGTAGGTGAGCCTGAAGGAGTGGAGCTACGGTCATTCTGGGGCTATCTTGTCAGAGCTGTGGAGGGAGAACAGAGAGACTTGTAAGCAGTAGCGCCCCCTCCTGGCCTAAGGTGGTTTCACATACTTGTTTATCTATATATATAAAATTCTTTCCGTGTTTGAAACGGAAATTACGTATGACTATGCGATATGGAAATTACGTATGACCACAGAACATATTATAATACAGGAACTAATCACTTCGTTTGTGGACGCCATTTTTATTTCGTCTTTACGAATTGTTATTATTTGTGTGAGAGTTATTTTACTGATATTGAAAAGAAGTAAACACAAACACGCCGATCTATCTCATAGAAGTGTGCTCCGCGTCGTCTCCTCCCAGCCCTCCTTTCTGGACGACAGCGCTGAGCCATCCACCACCAGGCACATTCTGACAGAGACATTTTATTTATTCGTCCACATGACTGTCGCGGAAACTGCCACATTGTAACTTTTTTTTAGTTGGCAGTACTTGATAGTAGAAGAGATGAGGAAAACAACTTTGCATCTTACTACTTTTTAACTGTGCCGAGCTGTAAACAATGTGAAGACAAGACCGCCTTCAGCTGTGAGGGGTTGTGAGAACAAAGTGGATGCTGGGAGGCGCTGAATGTCGGGCTGCTCCTCTGGGTCGAGAGCTTTGCAGTTTCGAGCAGCGTCCTCTCTTCTCGCACTGTTAGTGACACTTCAAGTGCCCCGTCAGCTCCTGGGAGAGTGGAAATCTTTGTGAATGAGTGTAATCAGCACCATGGAAGCAGGACTCTGTTTGTAAATTGCCCTGCACGACTACTTATTGTCCCTTAAGGTGAAACCCCGCAACATTCAAGGTTGCTTTTGTGATGAATTATTTTGAGAAGTAAATCACAGGCACGTAGTGCAAGGTTGTCAGGCAGAAATTTGGACGATCACATAGAAAATGTAATTTCCATACCACAGCGGTTGTGTAGCGCCTTTCACAAGGGATCTACTACCGAGAAATTATCCAAAGACATTTTAGCTGCTGTTAGTACTACTTACCTGTTGTGTTATAGCGCCTTTAAAATGTAGTTTACCCGAAACCACTCCGAAACCACTCCAGTAGTGCTCAATGTATCTTTACTTCTTAAATGTTAATGTTTTACTGTTTAATAACTTACAGACTACATTTTATTTTTTTCCCTTGCACTCAGTGAGCGAAGGAATTGGGTAATCAGGTAGTTTATATATAAAAAAATTGTGAATGTAGGCGTTATTGATATATATTTATATGTTTGTGACAAACTGAGCAATTATGTGTTTTTGATATTAACTGGATATGGATATAAGTTAATAGGAAGTTCTAACTTTTTTGTACCCACCTGTGTTTATCAATGTGGCTGCTTTGCTTTTTTGATTTTTGAAAGCAGTTTATTCAGTTCAAGCTTACACTGAGGGTACACTCACTTATTGCTCAAACACACTTGCCCAAACATGGCCAAAATTAGAGTTGCTAGTCAACCAAACCAGCAAATCTTTGGGATTAGGGAGAAAGTCTACACACCGATACACAGACAACTTTCAAGCTGCCCATGCACTTTTAGAAATATGGACAACATTACTTTGCCTTCACCCTAGTGTTAACCTCATCAAAATGTGATGTTTATGGAGAAATATTATATTAATCATACAGGCTCCTTGTGTATGCTTGGTCTTTTGTAAGGTTATTCAAATTTTTGTTGTAAATCCCAAAGATATACAGTACACATAGGTTAATTTTCAACTGCAAACTGATCTTTACTTTGTGTGTGAATAAATAAAATAAATGCTAGGCAGGAAGGAGCTAGTAATGCTGTCTCACAGCATCAGTGAACATTGTTTCAGTTCAGGACCTGGTTACTGTTTTTACAGAGTTTGCATATTTTTCTGTCTGCATGTTATTTCTCAGAGTAAGTGACCCTCTAGTTTTCACTTTGCTGAAACTGATTTCAGTGGCATCCCAGCATTTTGAGCATGTAGGGCAGCACAACTCTTCTCCCAACAGATTGCACTGTTTTTGCAAACATAAGTAGTACATTTGCATGAATAATTTAATGCATTATTAAATGTTTATAGCAAAATGTACTTCATTTTCACATATTTTTGTTTCTAGTTTTCCAAAATTCCAAGTGATTTCTTATGTAGAAAAAGTTTTCCTTTTTGAGTATGTGAGAATATCTTTGGCCTGGCACCACTAGCTTGTTTTTAAGTTGTATTACAGGCCTTTTGACCCTGCTGTGTTCTTATCAACTTTCTACACCTTTAGGTGTGCTTATGCATCCCGAATGTTTCAGTTCCACTCTGGGGCTTGAAGGCTATAGCTCCTTAAAATGACCTATAGTGCATAATAAATTAAAAAAAAAATATTAAAGAAATTAAAGGGAGGGATGAATATGGTGTTAATCTATAAACCACAGGTCACACTGTGACCATTAGGTTCCTTAGTGCTGTTTTGTGGTAGTTCACAAGAAGCCCTAAATATACTGTATGTTTTTCATATTATAGCACTCATTGAGGAAAAGGTAGGACAGGCAAAATAACCGTCACTCTTCAGTGGATGCACATATGCGTGGCTCCCAAATGATTAACTCCCCTGTGTTTACCACACCTTTTGTCTGACATTTGGGCTTCCTACACAGATTGCATAAAATCACAGTTTGCTCTGAAAAATAAACAAAACAAAATACAATCACTTAACAAACTCTAAGTACTGGAAACACCTGGGTCATCAGATCACATCAGGCTGCCTTAGCGGTCACAAAAAATCCCCAAGGACAGGGTGACAGTCTATTGCCTGAGGTGTCATGCTAGATATCAAAATATTGAAGAAGATGAAAGTTATAGGGTCACCACTCTTAACTCGCTCGATACTCCAGTTCATCTAGTTGTAATTCTAGGAGGGAATGTTAATTCACTATGCAATTTATGTCTTTGATTGTCACACATCCATGGTAGCAGAAGACTCTGGAATAATATAATAAATGGTGATGTCTTGACTAAAAAAAGGCTTCATTATTGGGATTCCAAAAAAGATTTTTTATTTCCAACATAGAAAATGTGAACATTATAATGACAAGATACAGGCACTAAGGTGTAATGCTAGCATTATAGTCAAAAAGGTATGGATTTGCTTGTCAGATGAGAGCTCCGGATTTGTCTTCCTCCATTAATGGCTGATCATAATGCTACATGTTAAGTAATGTCAGTGAGCATTTTGCTTAATACTGCAAGGCATAAAACAATTCTACAAACAAGGATTGCTCTACATTAAGGTAAAGGTCTTCATCTACATACTACATAGAGCATCTATCTGTGTACTAAAAAGAAGTACTTCTCTATATCTATATCCAGATATAGAGAAGTATCTGGACTTGGCCATTGTGCATTAAAAAGAACACTCAATAGAGATTTGTATATCTTAAGGAAGTGAGCATACATGTTATACTGAAATGGATTCAAACTGAAACATTAGCTGCTCTAACAACAGCAGTGTGGGGGATTATGAAAAAGTGAAATTGTTTTTGTTAAATCTTCATAAGTAATTGGCATATCTTAGCCATAAGCGAGGAAAGCATCCCCAAAATATTCACAGAAGAGAACAAAGCATTGGTGAGCAACACAATCAAATATAGTTACATATAATAATTTCAATCTATAACAATAATTGCTATAATATACAGTAAAATGCTTCAGGAAGAATGTAAAGTTCATTTTCCATTAAAATATGATGCAAGACAATGCACGATGCACTATTTAATTTAATATTTCCTGATAAGGGTTTGCATGCGTTCTACAATGCATCTAAGCTGTAAAGTGTTAATATTTATATATTAGCTTATCAACAGTTTTCAGCTTTAGTGGCAAGGGCGCTATGTACATTTAAAGCCAATAATTTCTTCATCATGTTTCGTCATTATCATTTTCCTGTTGACACACTATACCATAGTGTGAATTAACTTGTCTGCTAATCACTCAAAATGTTAGCTGCCATTTACTTGTGTTGTGATACTAATCAGATACTGTAGCTAACAAAAGCTTCTACAGTCAAAACCATTCAGTTCTTAGGCTGTGAATTGACTATAGCAGTTGTGGCCATTAGAAGGTATGCCAGTGCCCAGTGAAAACATACAATCTTTTGCCAAGTCATATTAAATAACAGGAAGCATTTTTAATTTCTCTCTCTTCCTTCCCTTTGTTTCTGTTGCCCTTCTAGGAGGATTTAAATATATTTCACTGTGTTTTTAGAAGGAAAGGGTTCTATTTACACTGAGATTGCACCCTCTGCAGGCCTGAGTTCTTCTTTCTAATTTGACATGAAGTGAACTGAGCTGGCTTTTTCTGGAATATCCTTTCATGTTTTTGTACATGCAAATATCCTGGATCTGACAGGACAGATCTCTGCTCCTCAAACTTCCAATGACCTTCATCCTTCCTGAAAAAAGAGGAGTGCAGGCTCTGAAGCATCAGGGGTACCTCAGTTATTTCACCAGGTTTTCTAGCTCAGATGTCACAAGAAGATGAAGCAAACTGTGACTCAAGGTTTTCACAACACTGAACTTATCTGAAATGATCAAAGCCACTGTGGTCTGTATGCAGCATACGGACTGAAGCAGAAGTTACACAACCTCACATAATTCCTTCGAGGAGTATTTTATGGGACTAAAATAATTTACAATTAAATGTGTGCCTGTTTTTTATTAGTGAGAAGCTCTGTGTTGGTAGAGGCAGCTAAAAGCGAGACTTCTCAAAAGGCTCTAAAAACTCAAAATGTAATATCAAAAAGAAAAGCAAATATACAGTATGGTAATTATTTTCCATTGTTGCCAATGATAGAGATGCCATTAATTTGTTACAATATCTGTTTCAATATTTTAACAAGCAATAAGATGTAAGTTATTGCAGTGACAGCATTTTCTGTTTCTTTTGAGCGCCAATGTGTGTTATTTTTGTTTATAAACCTTAAGTAAACATTTTTGGTGTCCCAAAAATTTACCTGCATATCAGCCTGTCATTCCCTCGGACAACCACAGGGCATCTGATCCAAGATGCCCTACTCTGACTACAGTCTCTACTGTTGCTGGCTGCATGTCTTTCAGTTGTTCTTCCATCTGACGAAACTCTAAATGCCTGATAGGTCACTTTGGCTAATGTGTGTTTGAATGATTGAGTGGTACAGCTGTTCAACCACCATCAGTTTAGTTACTCTTAATGTTCAATACTTAGTAACAACATTACATCAATGAACATGGCAATCATGTATTCAAATGTCTTTTGTGAAAGATTTAAATTGCAAGAACAATTTAACATCACTAATGATGTGCTCCAGTGCATCACTAGGATGTATCTGCTCATCTTAATGTCTGGAATAGCCAGTGACAACCAAGAAAGACTGGATGACAACCAAGAACAACTTGGTGTCTACAGGAGAGACAGTTGACAGCTGGAGCCAGGAACAGGAATGAGTTAGTTGTCCAGCCTGCACTTGTCTTGAGGAAGGCCCCAGAAAAGTTATGGATAATCTCTCAAATATATATTCCCAAGGGAGTCAGTGGGAGGGGGAGAATGAACACACCACCGGGATACACTAAAAGATAATGTCGACACATGGAAATTAATATATGAATATGAATTTGAGATCCATTGGCGGTAATATCTGCAAGAACAAACATGGCATACTAATCCATCAGGGGAAGAAGAAATGCATGGAGCAGGAGAGAGATGTGTAGCGCACAAGCAATAACCCCGATGAGATGCACTCCACAGAACAGAGAAGCTCCAGGCATCAGAAGGTCCTGCTCCAAGCAGATCAGAGCAACACCTATGAATGAAATGGATCCCAGCCAGGAAACAGTAAAGTAAAAGTAAGTAGCTACAGTTTGATAAGGATGCAGTACAAATCATTGGCAGAACAGCCCCAAACGCAGCCCCAATCACAGGCAGAACTACTTCACACTACACAAGACTGGCAACTAAAAGTGGAACTAGGCAAAAAACTCAAGTTCCCAGCACACACTACAGTAACATCACAGCGTCCAGATACAATGGTTTTGTCAGAAGCCACCAAACAATTGGTCATGACAGAACTCACTGTGCTCTGGGGAGACTGTGGAGGAGGTGTATGAGAAGAAGTACTTCAAGTGCTACACTTTTTGGAGCAGTTCTGGGGACAAGGATGAAGAGTTTGTTGACCCTCTCTCTCTCTCTATATATATATATATATATATATTATATATATATATATATATATTATATATATATATATATATATATATATATATATATATATATATATATATATATATATATATATATATATTGTGATAGTTGCCCGGACACCACCAGTCGGAGACCACATCTTTATAAAAAGCACACGTTTATTTTCCATTAATAAACACAGTGTCACACAGCACACAATGCACAAAGCAATAATCACCACTGATTCTCTCTTTCTCAGTCCTTGGCCGCCTCTACTCTCCTCCTGGGAGCTTCGTCCTACTCCCACTCCCACTCCCGACTCTGGCTCCCTGATTGTAAGAAGGCGGCCCCTTTTATTCCTGCCCGCATGTGCTCCAGGTGATTGATTACGTCCATCCGGCAGCACTTCCTGGTGTGGCGGAAGTGCTGCCCTTTGCCCCGGAAGCACTCCGGGCGTCCCTGGCCATCTTGCCGTGTGTGGTGGAAGTAACAATATCCAGGTCCCACGAGGTTTAACGCGCCCTCTGGCGGTGGCCACGGGTCCCAACGAGTTCGAATCTTTACTCTCTCTTCCTGTGGTCCTTTCCTGCTCCATGACGGTTGTGCCCTCGTGGCCTGGAAGCTATTCCCGCCACCTTCCGGTCCTTTTAGGCGTCCCGGCCAGGTAATAACCCTGTATATATATATATATATATATATATATATATATATATATATATATATATATATATATATACACTAAGGGGCTTTGCCCCCTGCTCACTTTGCTCGTCAACCCTTTTCCCCCCCTGCCAGCACCTGCTTCTCCGAAACCCCTCTTAAACTGTGATACAATGGTAAACAAATACATTTTTTTAAAGCTGTGATACGATGGGAGGAGGGGGCGGCACAGTGGTATCGTTGCTTCCTCGCAGTATTAGACCCGGGTTCGCTTCCCGGGTCCTCCCTGCATGGAGTTTGCATGTTCTCCCTGTGTCTGCGTGAGTTTCATCCGGGTGCTCCGGTTTCCTCCCACAGTCCAAAGACATGCAGGTTAGGTGGATTGGCGATCCTAAATTGTCCCTAGTGAGTGCTTGATGTGTGTGTCCTACTGTGGGTTGGCGCCCTGCCTGGGATTAGTTCCTGCCTTGCCCCCTGTGCTGGCTGGGATTGGCTCACCGTGACCCTGTGTTAGGATATAGCGGGTTGGAAAATGACTGACTGACTGACTGACTGATACAATGGGAAACAAATACATTTTTGTTTTTAACTCCTCTTTGCTCGAGCAGCTGCTGGCGTGCAGCTGCCCTCATGTGTGATTTGCAATTCGCTCGCCTACCCTATCCCCCCACCCCCCCGCCACTGGTAGGCGCTGTTGTAAAGAGAGGGGCTGAGTGCACCTCAAGAAGAGGCGGCCATTCTCTGAAACCCCTCTTAAACGGTGATACATTAGGAAATAAGTAACAGGTGTATTTTTCACCTCCTCTTTTCTCAAGAAGCTGTTGGCTTGTGTCTGAAGGTTGTAAGTATGACGTGATTCGTTACTTGTCAGTTTTTTTTTTAAACTTTTCAATCAGAGTATAGCATCAAATCAATGAAACTTCTGGGATGTTGATCTGGTCAGTTAAGTAGCAAAGGGGGTTATTAATCAGTTTCAGCTATTTTTATGTTAATGAAATTAACAACAGGTGCACAAGAGGGGCAACAATGAGACAACCCCAAAACAGGAATGGTTTAAAAGGTGGAGGCCACTGACATTTTTCCTTCCTCATCTTTTCTGACTGTTTTTTCACTAGTTTTGCATTTGGCTATGCTCAGTGTCACTACTGGTAGCATGAGGTGATACCTGGACCCTACAGAGGTTGCACAGGTAATCCAACTTCTCCAGGATGGCACATCAACACGTGCCATTGCCAGAAGGTTTGCTGTGTCTCCCAGCACAGTCTCAAGGACATGGAGGATATTCTAGGAGACAGGCAGTTTCTCTAGAAGAGCTGGACAGGGCTGTAGAAGATCCTTAACCCATCAGCAGGACCGGTATCTGCTCCTTTGGGCAAAGAGGAACAGGATGAGCACTGCCAGAGCCCTACAAAATGACCTCCAGCAGGACATTGGTGTGAATGTCTCTGACCAAACAATCAGAAACAGAGTTCATGAGGACCCGACGTCTTCTAGTGGGCCTTGTGCTCACTACCCAGCATCATGGAGCTCAGATGGCATTTACCATAGAATGCTAGAATTGGCTGGTCCACCACTGGCGCCCTGTGCTTTTCACAGATGAGAGCAGGTTCGCCCTGAGCACATGTGACAGACGTGAAAGGGTCTGGAGTAGCCGTGGAGAATGTTATGCTGCCTGTAACATCGTTCAGCATGAAAGATTTGGTGGTGGGTCAGTGATGGTCTGGGGAGGCATATCCATGGAGGGACGCACAGACCTCTACAGGCTAGACAACAGCACCTTGACTACCATTAGGTATCGGAATGAAATCCTTGGATCCATTGTCAGACCCTATGCAGGTGCAGTGGGTCCTGGGTTCCTCCTGGTGCACAACAATGCCCGGCCTCATGTGGCGAGAGTATACAGGCAGTTCCTGGAGGATGAAGGAATTGATACTATTGACTGGCCCCCATTCTCACCTGACCTAAATATAATAGAACTCCTCTGGGATATTATGTTTCGGTCCATCCAACGCCGCCAAGTTCCACCTCAGACTGTGCAGGAGCTCAGTGATGCCCTGGTCCAGATCTGGGAGGAGATCTCCCAGGACACCATCCGTCGTCTCATTAGGAGCATGCCCCGATGTTGTCAGGCATGCATACAAGCACATGGGGGCCATACAAACTACTGAGTACAATTTTGAGTTGCTGCAATGAAATTTCAGCAAAATGGACTAGCCTGCTGCATCATTTTTTCACTTTGATTTTTGGGGTGAATTCAGCTCTCTGTAGGTTGATCATTTTCATTTACATCAAACGATGTGGCATCCTTTCATTCCTAACACATTTTCCAGTCCATATCAGTATAGATAACCAGCAGGATTTTTTTCTCATTGAGATCTGATGTGTTCTCAAAGTATTCCTTTAAGTTTTTTGAAATGTTTTATATACCCTTTTTATAGACAAAATAGATGGGTTGGGCGGCATGGTGGTGCAGTGGTAGCGCTGTTGCCTCGCAGTAAGGAGACCCGGGTTCGCTTCCCAGGTCCTCCCTGTATGGAGTCTGGATGTTCTCCCCATGTCTGCATGGGTTTCCTCCGGGTGCTCAGGTTTCCTCCCACAGTCCAAAGACATGCGACATGCAGGTTAGGTGGATTGGTGATTCTAAACTAGCCCTAGTGTGTGCTTGGCGTGTAGGTGTATGTGTCCTGCAGTGGGTTGGCGCCCTGCCGGGGATTGGTTCCTGCCTTGCGCCCTGTGTTGGCTGGGATTGGCTCCAGCAGACCCCCGTGACCCTGTGTTCTGATTCAGCGGGTTGGAAAATGGATGGATGACAGATGGATGGAAATAGATGAGCTACACACTAAGGCTATTAAAATTAAGCATATATAGTAGGCGTCTTTGCCAACATTGAAAACAGCTGTATTGAGAAAATATGTAATTTAAGTGAGATATAATTTGTTCAAGAACATGGGAATGTGACTGATGCATCATTGAATATCCTGCGGCCTGCAGTTGCTGAAATGCCAAAACCAAAAAGTCTACATGGGACTTACCGATGGTCAAATTTTGACCTTAACGTTAAGACAGTTTTCACTCCAGTTTTATGTTTTGTAAATTACAGCTTTTGGTGGCTGTGAGACTAGGGATCTGCAACAATAAATTGGAACGTTCCCAGTTCGAATCCTGTAAATGCCTTGAGCAAGGCCATTAACCTTCAATTGCTTTGTCTTGAGTATGATATTAATCTGCACCCAGCCCTGCAAACAGGTCCTCCAACTTACAGGGAATACTGTACTTGGAAGTTGATGGCAGGATTGGCACTCTAACCACTGTAAATAAACCTTACATTGTTCCAGTGTGGTGCTGAGGTGTTACTCACTGCATTTGGGTTCTAATCCAGGTGGTTTGCAATCAGGTGGGTGTGGCAACATGCTCTCAGTGCATGCCCCCAACATTTAGCAACCTTCTGACTTATTCCTAACCATGACTCTAACCTTTTTTTATTTATCGATTTTGTCATCTTCTGGCCATTTTATTCAAATTGCTTTATTTACACTGCTGTACTTTGAGTCCCCAGACTGAATTATGACACAAGACAGGGATGCAAAACACACAAGCAAGTCTAAACTAGACTGGATGTGGCAAAAGAAATTTACAGTTTTGGAAGAGCCTATTCAGGACCCAGACATGTTGTCATGGGACCTGCAATAAGCAGTTCATTTAGCAAAATTTGTAAATGTCACTGGGTTGAAACAGCTGTGCAGGAAACAGTACACCGAGATTCATCCATGAGAGATAAATAATGACTACAGGAAATGTCTGGTTATCACTGTGGCTGGTGAAGTAGCTGATTCAGTTATTGAATTCAAGGTTACAATTGCTTTTTTTTCAAACAAGGTATTAAACACTGCACATCTTTTTTTAATTTGTTTTAATTAAATAATCATTTAGTGTTTTTGCTCACTTAGAGACCCTTTCATTTAAATAATGCCTGTTATTTTATTCATTTTCTCATTTTTATTTCTTGACAGCATGATGGACAATAGCCTTGTAAAATCCTTTGTCGATGATATGTTATGTTTCTTTTGGTTTGCATTTCAGAATTTTTGAACTTGTGTTCTCTCTTTTCCTTTTAATCTGGCTACAGTTCACCTTTTTAAATATACATGCCCTCTCTAGTGAACTTATTTTGGTCATAATGGGACCAAACTCTTTTAGTATAAGCTTGACCATAATTCACTTATTGAGGGCCATGATATACCTCGAATACTATAACAGCAAAGTTTCTTCTTTTTTTATTGATTTAATTTTATTAACAATATGTTATTACTTCATATACAATTTTATATTGAGATTTTTTCTATATATTTTAATTTGTTTCTCACTTTTTTACATAGAAGAGTATATATTCTTATTGCATTACAGCAGCATTTTATTATTTTATTGATGTTGTGGCGGGTGGCCGGGTCCCATGCCTGGCCAGGATGCCCCTCCTACATATATTCCGGGGGAGGAACCATGGGCGTCTCAGTACCTCCCCCGGGATGCTTGGTGTCAGCCTCCCTGACTGATGATGGTGCCTCAGTTTCCCGCAGGGCTTCATGGGAGATGGAGTTCTCCACAGCCATGTTGGGATCTGGGGTGGCTGCCAGGGGGTGCTGCATGGGTCCCTGACCCAGCCTGGACAACTCTACAGACCCGCCCGAAAGTGCAATCAGAGCCAGGTGATCAAGCACTTGGAGCACTTCCGGGTGGGCTATAAAAAGGGCCAGCAACCTCCACTTAGGAGCCAGAATTGGGAGGAAGAGGACGAGGTTGCCAGGGAGGAGTGGTTGTGCCAGAAGAAAGGGTTGTGATTTGTACTTACTGTGCTTGCTTGGACTGTGTTGTGCTTGGGGGTTCATGGGGAAGACGTGTCCTCCAGCTGAAGAACAATAAAGTCTTTTTGTGTTTTTACACGTGCCTCAGTGTGAGTCTGTGTCGGGTTTGGCGCCATACATCGTCCTTATCACAATGTAAATGTTTGAGCCCAGGATGATCAATTGTAAGTTCTCTTTGTCCATTATCTTTATCACATTCATGATGAAGAGTGTTGGCATAATGTTTAACACTTTGATATGAAGCAGCAGCCCAGCATTAGTCAGACGGGCAGATATTTTGCTCAAAAAACACTGGAGACAGCAAGCGAGAATCAAGAAAAACAGGCCCCAAAACTGTGAAACAAAAATCATAGTTATCAATTGAAAAGAGAAGGTCAAAACCAGGAATTACCACATACACTGGACCAGAATGTAGGTCAAAGATCACAGTCAAAGGACAGAAAAAAGATTTAGAATGTAGATTTAAAGAAAAATAATAATTCTAGATTTCAAGGTTCTATCCATAAACTTGGACAAGCCATGATGTTCATGATGCTGACTACTGACCAAAATGATGCCTAGGTTATTTTTAAAGGCCAAGGAATGACTTCTAAATATTACAACTCTTCAGATAATGACACCTTGACACTCTGTGTGTAATAATAAAGTCTTTACATGCATCAGAGCGTAAAAAAGATTAAATACAAGCTAACAATTTGTTTTTATAAAATACAAATGCTAAACTTGAACACAGTTTGCTCAGACCAAATGGAAAAATTCTAAATAGAAGATGAAATCTGAGATGCTCTAAACTCACTCACTCTAAATTCTCCCCTGAAAAATGATGTTATGATCCTTGCAACTCTTTAGTCAAAAGAATAGAAAATAGTGCAGATCTTTGGGGGCTTAGATTGAGGATGGGAAATGGCATTTACTTCATAGCACATGACAGACTGATACTAGTCAATCCACAAATACACTTGGAGAATGTGTAAATTTCATGCAGATCTTGGCACTTTGAGGCAGAAATGCTAGCTCTGTGCTACCACACTATGTTTAAACCCCTGTACTATACATACTAAGCTTTAACCTGATTAAAACAAAATTTATATCTATAACTTTTGTTTAATTTTTAATGCTTGGTTGCAAACTACACATGTGCTCAACCTTTCTCTCATTAGCTGTCACTAGATGACTGAAGCACATATCATGATATATACGATATATATATGATAGCAATGATAGCACGCAATCTCTTTATGAAAAAATGCAATCTTTTTACAAAACAATGCAATACTTATTGCGAATTAAAACAAATGTTTTGCACTCTAATGCTTTCTGTGTGTTCCAGTTAATTCTGACTACCTTCTATCTACCAGCAATCTTGTGGTCCACCAGTTTGTTAATAACTGGTACCACCACAGTATATATTTTAAGACACAAATGATATTATCAGTTGTACATGTAAATGGCAGGCATATATTCTAACTTTCAGTATTCAGGCAGTGGAAATCAGTATGTATCCAGATCTTTAGAAATCTTTATACAGTATGTTTCTTCTTCTTTTGATCGTTTGATCTTCAGAGTAAATGGCTGTTTCCATGACAACAATTCCCAGAATTCCCTGGAATGTTCAATGCATGTGATGTCATCAGAGTGACTGTATAAAGATCCGTGTAGGCATGTCTGAAAGTATGGATAAGTCCTAGTGTTGTATGTAAAATAATTTTTTTCCTGTTTAAAGAATTCTAATTCTGTTTTTTGGTTTCAAACTTTGGTTAGCATTTTCAGTTTTGAATACAAATTAATTTAGCTTTCAGTTTTGACCTTGAATGCCCTGACTATGTTCATCTCCTGGTCATTTCTCTCTATTATAAAAAAAAACTTGCGACAAGACTTTTTCCCAGGGACAAGATGTGATTTTTAGAAGAGAGATCTTTTGAAGAGAGACAGAGACACTTTCACTTCCTATGAGATGGACAAGTCACATCATACTTACAACCTTCAGACGCAAGTCCCGTGCTACACAGGCAGAGCAGGCTAGAGATAATGAAAGTAGGAAAATTAAAAAATCTCAAAAAATGAGAGTAAAGATCGCATTAGCGGCAACAAACTGAAAATATTTCTCAGGGTAATAACGTAACAGTGAAAAGAGATTGATTATTCAGGTGCTGTACAGGCTTTTAAACACACAAGGCAGCAGCAAGTCAACAGCTTCTCGACCAAAGAGGAGGTGAAAAAAACACCTGTTACTTGTTTCCCAATGTATCACTGTTTAAGAGGGGTTTTGGAGAAGCAGCCGTGTCTCCTTGAGGTTCCCTCAGCCCCCCTCTTCACAACAGTGCCTACCGCTGGCTGAAGGGGGGGTAGGGTAGGCGAGCGAATTGCAAATCACGTGTGAGGGCAGCAGCTGCACTCCAGCGGCTGCTTGAGCAAAGAGGAGTTCAAAAAATGTATTTGTTTTCCATTGTATCACCTTTTAGGAGGGGTTTCGGAAAAGCGGCTGCTGGCAGGGGGTGAAAGGGGTTGATGAGCAAAGCGAGCAGGGGGTGAAGCCCCCTAGTTCATTCTTAAAATCCGGAGTTAGTAAAATGTCACTAAGAGAAATGTCTACTCAAAGATGAAATGTACTATGTGTGTTGATTAAATCTTAAACAAAAAAGAGGTCAGTAGCAGGCCAGGTAGTAAAAGGAAAAGTCAGGTTATATTAAACACTCTGGAAATTGCACAGGGAACAGCATAGTGGTGTCATCTTTAGAACCGATCCTTCATGGCTCTAGGTGACTGAGCATGAATCCTGTGCTTTGTTGCTGTCTTTGTGGATGATACTATCTCACTTGTCTTAAAAAACAGCACTGATAAGTAGTAGTATTTTGATAGCTTGATGTGTAGTTTCTGAGAAACTAATCATCAGGTTGCAAGAGGCAGAAATGCATGTTGTAATATTTTAAATAGATGTACAATAAGTTATTTAATAAGAATATTTCCTATTATCATCATTATGTTTTTTCTTTCAAATTGTTCTTGTGAGGGTCCCAGTCAGAACATGCAGATGTGGCTGATCTGTCCTTCCTGTCCTCAGACATTTCCTCCATTTATTTCTGGAGAATTCCCAGATGATCCCTGGACAGTCGAGATATACTCTATAATCACTTCAGCATGCGTGGGTTTGGTCCTTAGTCTTCTTTCAGTGGAATGTGTCTGGTATACTTAATGTGCAAAGCTTGCAGGAGACATACTAAGTACATGCCGAAGCAACCTCAACTGGCTCCTCTCAAACCAGAGAACCAGTAGTTCTATTCTAATTTCCTCTTGTATTGTTGAGCTCCTCACCTTGCCAAGGATAGTGAGTCCAGCAATGCTCTGTGGGAGCCTCATTTTGGACACTTACAGTGTTGACTTTACTTTTTCAGTCATTACACTGAGCTCATGATTAAAGGTGAGGGGATGTATAGGGAACAACCAGTAAATCAACAGCTTAATCTATAAACTTTGCTCTTGCTACAGAGTCCTGTACAACATTCATAAAACTGGTACAACTGAAATGATTAGTTGGTCAATCTCATGATCACTTCTACTCTCACTGATAAACAAAACCACAAGGTGCTTCAACTCTATCTTGGGGGGCAGCTGCTTTTCCAGGAGAGGTCAAACATCTCATGTATGGATCTGATGATTCTTCTCCCAGCTGTATCACACTCCAGAGCACTCCGGAGATCCCAGTCTGATTAAGCCAACTTTATACCAGTATCAGCAAACAACATAGATGCAATCCTTAGGTTCCCAAACTGGATACAGTTTAAACATCAGCTACACCTGTTTGTTTAAGCCTAGTTCCCTGAGCTCGTGTTTAATTTCCTTTGTTATGTCTTTTTAATTTATTTTCAATTCCTCAAATATTGATATTTATTTTATATACAATTATGTATTTTTCTGTCAGTTTTGTTAATTGTTTGGTTTCTATGTGTGGTACATTGCTCTTTCCAATGTCACTTGTGTTTTGAGGGTGAATCCCAAAGAGGCGGGGCCACCTGTCAATGTCTGTGGATGGTATTCTCCCAGCTCAATAAAGTTTCATGGGATTTCCAGTCCCTTTGCAATACATTGTATGTGCTGGTGGTTAGTGAGTTTTTTGCCTTTTTTTTGTTGCCAATTATTTGTATTTACTGGCTTGTATTTGCTTTGCTTCTGTTTTCGGAATTCTAGATTTGGAATTGTAGTTTTTGGACTTTTTTGCTTAGGAATCCAGTTTGCTATTTTGAGCTTACTTTTATCTATCTATCTATTTTAATAAAGCCTTCTTTTATAAAAATTATTTTTGCCATGCTCTTCAAAAACCAGTGGTTGAAGGTTTTCCTCTCTTTTATAGGGATTTTGATTATTTCTGGAACTATTCTGATGTTTTTGAAGAATTTGAAGCCAAAGTGACATTTGGCCAGGTGTAAGCTGAAGCCAGTCCCTTGAGTAGTTACTTGGGCTGTTGGAAAGAGAGTTTTTCCTGGGCAGGCTTGGTTGGATGCTGGTCTATTATTGGCCCTGCTTTAGAGGCCTCATACCTTGCCATTGTTTTTGTCAGAGAATGATAATGAAAATTATGAACAGTCATGAGGCACTGTTCCCATATTCCAGGTGCTATTTAAGAAGTGTGTCTGGCAAAATATCTTCACAATATTCAGTCTTTCAGTATTTATTTATAAATGGGCTCTTATGTTTAAGCTGGGAGTCCTCCCCTGGCTCATTGTATGTTTAAATTTGTTTAATCAATCATTTTTGTTCATTGATTTCTTTCATTTCTGTTAGTATTGTTATGCCCTTTTATTATTTGTGTAATTAGGCATTTTCTATTAATGTTGTCCTGCTTATTTATTATTTAGTTTCTATGTGTGCAATTATGTTCTGTTCTTTGTGATTTATCGTTGGTTTCCTAGAGGCTGTGGCCACCCTTACCTCACCACTAAGGAACTGCCCCCAACATTTAAAGGCATACTGGGAAAATGAGTTCCTTGCAGTTCATTGAAAGCACTTTGGAGGAGTTTGTGAGTGTGTTTTGAGAGTATTGACATTCTACCGCTTTTCTTGGATTTAATTAATTTTGGCTTTTGTGTTTGGTCTTTGATTTCTGAATTTGTGTATTTGGGTTTTGTTGCAGTGGATTGCCTTTGCGGCAAAACCATTTCATGTCCATTTTTGTATTTTTTGATAATTTTCTTCTATTTTGTGATTTTTGATAATAAATACTCCTTTTTATTTTATTTTATTTTTTTTAATTTTATTGTAATCATTCCATACAAATAGATCAATTTTTACAAAAAAAAAAATAGGATTAAAAACAAATCCACCCCCACCCCTGAGAAAGAGAGCATGGCCAACGGACTAAAACTTAAAAATAGTAAAAAATAAATAAATTGAAAAGTTTAATAGGCGGATACAGATAAATGGAGAAGAAAAAGAAATAGGGAGAGAATCTACTTCCTCAGTGCTTTAAGAACTTATTCTAAAATATTATTAATTAGATATTGCCAGGTTTTGAAGAAGTTCTTCACAGATCCTCTAAGTGAGAATTTGATTTTTTCCAATTTCAAGTAATATAAAACATCAGTTACCCACTGACTTAAAACAGGAGAGTTAGGATTCTTCCAGTTTAACAAAATAAGTCTGTGTGCCAATAGTTTAGTGAAGGCAATCACAATTTGTTTGGCCTTCTCCACTTTAAGCCCATCTGGAAGGACACCAAACACAGCTGTTAGTGGATTAGGAGGGATTGTGACACCAAGGCTGTCTGCAAGGCAATTAAAAATTTTTGTCCACAATGATGTTAATTTGGCGCAGGCCCAGAACATGTGACCCAGTGAGGCTGGAACTTGATTGCAGCGTTCACACGTTGGATCTTGCCCTGGAAACATTTTGGACAATTTCAAGCGAGACAGATGTGCTCGATATATAATTTTGAGCTGAAAAATTGTATGCTTTGTGCATATGTAGCTCGACTGAATTCTCTGCATTGCTACCTTCCACTCCTTTTCTGATATGTTGAGTGAGAGATCCTTTTCCCATTGTCCTCTTGGATCTTTGAAAGGGAGGGACTGTAAACTATTTTTATATATTGCAGAAATGCTGTCTGAGTCCTCGTGACTGAGCAATTTTTTTTCCTTCATAGAGGAAGGTGGGAGATGGGGAAAATCAGCAGGTTCTGTTTGTCAAAGTTTCTAATTTGAAGATATTGAAAGAAATATGTTGCTAGAAAATTTAATTTGGAATGTAATTGTTCAAAGGATGCAAAGATGTTGTCTATATAAAGATCTCTAAGCAATTTAATCCCAAATGTTTTTCAGATATTAAAAACTGTATATGTTTGCGAGAGTTGAAAAAGGTGGTTCTCTTGCAGAGGTCCTACAGATGAAAGATTCTCCATCTTAAAATGCTTTCTACATTGGTTCCATATTCTGAGTGAATGAAGCACTTTTGGGTTATTAGTATATTGGCGATAACTTGCATTTATTGGTGCACAAAGCAGGGAATATAAAGAAGTACTGCAGGATTTTATTTCTATTGCTGACCAAGCATGTGTATGTTCATCTATTTGTGTTCAGGTTTTTATAACTTGTATGTTTGCTGCCCACTAGTAAAACTGAAAGTTAGGCAGAGCCATGCCACCTTCTGTCTTTGTAGGGTCGCTCTTTGGATACGTGGATGTTTTAGGTTCCAAATAAATTAGGTTATGGTTGAATCTAATTGCTTAAAGAATGATTTATTGATGTATATTGGAATGTTTTAAAATAAAAAGAGAAGCTTAGGAAGGATATTCATCTTAACAACATTAATTCTTCCAGCTAAAGTGAGGTGGAGGGTTGACCAGATATCTATGGAAGTCTTGCTTAATTTTTTTCCATACAGATGGCGAAATTTTGTTGATAAAGAGATTTATGTTTACTTGTGATATTTAACTGATCTGCAATAATAAAAGGGAAGGTGTCCAATCTAATATTGTATGCTTGAGAATTCACTGGAAAGAGCACACTTTTATTCAAATTAATTCTGAGACTAGAGATCTTTTGAAATTCTGTAAGTGCTGTTAAGACTGCAGGCACAGTATTTTGTGGGTCTGATATATACAAAACCATATCATCTGCATATGGAGAAATGTTCTGTTCCAGTCCTTCTCTGATAATACCCTTTATCTAATAAGCATTTCAACAGTGAACTGCCAGTGGTTCAATGGCAAGTGCAAATAGCAGTGGTGACAAGGGGCATCCTTGTCTGGTACCACGTTCTAGTTTAAAGTAGTCTGAACAAATGTTGTTAATACTAACTAAAGGTTCTGGATTGGTATACAGTAGTTTGATCCATGCACAAATATTCGGACCAAACCCAAATTTCTCTAATGTAGTGAAATGGTAGTTCCATTCAATCATATCAAATGCTTTATCTGCATTCAACGATAATAATATCTCTGTGGTGTTTGACTTTGCAGGTGAATATATTACATTAAACAGGTGTCAAAGATTGGAAGCTAAGTGTCGGCCTTTAATAAATCCAGTTTGATCTTGTGATATTACTGAAGGCAGCACTTTCTCCATCCTTGTAGCTAGGACTTTGGAGAGTATCTTAACATCATTATTCAGAAGTGAAATTGGTCTGTATGATTCACATTGTGATAAGTCCTTGTTTTGTTTTGGAAAGATGGTGATTAATGCTTGGCGAAAAGTTTGAGGTAGAATTTGATTGTCTCTAGCTTCTGTTAATGTTGCTAATAAGAGGGGAGCTAGCTGAGTGGAGAATTTCTTATAAAATTCGACAGGGTAGCCATCAGGGCCTGCTGCTTTCCCACTCTGAAGTGACTTTATAGCATCTAGTAATTTATCCAATTCCTCTGCAATAAAAATATCTATTTGTGGTATCTGTCATGTATCCAGAAATGCATTAGATTGTGTGTTTCCTTCTTTGAACTCAGTAGAATATAAGGATTTATAGTAGTCTCTAAATGTGTGCATTATATTTTTATGGTCAATGATTTTATCTCCATTCGTGTTGGTGATTGCTGGGATTGTTTTGTGAACTTCTTGCTTGTGGATATGTTGAGCTAAGAGCTTATTAGCTTTCTCTCCATGTTATAAATACTCCTTTAATAAAGATTATTTTTTGCTAATTTTTACAAGCCAGGAGTTTTTCCTTTTTTGTGGGACATTTTGATATATTTTGGGTCATCGTGTTTATTATTGTATTACTGAAGCCAAATACCCTTAACTCTTTGAATGCTAAATAATTTTTCCAAAAAACTCAGTTTTCTGAAAAGCACGCAGAGCAAAGATTTCACGCAAACAACTACATTAAACATCTGTTACTGCATGATGGCCTGCTGTCAGTGCTTGTTCGGTGTCTCTGGCAGCAGCTGCTATGTGGTGGGGCTCAATGCAGCAGGATTGCGAGGCAGGCCAGCTGCCTAGCTGTCTGCATGCAGCAGGTGGGTGGCAGTTGCAGTGCAACACAATCTGGTTTGTACCTCTTGTTATCGGTGGTCCTCCCAGGCAAACCTTGCTGTAGGCACATTAGCTACTTGAATGCGTTCAGCAACAATTAATTCTAGCAAAAAGAGTTCAACTAAAACGTAACAGTGAATTTTGTTACAGTTTACAGCTGAATAACGACTTCTCCTGAATTTCAACAAAAGTTGACATCCTCCCTGAAAGAGTTAAAGCCTGTGCAGGCCAAAACCAGCCTATAGAACTGAGGCTCACACTGCTTTGGAGTTTTGTTTAATTTGGGGAGACTGGTGAAGATCCTGACCTACCTTGTAGTTCAGCTTTAGAGGCTTCACATGTTTTGTAATTTTTGTGCTGATGCATCACAACACAGGTTTTTTTCAATTAACATAGTATATATGTATAAACAAGTCTGTTATCAGTTTAATGTAAAGATTTGTCACATTTTACAAAAGGGATTTAAATATGTTGTTTACAGTAATTATACAGTGAGGATTTCAACATTCAGGGTTAGAAGAGGTTCTTTGAGAAATAGTAGTTCTAATTATATCATCACAAGGAACAGTCATTTATTAAAAAAAAGGTTGTGCATCAAAGTCACCTAACAACCAAAAAAACAGTTATAAAATCAGGGATCTTGAAGCTGAGAAATGCAATGTGACGATGTGGGTTAGCTCCATGCTCCTACCGTCCTTCTGGGAGCTCTTGAACTGGACACCGTTGGTAATGTCACCGATGAGCTTGGCAGTGAGGCATAACAATGAAGCAAGGGGATGGTGCACAAAGTGCAATGTGCTTTTATTACAACCAACAACAATCAAAAACAGTGTTCAAATAAAGTGCAGTGTATCAAAATCTTTTAAATAAATAATCCAATAAAAACAGGTGAAAAGTGGAGGTTAAAATCCAATAGAAAAAATCCTTTAAAAAAACAACGAAGTTAAAACAATGGCTGGAAACAGCCTCTTTAAAAACAAAGCCTGGTGCCTTCTTTTTACCTGGCAGCTCCCCTGCTTCTCCCATCGGGCTCCACAACAGGGGAGTCGCACTACCTGCAGCTGACCTTCTCTCTCCATTCTGATCTGGAGGCTTCCCGATCCCTGGCTTTGGTTCAGCACTCTCCAGACCGAGACTTAGGTTCCCCCAACGGCCAGGACGCTCGCACTGGGGAATCCATCTCCCAAGCCTCCCGACTCCCGGTGTCTTCCACGGCGAGCCATCCTTCTTCTGGTCACTCCCGCTCCTCACAGAATGCTCAATGGGAGCAACCACAATCGACTGCTCTAGGTGTCGGCCAAACACCCTGCTAGGGCTCAACTGTCCAGCTGCCTGCGAGCCTGTGCTCACTCGCTCACTCACTCTCTCTCTTTCTTTCACACACCGGCTTTCTCCTCACTGCTTCCTGCCTTCTTCCCTGCAACCTCCGTCTTCCTTTTCTCTTTTCTTCATCTTCCCCAACTAGCCACCTTGCGCTTCTATATATCACTATCAGCAATCAGCAGCTCCCAGGAACAATTACGGATGTGGACGAGTCCTCACCTGTGCACTTAAGTGAGAATCGCTTGCATCACGAATTCCTCGAGAACCACTCGGCCACACACTGCCATGCCCCCTCACTAAGCCGTGAGTGCTACGATTATTTATTTTAAAAACTGGCCCTTTTGACATGAGCTGTGGACCCACTATACCACATGCAACTGTTGCTGTTTAGCCAGGGTTTTATGCAAAACACATGTAAAAATTTATTTAGTATTATTTTGATGCTTTTTTTAGACATTTTTGTAAATTATCACTCATTTTTGTTGTGTTTTTAATATGTTCAGCTGTGTTCCTTACTCCCTTAAAATATAGTTTCTGGATGGAGTGACCATGACCTCACCACTGAGGAACCACCCTGAACATTTATATTGTTGTAGCAAAAACACTCTTCTCAAAGAAGGCACTCAAAGACCTCAGGATGTCCGGACAGAATGGTACTTTTTTATTACAAAAAGTACTGAACCGTCTCACTTCAGTGAAATGAGCAATTAACAATGGGACTGCCTTGCTTTTATTACAGTTTTTATCAGGAGTTTACCTCCCTCAGCGAATCTTTCACCCCTATCTGACTCCCATCTTCCAATTGCATTTGTCCTGCCTCTAGTAACATCTATATTTCTCACCCTAATGAGCAAAGCACTCTATTCTAGCCATCATGGCCATCTGGCAGGCCCTCTCCCTTGAACCCGTCCAGTTCCTGCCACCATTATCTCTAGTCCTCAGCTCAAGTTCGCCACCTGGAAAGAAGGAGGTTGGGTTCTGCCTGTCAACCTCTCTCTACATACCTGACCTTGACTCATGAAATATTGGTGGTTTCCAGATTGCTAAGAAAAATAAAAAATATACAGGCGCAAGCCTTTTTGTGATTTAACCCTTGCTATACTAACGTACACTAGGAAATAATGCTTATTTTCATATATGCTCATGATTCTCATTAAATATATGCAAATCATCAACTTTAAGCATATACTTTTCTATAAAATTTAGATGGAGGAGATGAGTCACTCAGAGCTTTATTGAGAATTGAAGTGTTAAGATCTTTACCTAAGCACTGGAATTTTCAATTTTTTTTGCTTTGTTTCTTGGATTGTCCCCCGCTGCCATGTGCTTTTTTGCTTATTTCCTGCACTTTGTTTGTCTTTCTTTTATTCTTTTTTTTAATAAATTCTTTATTTATAAAGATTTTTCACTGTCTTGATCTTCTCATGCCCAGAACATCTACAGTTTCCTATCTTCTGAAAGGCATTTTGATTGATTTAGGACATTTAAAGTAAGGTTGTGAACTTTGAAAGCCTAAACTCCAATTTTGGCCTGTGCAAGTCTTGTAGCCTTGCTTGTTGAGTTTGGGGTCAAGCTGCCTGGGGTGAAGCCTATATTATTTCATACTACAATGGTCCTTGTCTGGCCTCTTTGTATATGTTGTGGCCTACACTCCCTTTCACCATCTTCTGCCTCTATTATAAGGTGGTAGAGCTTGATCAATGCAAGACTACAAATATGCACATGTTTTAAGAGACTACACAGGAGAAAATAGAAGTGTTAGTCATGGTGAAAAGTAGATTTTCACATGCTTCATAACTTTCGTAAAGTGACTTCTGATAGCAAAGAGTAGGCCACAGTTATAATCTGTTTCTTTTTTTGATTTTAAAATAATTTATTTGTTAAAAGTTATCAAGTAATTTGGTGCCTTTTTGAAGTTTGGATACATGCAAACTTGGAATATTGCAATGAATTTTGATTTAGATTTTACATACAGTGTTGTAAATATTTTGCACTGTTTCCTAAACAATTTTTTTATCTTTTTATTTTTACTGTTGTGAACTCTTGGTAAGAATCTGGAGGGGTGCATGTGTGACATTAACAAAATTATTGGATAAATTGTCACCTCTGAAGTCTAATCCCTATTCAAGATTGCAGATACCAACCCTAAAAATGCCCCTTGTTGTGAATTTTACAGGTTTCTGGTTAAAGTTCCTAAACTATGTTTCTTGGAAATGTGTTTTTTTATTTGGTTTTGATACCAGTATTTTGTCTTTCCTGCTTACAATCTATGCCTGATTTCTGCCATGTTTCATCTTCTGTTCTCTACATTTCTCTCATGCTAGATTGCTCCTCCTAGCACAACAGCTCTCAAAACAGTAACAATGTGTGATCATTTAAAAGATTGAGCAGGATATAAATAAACTGTTCTTCTCACTCAATATTTAAAGTCATTTAGTCTATCCTTGTGGTTTGCCAGCCCCAACAACTGTAAGACTTCATAACAGTCTTCCAATTTCAGGACACCAGTAGTCTGGTAGAGCCAGATTACAATTTTACTACTGATTGATACAAAAAGCAGAGCAGACAAGAATGACCACATTAATACAACAAGTCCTCCATAACCCTATCCATACTTTCATCCATCTCTTTTATGATTTTGCATTTTCCATTGTAGGTTTTTGGGAGACATCCTCTATCCTGACAGCAATAGACATAAAGCAGAAGCTAACTGCTAGACATACTCTCCTATAAACCCACCACAACAATATAGCATTGCACTTAACTCTAATGCACCCATCTTTCAGATTTTATAGAAAAATGGAGTACATAGAGAAGCTAAACAGAGAAAAATATTCAAGCTTCAAACAGACAGTGCCAATCATTGTTCACTGTGTCATATTCTTCTATTAACTGTCACTTAAATAAAATACAACTAATTTATTAGAACTGATACCTTGACCTGCATTTGCATCTATTGATTTTTACTTCGTACTTTTCGTTGACATTTCACCCTGTAATGGTAACTGAATATTGAATTTGGAACCAATTTTCACAAAAAATACCCTCTACTGGTTCTCAATCCCTGACTCTCCACCGAAACAAAACCCAGTCCTGTATATTTACTAACTACAAGGTAGTATTTGAAAACCAAAGATATGAGTAGCCTGACAAATGGAAGCACTACCCTGTTAAAAAAGAAACTGCAAGCTGCTGAAGTCAGAAGCTCTGTTGTTGACCAGACATCTGACTTCAAACTCACAAAGAGAGATTAAATGTGTAAATTTTCAACAAAAGGGTAGAGCTGCTTTTGAAGAAACTCTCCCAAAGGCAAACAACCTCTGCTGAATAAAGAAGAGAAGTAGCACATGTAGGTCCAACATGAGGGAACTCTGAGAATGGAAAGGAGGTAGATATTTGTAAACATTAAACTGACAATTTAAAACCAAAGCCCATTTCTAAAACCAAAAATGAAAATGTACCTGGAAATTTCAGGGAACAAAAATAACATTATGGGTTGAGGACCAGACCCATGGCATACCTTTGACTCAAGTAATATATCTTTGGTAGACAAGCCTAAATATGGTCTTTTCAAAAGGTGTTTGGAATGCAAAGAAACAATTTTAAAAAACAAAGTTCCAAACATAGGGGGCACAGGAAGATCACATTGCTACACCGCTGATATATGCAAAGATTGTTCTGCCTTGTGACACAGCATTGAATTGAAAGTAGACATCAAATTTCAGTTTCAATATTGTGCATTAGAGAAACTATAAGGTGGGTGAAAAGGAAATCCAAGAATATTTTGGGAACCAAATTCCTTCAAAACAAATCTAAGTTGCATGTACAAAGAAAAAGAACAGCAAAACAATAAAAACCTAGATTATAATAATTGGAATGTCTGGAGAAAGAATTCATCAATTAGATCACCAATCATTAGGAAATCCCTGCATGCTCATAGTTGAAAAGAAAGGAGAAAAGCATGGCCAGGTTAAACAAAAATGATTTTTTGATTCTTGTGAAGGTAATAAACAGGAAAACATACCTTTTAACACAGACATTATTTCATTCTTTAGGACATGTAAGGTTCTTTGTCCCTGTATGTTTCTTACATTGTGCCATTGTATTCAATGAAGCTTTTGTTCTTTTATATATGTATCTGTTTATGACCATTGAAGATTTGACTGGCAATCGCTAGGAATGTGGGAAGAGTTCCCAGCCTGCTGCCATCAATAAGCATCATTTAGTGCTGCTTTGTTATCAAATCTGTTTTTCTTTTGGTCTTTGTAATTTTGTATGAGGCCATGGCATTATGATAAATTTATTTATGTTCTCTTTTTGTACACTTATTTTGTTTTTGGAATAGTTGCTTTGGTTTATCATTTTCTTTTGAATATTATGGTCCTGTTTTGTTTATTCACACTCTTCTCCATTTTCAGCTACCATTGCTATAATGCAGCATCTTATTATTGGGGGTGTTATTGGCACAAAAGTACATAAGCTGGACTCGTGCTTCAGAATGCATCGAAGATTCTGGATAACAATCACCAAAAATCTTTGCTAATTGTGCTTGGTTCAATAGGGAAAGGACTATAAGATTCCAGGAACTTTTTGCAATGAATTTTTGAACTTTGTGTTTCTGTTAACATTTGTCATTTGATGTTCAGTTCCCAGTCCTCCTGGTTTTGACTCAGCTTTTATTGTCGACAGTTCTCCATCTTATGACTCAGGTTTTTTAATTTGTATGTTCTTTGGGACAAGCACTGCATGTGCTCACTACATCAGGTCTCAAACTGTTTGGAGTGAATGATCTGCAGATTAGGCTGGTGGTGCACTACATGACTTTCATTTCCAGAGCATGTCAAACTTAGCTCTAATGTATGTTCTCATATTTTTCAAGTAGTGAGGATAAAAGTTTCAAAGTAAAGTCATTTTACTCATTAATCATAACACCAGAGAATGTCGATGTGTTGCATGTTGATTAGCATAAGCATGAATTTCACTATAATCTGTGCCAGAAGGGGCACCAGGATTTCATATTAGGGTGGGCCTAAATTTGTCACAGGTGGGCCTAATGTTATTTTTATTTTTGCCTACAGGACATTAGTGAGACCAGCTATGTTATATGGGTTGGAGACGGTGGCACTGACCAGAAAGCAGGAGACAGAGCTGGAGGTAGCAGAGTTAAAGATGCTAAGCTTTGCATTGGGTGTGATGAGGATGGATAGGATTAGAAATGAGTACATTAGAGGGTCAGCTCAAGTTGGATGGTTGGGAGGCAAAGTCAGAGAGGCGAGATTGCATTGGTATGGACATGTGAAGAGGAGAGATGCTGAGTATATTGGGAGAAGGATGTTAAGGATAGAGCTGCCAGGAAAAAGGAAAAGAGGAAGGCCTAAGAGGAGGTTTATGGATGTGGTGAGAGGGGACATGCAGGTAATGGGTGTAACAGAGCAAGATGCAGAGGAAAGAAAGATATCGAAAAAGATGATCCGCTGTGGCAACCCCTAATGGGAGCAGCCGAACGAAGAAGAAGAAGAAAATTAAAAAACCAAAGCTACAGGATGGACCACTGAAGAAAGTGGGTGGGGCCCAATGCTGGTACCAGCCTGCTCTGTCCATATGACAATGATCGTATAAATCTATAAACTTAGCAACTTTGGCTGCTGGATTTTGTTAACTTGACATGACCAGAAATTGCAGAGGATGACTGCTTCATGACCTTTAAGCACAATTTCAAATGCTCAAGGTATCATAAGCTCACTGCATACTATAAGCCAATTGACATACTGCCGGACAGCAGAAGTGGCTATACAAAAATTATTTTCAGGTATGGTGACTTCAGATGCCGTCTTGGCCTGTCTTTTTTTCTTTCTCCATCCAGAAGTAGCAAAAAAAACACAAAACATTGGCCACACAAGTCTCCCTTCTATTTTTGTGGCCCAAAACACCATTATATGTATTGTACTACCAGATGAGCATTCATTGGTTGTCTGCTGTCTTAACTGTTTACTCTTCTAGATTCCAGTGTACACTTATATGTTTCCTGTGAACTCTCCCCAGTAATACGGTTAGCAGCATGTGTGTGTATATGTGTGTAAAATGGTGCATACCAGAGGAGTGCCGGAGCTCTGGGATCTGTAGTACTCTTGATTACTCTTCAGGCTGCTGGTACTAGATAGTACATTTTTTTCGGTCAGCATTCATTAAGTTTTAACCTCTCATTTAGTCAAATAATCTATTTGGTGGCATTCTGAAACAAACAGTACTAGAAAGATGTACAGGTGTGCCTTAGAGCAAAATGTAAACAATACAACAGATTAAGGAGCCATTAGAATGCTACTGAACTAGAAAAGCTCAATGCATCAAGACAAAAGATGCAGGAAAGAAACATAAAAGCTGAACACAACCATTTATTATCATAGTTGGAACCTTGTTAAACCAGTGTCTGTATACTGATGCTCCCATGTTACATAACCACCCAGTCTTCAGATTCTGAGACAGTCATGCTGACCACTATGACACAAGTGTCCCCTTAAATTAGCCACTGTTCATCATTAAAGAATCCAGGTGTTGACATCTCTAGCTAAAGAGAGGTTCATTGGCTGGGAAAGCTGTTTAAAGGCATTCATTTTGGATTTAACCTTGCTTCATTTTAAACATAAACATGTTGCCATTTGAGTATTATTGGCTATTTTTATTGTTCTTTTTGTAATGAATTGTGTGTTCCCCTTTGTCTCTGTGTAACCCCACTAGTTCTAAACAAGTGAGGTGAGGTCCGTGACTTCACCCTGAAACTTTTCTTCAGCATCAAAGGCTGAGGATGAGCTGTGCAAAACTCACATTCTACATTCTGTATTAAAACTGAAGTCAGGGCTGTGCACTTTAGACTAATATCAAACTGATATTCCAGAAGTAATCTCTTACAACCACAGTTACCCCTTTTTGATGACATTCTTCCAACTGATTTCCATGCAGACATCACTTTAATAATAATAATAATAATAATAATAATAATAATAATAATGACACCTTGTGTCATCAAACAAGAGCAGTAAGAGCTACCAATCTTTCCTCTTTCAAAGTTACTCAAGAAATTTATAGTCATACTACTTGCAATTATATTCAATAAGGCCTGCCTAATATTTTTTGGCATAACTGAGTATATTGCAATATTAATTTCTAACTAATCAAGAAATCAAACACATTCTGAATAATGTGAGCTTATCAACCTCTTACCTCATCAAACATTTATATGCCAGTCACCCAAATCCTGTTCTTTTCTTGCAGAGATTTTGGAGATACTGTTTTCAATAAAAGTATTTTTTTAAAAGAGACCTAATTCTTTCCAGGGTCCATCAATCAATCAATGAACCATTATTTTCTTTAGCACCATTACAAACATGGACATTCACAACAGACTCTACTCTCACTGAGTTTTGAGCCTGCTAACTTGGTGGTTTTGATTAGAATTTCAGTTATTTGGAACACAGTTTTTTTCTTGTAGGTGTTGATGACCAAACCCATTTCACATACCCGCCTTGCTCACACTGTGAGAACCGATGACATCTCTGATTTCTGCTTTGCCAGTAAGTCTTTCCTTGTGATTGTAAAAATCATATTTTTTATTTAAGGTCAAAACCTGATATGAAAAAAGCAAACAGGAAGATCTTAACATCCCCTCCCTGCCACCCAAGAGATAAACACATTTGTTATGCAGCAAAATCTATAGGGTTCAGCAAGATGCCAGCCACATTTCTGAAACCACATCAAGAAACGCCCTGGCATTTGACATGTAAGTTTTTGTCTGAAATGAATCAGTGCACTTAGAAAGGCTGGTCATACTGAAAAGTACTCATATACCTCTCGTCACAGATATGAGTCTGTGCCAAAGAAATAACTCTTAAAACTTCTTTACCTGTAGAATGAATATGCAGTCAATTATTGTGTTAGTAATGTTAAAGGTACTTCAGTTCTCTAAGAAGAGAAAAGTTAAAAGCAGTCACTTTTAACCCAAGCATCTATTCTTTATTTTCTGAACCCACTTTTTCCACTGGATGGCTCTAGGTTTTTTTGTCTCAAGATGCAAAAAATAAATAAATAAATACATTTTGATTTAGCTAAGTGGGTTTTACAAATTTGTGTTTGGGCCCAAAAACAGAATTAGATTACATTCTTGTATTCTGCTCCTGAAGCCTAACTTCATACAACAAACATACACTCAGATGCTTTTGTTTAATGACGGTCAGTCAGGCTCCCCACTCACACATCTACTACTTGTAATTACTAATAAGCCATTCTCAGTTTGTTCACAAAGTAATCCTCACATTGGTGGAATTGAAAGGGAAGGTAAAGGATAAAATGTCTCATTTTACTGTTGATATTTTCTAGATTACCAGCCCAGACTGTTCACTTGAGGATTAGAAAGAAAAACTCAGTTTAAGAAAAAAATTAAATAAAGGTATATTGTTTCTAGTTAATGCTTCTGCTAATTGGACTATATTTTAAAGGTTTTACCATTTCACAAATATTAATTTAAATAGTTAATAAAATCACAATCCTCTTCTGGAGCTCACCAAGTATAATATTTCCAAGTAAGATTAAAAATAATACACAAACTAGTATAAAAAGGCCAAACCATTATAATCTTTATGTGCTGTCCTTTCTCTCTGTGTGAGTGATGGAGTGGATAAAGCAAAGTAAAAGAGGTCCTTGTTCTGCTTGGTAAATAACCTGTCAGTATGAGTTTTGGTGTAGCTGATCAGAATAATTACAATATTTCCTTAAATACAGCTAGATTAGTTCAAATAAACAAGTATAGCTGAGGATGACAGGGATTGGGTAAATTTTATCAGAAATATATCACTTTAAGGAAAATTTAAGAAATAAGTGGTCTGATTTAAACTAAAGATACTATGAAATAGTACTGTGATCAACCGGAAAGATCTATGCAGATGTCTGTCAGAAGATTAGAGGCACAGTGATGTTTTGAAAAAAAAAAAAGGAAGCCTGACATGGTGCCAGTGACTGCAGGCTTTCCTACCTCAGAGGAACTTTACTGAAACATGAAAAAAATGCAAAATGAAACAGGCAAGAAAGAAAGTTTAACAGAATAATTTATTAAACAAATGTCTGACTTAAGAAAGACAACTTTGTATCATCAACATATACGTTTGTATTAGCAACCTTTCAAAGAAGTGAAAAACTTACACATGATGAGTCTAAAAATCAAGATGCTTTCTAAAGCAAACTTACACTGCCAGCACAGACACTTTACTGTTTAGCAAACCATATGCCTAATAAATTCATAATCAATTTATTTTTAAAGGAAAATGAGGAAATATCAGAAATGTCTATGCTTACCATGTAGGGCTCAGCTGCCCATAGTCTTCTTAAGAGTTATGTTTTTCAAAGCTCAAAGTTGAAGAAATGACAAGGATGAATTTTTCTCTTTTTGACCACTCTACCAATTTGTCAATAAACTTTTATTTCCAATCACTTTCTGAACTAAACTCACTGGGACTAAGGCAGATAATTTGTTTAAATCTATCCCATAGTCATATTTGGGGTTGTTTGCAGTGATTTTCCAGAATTATAGAGTCTTCAGGGTAGAGAGTTCCCTAGCCATATCTGACACAACTGCTCTCAGTAAATGTGGGCTGGTAAACTTGCAGCTTGGTATGTTCTAATTTTCGGACGTTGGATTTAGGAATGCATGCAGAAACCATTTCATTTTAAAGGTATTTATTTTTATAGTCATCTGTAGCTAATTACAACATGATACGCATGTGAATTTTTATTCTTTGCGTGATTCACAGTATCAATTCTTGCCTGTATATTTAATAGTAAAGGTTGAAGCAGCTTAAATTAATTTATGATCTAAAATGATTTAATTAATATTCAAAAAGTAATTTTGCATACTGTTTACTAGCATGAGTGATAAATGTGCACAATAATAAAAATACTTAAAAACTTGCCCTTCAAACACTTTTATCATAATTAATATTGTAATAAGACTCAGTTACGAGCATAAAGGTTTGGGGGAATTAGCAATGGCGTATACTTGAAAAGAAGGCAAAAAATAAGAAAACATCTTTACAGACATGAGTGCAATGCAGAACAAGATGGTGGTGAATTTATATAATGGGAACAGGAAGAAGTGGGACCTTGATTGAACTGGAACTGGAAGTGATGTCATCATTAGGTGGGATCTTGGGAGGAGGAAGTGACTTCTTTAGGAAGCAGGTTCTGATAAGGGTTTATGAAGAGAGAAAAGGAGTTAGCGTTACTGGACAGTGCCAAACCCTGAATCGTCTGAAAAATCCTTACTTTTGAGCCCGTAAACTGTCTTCCATTGACACATGTGTGTCAATATCCATGCCAGATAGAAATTATCTAATTTTTTTATTAGTTTGGAAAATATATATCTGAGAGATATGTAAAGGAAATAATATTACTAGACAGGGTTCTAACATCTCACAATTAGTGTTAAAGAGAAAGCACTATTAGAGTTTCTGATGATAACTGAAATCCATCTTTTAAAACATTCAGTTTTACCTCATTGTCCTGTTATGCAAGATTAATGGACAGAGTGCAACTATGAGATGGGGCCTTAACTAAGGCAACGGAGTCTATATTTCCAGGATCATGTTTTAGAATAAGGTCATTAACCAAAACAGCCTTATTTCATTTGATTTTCCAAAAAGAGTTTAAAAAACCTAGTGCTAGGGTCTACTTATTTAGAAACTAACTATCAATAAGAGTTGTGAAGAGTAGAATGTGCATCCACTGAGGTACAGCGTATGTTGTGACTACAAGCATATTTATAGCATCACTTCCTGTGATGTCAACAATGCAAGTGATGCTACTTGAAGCATGACATACACAAAAAAACAAAAAAAAACAAAATGTTAACAAAAATAAACTTTGGCAAAGCAAGTCAAAGAAAACAAATATAATATCACACAACCCTCCTCATACAAACCTCATCCCAAGGTATGCACTGTGGGTGCGATAATCCATTTTAGACGAAAAAAATCTCTAAAAGTTAACAATAAAGCATGGGGTGTACCCATCCCAAACAGTAATCCAAGAACATTCTTCTGTGCTGTATTTCCACATGTGCACCACTCTGGAACTCCTGACTCTGAATACAAAATCTTTCAAATTTCAAATGACTGATTAAAGCCCCCCCCCCCCCACCCCACCTTTGAATGGTAGTGAAGCCTTAAAATACAAAGAAAATTACATGTTCTTAAGACAAGAACAGATGTCTGAGTTCTAAAATGTGCTAAAATGCCAGATGATATGTTACTGGGTGGTCTCAAATAGTAAAAAGGCCAATTTACTGAGGACAAACTTAACGGAATAGCTTTTGGAGGCAAATATCCCAACCCATTAACCATAGCTTCTGCTCAACCATAAAGAAAGAATGTATAAAACCTTGAACCTAAACCCAAACTGACACTCAAAAGGAGAAATATTGAGGGGTTAGATGAATAACATATTCATGGAAAATTGGCAAGAAGCAAGTGGTCAAACCAATCCGATTGGAAGTAATTAACCATGCAACAAAAACCTTTCTCTAAATTCTGATGGACTCTTTCTGTTAACTCACTCTTTTCAGGATGATATCCTGATAGAAATTTAACTTGAATGTCCACTTTATCACAAACTCCTTTCCAAAACCAGTATGTAAACTGGGGACCCCTATCTGACAAAACAGATTTTGGAAGACTGTTTAAAAATGAAATGATGAAAACCTCAAAACGTTGCTTTGCAGTATGAAGGGATTTCAAGGATGTTTTTAGAGAAAAGATCCACAACGACCAAAATTGTGGTATGTCCCTTAGATTCAGGGCTAATAAAATCATATATTATATGTTATATATGAAATATATGTTATATATTTCCAAAGACAAGTAGGAGGATTAGTGGCATAAAGCAACCCCAACTGTAACCCAGACTGGAACACAGAATAGCAACACCTCTCACAAGCCTTTACAAAACCCTTAACATCCCTTATTAAGCCATCAAAAATATATTTGCAAGAACTGAAGAAGTTTGCCAATATCTGGATGACTCAAAAACTCAGAAGAGTCACCTTGCTCCAAAATTTCCGAATAGTAGTTTCAGGGACAAATAAGTTCCCGTCAAGAGGTTTAGGTGGAGCAGAGTAATAGATGAGGCAAACTGAAGTGAATCTCACAGAGATTCAGGCAAATCCATAGCAGTAGCCCCCAAAAATTTACATAGCGGAATAATTTGTATGGATTCAGATACAACCTCATTGGTTTCAAATAAGAGAGTGTGTCAGCCTGCATACTACAATTACCAGGAATGTAAGTGATGAAGATGTTAAATTGATAAAACAATAAAGACCACAAAGCATGTCTGACATTTGTGTCTGGCTAACTTTAAATAAGTCAAGGTCCATAAATATAGTGAACACATGGGCAGCACCGCCAGCCAATGTCACCATTCATCCAAAGCCAGTTGCCTAGAAGAAGAAACACAAAATTGTAGTTTATCAGTATAAGGAACGTGCTGTGACAACACAGTCTTAACACAATGTCCAGTATTGATTGAAAGGTAACATCAAGACAGAAAATGGGACCAGATGTAAACATGGCTTTAAGAGTATCAAAAGCCTGTTGAGCTTTAGAGGTGCTAAAAATTTCTTAGTATAAATGGTATAAATTAGAAAATATAACAGAGTTTTACACTTGTTTTACACTATGCAGTGGTTTCCAAATTAAAATAGTCAAAGCTTTCTCAGGGCCCATTTCAATCTCAGAGCAACTGATACCAAAAAAAACAAAACAGCTCTAGTGAAATTCACATTTCTCATATTTAGCAAACACTTTATTAGCCCATAGGTAAGATAAGACCACATTGACATAATGAATATGAAATTGTGATTCTTTAGAAAAAAATCTAAATATCCTGAATACAAATCAAGTAACCCAAAACATCACAAAAAATGTAACTTACAAATGATTGAAATACATTTGTTTTGAAAGGAGTAATGCTTTCTATGTTTCGTTACAGTAAACACAGATCCTTAAGAGTACATTCCCCTGGTATCTGAGTGTTTTAATTTAGGCTCCAATTTGCATATTGATGCATATATGAAGTTCCTTTCAGGTGATTCTAGAAATGTATGTATCTGTGAGAATGATAGTGGACTGGCATCTAGACCTATATTCAGATTTTGGCAATTGTTGTGTGCTAAAGTGGTGTTGTGACATACGACTAACTTCTTGTTATCATCCAGAAGCAAATGGTTCAACAAAAAGTACAAATCAAAACATTTTTTGGTGTTCTGTTGACTCTTTTCAATCAGACTGGAAATCCTGGATTCCTATAGCAAAGTTTGCTCATAATGTTTTGAATCACTCTGCTATTAAGATATCCCCTGTTGAATATCTCAATGATTACAAACCCCTATTACTAATCCTCTCTGCATTGAGTTCTTCTAGTCCTAATATGTCTAATTACCTTGAAAATCCTCCATGGGTATGGGTCACAGTCAGAGAAAACCTCAAATTAGCAGGACTGTCAGCTAAATAATTTGATGACCTAAAATGTCTCAAGGCTCCTGAATTCTGATTTGGGCAAACAGTTCGAATTACTACACAGGACTTCTGGTTGAGAGTCCCATCCTGTAAACTTGCATCACATTTTATCAACCTGCATACAATTGTTAAATGCCTGAGTTCAGTTACATACAGACTGGCACTTCTTGCACAATTTAGAATTCACCCTTATGTGCATTCTTCTTGGCTTAGACCAGAATGCTCTAGACCTCATATGGCACATAAACTACCGTCTCCTCCAATTATGATTGATGGTGAAGTGGAGTTTGAAGTAAAAAGGAATTTTGGATTCATGGTACAAAACTTGCAACTTTATTTGATTGGGTCAGGAATAGCCAGAAGGAGAGATACTGGATGCAGAGCAATCGCATTCATGTCCCTAAATTGGTTCAATATTTTTCATGCTTGTCACCCCTAGCAAGCCAGGTAGTTACATCTGAAGTACGTGTCAAAGAGGGCTCTGTTATAATGATAACTAAAACTTATATTTCTTTTGCTCTTTCAAGATATTTTACTCAAATTAACCTCAAGGTTTCCTGTGTTTCTCTTGCCCCAAGGATCATTATTTTATTCTCCTTTCTTTATAAAGTTCTATCTATATATATAATTCACTAAGCCGGAAGACAAGTAGCCACCCATGGAAAGCACGCCGGAAGGGACGTGGATTCACTAAACCGTCGACAAGTAAGACGCCAATGGCGCACGCAGGAAGGAGCCACGCCCACCAAGTCTTAGACCATTGGATACGACGAGAAAATCACAGAGCCACGCCCACCAACTTGGACGCGACGCCTCGGAAAACATACCGTCATTTCTGTTTGTCTGTGCCACAGTCCACTTGCAGCTCTGAGCCACGTTGACTTTTCATTAGTCAACCTCAGTGGAACCTTGGTTCACACAGAGGCAGTGCCAGAGAGAGACAGAGACACACACAGGCAGCGCGAGAGAGAGACAGAGGCACCCACACACAGGCAGCGCCAGAGAGAGACAGAGGCACACACAGGCAGTGCGAGAGAGAGCCGCGCAATCCTTTAAAACTGAAGTTAAAACACAATGAAGGAAGCAGTCTTTAAAAACCAATAAGCCCTGTGCCTCTTTTTCATTAGCGTCTCACCTGCTTCAGGCCCTGCAATAGTCGAGACACTCTCTTTGCAGCTGACCTTCTCTGTGCCTGACTCCACTACTGTCAGTCGCCTGATTAAAAATGGCCTTTTGAAGGGGAGCTATGGACCCGCTATACCACAGGAACACATTGCCTTCGAGCCTGCTCTCGCTCACTCTAACGTACCGGCTTTCTCTCTCTCTCCTCACTCGCTCACACACTGCACAGAGGAGAAATGCCCGCAGCACGAGTCTACCCGGAAACCGTTTCAGCCACACTTCCACGCCCCTCGCTACGCTGTGAGTGCGATGAATATTTATTTAAAAATGGGCTTTTGAAGGGGAGCTGTGGACCCGCTATACCACAAGATCACCTATGACATTTATTTATGATCCTGTTGAGCAGATCAGACACCCAGGTAAACAACACTGAATAATCAATAGCTGCAACCACTTTACCCGCCCCAACTCCTCACCTGAGTCGGTTTTGTCTCTGTTCAGCAGTGTTTCCCAAACTCGGTTCTGGTGAACCCCTGTGGATGCAGGGTTTTGTTCCAACCAGATTCCTAATCATTAATGCCGGTGAAACTCATCCGGGATAAGTCGTTTTTTCAAACGCAGACGTGTAGCACATTAGTCTAGCAGACTAGCTGGATGTAATAATCTGAAATGAATGCGCGCCCTCGCGCTGAGTGAAAATCAATGTATATTGAGTCTAAAGAACATGATCAGCAAGTCTTTGATAGGCTGCAACAAAATGATGAAAGAACGGGCGCATTGTTTTCACACAAGCTGGGTGGGTGGGTGTTAGTTAGTTAATTAGTTACTCAAAGGATTTCAAGATTTAATATGCACAACCGGTAACACTGTAAAAGCAGCCCAAACCAGAAAAGACGGCTGGCAAAAAGTGGCCGACAAATTAAACGCGTGTGCATTGTACTTACTGAAAGCAGCGTTACGGATTTTGCAAATGTTCATTTTTTTCCCTCTGCTTAAAAAACATTAAAAAAGCAGCGTGATTATGCGGCGTATACTACGCCGCGGGATAGTATGCACCGTGTAAAACAGTTTGTTTGTTGCGGATAATTTACCTTTACCTTTAAGACGAAGACAAAATTCTGTTAGATTTGCCTTTGCGATGACAATTAATAAGGCACAGGGCCAAACTTTCAAAAACATGGCTAGCGGGTCATACGCTCGCACTGATTATGTCCCTGCCCTTTCTACGCCCCCCCTCAGTACTACCATGGTCAGATGACTTGGTGGATTATATATAGAAAAGCAGCCAAAACCGCAAACAACAATGAAAAGTCTACGTGACTCACACGTGCATATGGACTGTGCAAAGAGGAAAATGACTCAGGTGACGAGTTGGGGTGGGCACATGAAATGTTACTTTTCTTGGTGATTTATTACATTTCCGATTTTTCAAATGTTCATTTTCTCCATTTGCTTAAAAATCATTAAAAAAGTGGCCTGATTATGCGGCGTATGGTACGCTGCGGGTTGGCTAGTAATTAATTAATAAGAATTAGGTCTTTTTGCTTTAACTCCATTTTGAGGTCTCATCATCTAGAAGCTTTCATAGGTTGCTAGGAGGCTTTACAGAATGTTGCACCATTCTGACGTCTCTAATGTCCATAGGATCATCTGAATTCCTAAAAACAAAGATCTTCCATTATTTTGGTTTGTATTTGAAATTCTCTGTTGTCACACACGTGTGAATAGGAGACATCTGAAGGGTTTGGAGAATAATGGTAACACATCTGTCCAAGGGGTGGCGAGGTGCATTAATGCTCTTTCTAAGTTCCCTGCAGACCTTTCCCGGGAAATCCCACTAGGAGCCACTGCCTCAACTCGGGACACGCCACTTCTGGTCCCGGCCCCGGGCCCGAGGACGACATCACTTCCGGTCCTGGCCCCAAGGACAACATCACTTCCCACAGACTTCCTATAAAGCCTCACTCCCTTCCTCTGGAATTCAGTTCTGTTTTGGACTCTGTCTTGTAAACTTTACTTGCTACCAACCTTTTTACTTTTTGCAGCCTGGAACACATTATACGGGTGGCTGCCCCAAACCTTTACAGTGTCTTGGGTCTCTTCTTGTCACAGTGGCATAGTCTGCAGGATGATGTCCCTGAAGAAACCTGGACAGGACCCTAAAACAATCTAGGTAGGAAAGTACCAGGGCCGAGTTTCTGGGCGGGGAGTGCGTCGGGGGGTCAGGAAAGACCCGGTGCAGGCTCCGCTCCACAAGGGCAAAACTGGGCTTAAGCCCTAACTGGTGAAGAGTTTTGAAGGGACCCACAGGCGTGGGCTGGTTTCTGGGGAGGACGAAAAAGGGGCTCATTATGCTCTCCTCGGTGGGAAAGCTGAGCTGCCCATCGGGACCAAGGTCCCTGATAAGGATGGGCTTTACCCGGGCCAGCAGATGAAGGGACTACAATACTAGGAGTTCAATCCAAAGAGGTCACTTCCTGAGCAAGCTATGGCTCTCTGGGAGCAGGTTAGTCTGTGGCTATGGCCATTTGATTTGACTCCATTACAAATTGTGAAGCAGGTTGCCTGCTTTTTGCTGCTGCAGCATTTACTACAGGACTTTACTCAGCAGGCCTGGGGTGACTTCCACTCCATGGAGGAGCTTATATGGCTCATAAAGACCCCAGGGCCAGCCTTGAAACCTGGGGTGGGGGCAGAACAGCCCTTTAGTGGAATCCATGGGAGCTACATCCCACTTAAGAAGTCCCTCCTGCACAATTTGGAGCCTGTTCCGAAGTTCCTGGACTGACTAGCGTGTGACCTGTCTGGAAACGAGGCGGACTGCAGAGGGACGCAGGGATGTTGTTTGTGTGCCCTTAGCGATCCTCTGGCAGATACCCAGTAACAGTAATGTGTCCGTCGTTTTTTGCCGTTATGTTTTACTGTGACAATGGATTAAAAGAAAGATCAGCTTTAGGTGTATACACGGAGACATCCGCGTGTATAAATCCGCCCGGTGTTACATTTGTCTGGGAGGAACCCTTAAAAGACTCCACGCCGTGTAAAGAGTCGGCAGAGAGTGAGACGGAGGGCCAAGATGGTGACGTAGAAACTCCTGAACCGTCGAGGGCTGCTATGTCATCTACTAGCGCCCCGGCAGCTTGGGAGGAATCTCTGCCCCTTGAGGTCAGACTGGACCTTCTCTTTGAGTTGTAATTTCAGTTTAAAGCGACACCAGCTTCTTTCAAGAGAGAACAATGGAATGACGACTCTCTGATACACGCAAAGAATGCAGTGGTTCTCGTCAACGGCCAACGCACGCATCAGCCCATGCCACAGGGACCTCACTTCCTTATTGAAAATGACCTGTTACATTGGGTCACGGAGCATGAAGAGAAGGACTGGAAGTTACTGCTAATCCCGTGAACCTATCGGCGGCAGATCTGTGAGTTAGCGCACTCCCACCTTCTTGGAGGCCATCTCGGCTCCAACAAAACACTGGAGTGAATCAAGCTCCGGTTTTTCTGGCAGGGGATTAATGAGGAGGTTCACTGTTTTTGCATTTCCCGTCCGGAGTGTCAACTGCGGCAAATTCCCAGGAGGGACCATGCTCCTCTTGTCCCCCTTCCCCTGATTGATGTTCCTTTTGACCGAATTGGGGTCGATATAGTAGGACCCTTGGAACCCTCAGCCCGAGGACATAAATATATACTAGTCCTCGTGGATTATGCGACCCAATACCCAGAGGCCGTTCCCTTGCGCTCGGCTACTTCTAAAGTAATCACACGGTAACTAGTAGGGGTTTTTGCATGAGTTGGCATCCCTAGAGAAGTCCTAATGGACCAAAGGAAGCCTTTTACCTCAGAAATGTTCAAGGAGACTGCCAAGTTACTGAAGATAAAGCAGTTAAAAACCGCGGTGTATCATCCTCAAACCAATGGGTTAGTTGAGAGATTCAATCAGACTCTCAAGCAGATGCTTCGTAAGGTGGTCAGCGAGGATGGGAGGAATTGGGATCAACTCCTCCCTCTCATTCTCTTTGCCTACTGGGAAGTCCCCCAAGCCTCTATGGGCTTCTCATCATTTGAGTTGTTATACAGACGATAGCCCCGGGGTATATTGGATATCTTAAAGGAGGGCCTGGAAGGATTGGCTCTTCCCTCGACAAATATTCTAGAATATATTGTACAGTTACGCGATAGATTTGATAAAATTAGACCCATTCTAAAGAGCCATATGGAGGAGGTGCAAGCAGCACAGGCCCGCCTTTATGACCGTGGCACGACTCTTCTGGAGTTCTGTCCGGGGGATCGGGTCATGGTATTGGTTCCCACCTCTCACTCCAAATTTCTCGCCCATTGGCAGGGCCCTTATGAAATTAAAGAAAGGAAGGGATTGGTGGACTATTTGGTGAAACAACCCAATCGTCAACCAAGCGAGCAGATGTATCATGTGAACCTGCTGAAACCGTGGAAGGAGAGGGACCCGATCCCTCCTCTGGTCAGCCCTGCTCACTCTTTGCTCAAACAGATCCCCTTAATTTTGGCAAGCAATTATCTTCCAGGCAGAGGCAGGAGCTGTAAACAGCTATCTTCTTCATCCCAGAGGTGGTGAGTGAACAACCTGGCCGGGCCTCTCTGGTTGCGCATGACATATTGACTGACCCGGGGGTGATCGTCCGACAGCGGCCCTATAGACTCCCGGAGGCAAAGAAAGCTGGGGTGGAACTGGAAATCAAGCAAATGCTGGAGCTAGGAGTGATTGAGGAGAGTTTTAGTCCCTGGTCCAGTCCCATCTTCTTGATTGCTAAGCCCAATGGCAGTTGGAGATTTTGCAATGACTTCTGTCGGCTTAATCAGGTTTCTCAGTTCGATGCTTATCCCATGCCTTGCGTGGATGACCTCCTTGAGTGGCAGGGACCAGTTAGGTTCCTGACCAAACTTGACATGTTGAAGGGGTACTGGCATGTTCCTTTAACGTAGTCCACGAAGGCTAAAACCGCATTTAGCACCCCTAGCGGGCACTGGCAGTATCGTGTCCTTCCATTCGGGTTACACGGGGTGCCTGCAACTTTCCAGCGTCTGGTGGACAAAGTGCTCCGACCCCATAACATGTATTGTGCTGCCTACCTGGATGACATTGTCATCTATTCCAGCACGTGGAAGACACATGTATAGCAGGTCACAGCGGTATTGCAGGCACTAGGAGAGGCCGGGCTTCCAATCAATCCCAAGAAATGTTTCTTTGGGTTGAGAGAGGCTAAATACTTGGGCTACCTGGTGGGCCGGGGTACTGTGAGGCCACAGTGTTCCAAATTAAATGCCATACTGACATGGCCCTGTCCACAAAACAAGCAGCAGGTCTGATCATTTCTCGGTTTGGCTGGGTACTACCGCTGGTTTGTGCCTCGTGTCTCTGAAAGAGCAGCACCCTTGACCGACTTGAAGAAGAAAAGAGCTCCCAACCTAGTGGTATGGTCTAGCAAGGCGGAAAGCTGCATGCGGTGACTTGAAAAAGGCACTAGCTTCAGCACCTATATTAATAGCCCCTAACTTTTCTCTTCCATTTGTCCTCCAGACGGACGCTTCGGACACAGGCTTGGGAGCCATGTTGAGCCAAAGCGTTGACGGTGTTGAACACCCCGTAATGTACCTAAGCCGGAAACTGTTGGACCAAGAGACCAGGTACGCAGTGGTGGAGAAGGAAGCCCTGGCAATTAAGTGGCTGATTACGCAGTTGCAGTACAATCTTTTGGGTCGGGTGTTCACTCTGGTGATGGACTGTGCACCCCTAAAGTGGATGGCCCTTCACAAGGAGTCGAATCCGTCAGTCACCAGGTGGTTTCTTGACCTGCAGCAATACAAGTTTTCGCTCGTTCATCGGCAGGGGTCTCTTCATGCCAACGCTGACGCCCTCTCCCGGGATCACGACCTCTTGGTACAGGCCACTTGACCCGACGAGTCTGGGCTGAGGGGAGAGTCTTGTCACACACGTGTGAATAGGAGGCAGCTGAAGGGCTTGCAGAATAATGGTAACACATCTGCCCAGGGGGTGGCGGGGTGCACTAACACTCTTTCTAAGATCCCTGCAGACCTTTCCCGGGGAATCCCACCAGGAGCCTCTGCCTCGACTTGGGACACGCCACTTCCAGTCCCGGCCGCAAGGACGACATCACTTCCGGTCCCGGCCTTCCTATAAAGCCTCACTCCCTTCCTCTGGAATTCAGTTCTGTTTTGGACTCTGTCTTATAAACTTTAATTGCTCCCAACCTTTTTACTTTTTGCAGCCTGGAATACATTATACGGGTGGCTGCCCCAAACCTTTACAATGTCTTGGGTCTCTTCTTGTCACACTGTTTACAACCTCACTCTCCTTTGACTTATGATACTAAGTTCTAGTTTTTGCTTTGGAGTCTCTCACAGATCTGCCTTTCTGGTTAGTGACTTGTGGCCTGTTTTCCTGACTACACATCTTCTTCTTACTTTTACCAGTCCTTTCCCTTTCTGACTCTGACAGTCTTGGTGTCAGTTCACATTTTATTGCATTTTGGCAGTCATCCAATGTGATGCCTGACAATACATGTGCCTGTACTAATTTTTTTTCAGATATGGGGACTTCAGAAGCAGTCTCACCCTCTCTTATTCCTTTCTTTATTCTGTCCTGGTTTGACAAGCACAAGACATCTTTATGGTGATGGAAAACATAATGAAGACTTCTATAAAAACTCACAATAATGAATTAGATTTAATAACAAGACCTTTGTAGACTTAAAATACTTTAAGCAGTTATGCATCCAGGCTTGAAGGGGCTTATCCTTATCATCATCTACACTTTTACAGAAGGCATCTTTAAAGTAATCTTCTAAATACATTTCCTATTTTTGCCTGTAATGATTTGACTGTCATTTATTAATTTTGCATTTTAGAAATAGTGGGTTTGTATTGTTTGTTTGGGCCAAAATACACTGTTAAGAACACCTAGTGTTGGCAATTACTATATTCCAACGGGAGTGAGCAACTGAAAATGGACACTTTCAACAGTAGCATTATGGTGAGCAGGCACCTGCTTTTGCAACTGGTATAGATGTTGAGTGATGCTCACGTTTGAAGAGAGATGTTTGGTCAGCTGTCCACATGCGGATTAAGCCATACATGTGGGGTGTAATAAAGCAGCCATACTTGAGTACAGTATAATATACTTGGTGTAGTCAGTGGTGGCATTTTGGGGGTAACCATGGCCCATAGTTATCTTTATATATAATCTTCATTTGGATCTTGATATTTGTTTGTCCACTAATTCACTGCCTTGTGTGGTGTTCCTGCTGTGTTCAGTAGAGGGCAGTAGTGATGGAGGAGAGGAAGTGAGGGGGAGGATCATTGGATGAGGTTGGAGTGTGGTGATTAAAGAAGATTGAACTAAAGGAGACTACGTGCTGTTTGTACAGGCTGAATACACAACACCTTGGTTGTTACTTTTGTTTACAAACACTGTCGATAGCACTCTTTGTGTTTAGATCTGGCGTCGACACCGTGCTTTGTGTTTAGATCTGGCGTCGACACCTGCTTCGTTGTCGAGACTGTGGTTTTTTGTGCTTCTATCGACTGTCATTGGCAGCACTTCGTCCAAATCGAATGTTCACCCACTTCTTGGAGTCGGCAGTCAGAGTATATAAGTCGGGCACACTTCTGTGATTTTCCATCAGTCAGCGTTCGGAGTTCAAGAAAGAAGCATTGGTTCTTCCTTACTCTTTGGATTGCCACAAAGCAACCTGCGAGATTGGAGAAAGGTTGAGAAGAGATCGTGACAGGAAACGACAGCATCATGAAAACGAGACGGACTGTGAACGGAGAGAAGCAGAAATGCTCTTCTACCACTACATAATTACTATTCGGACAGTGATTTCGAGTAGGCCGTTCCTATCGAATCAATGTCCAAGGGTTTTGTTTTCTAATTTTGTTTCCCTTATAAAAAATCATAATGCTGTGCGACGAAGGGCCCAGTTCACGACTGGCAGCCGCGTTTAAACAGGGAGCCCTTCACAGACAACTTTAACACGCACAACGTAGTTGGGCGCACATGGCTAGTTCTAAAGTAAAAAACATAATGGTTTAGAACAAGAAAGATCTAAAGAAGCCTTGATGGCCATTGGCTGGGTGATTGCAGCCGGTGGCTATTGTGTTCTCCATATTTACTAATCCAGTAAAATAACCACCCCCAAAATATATACAGGCAGTACAGAAAAAGAAATTAGATGATAAGAACATTAAAAAGCAGCTGGTCAAATTGGCTAGATGCTGCTCACAGCCATAAACAAATTAAAGGAAGGATTGAAAAAAACATGAAAAGGACTTTAGACAACTTAGAATAGGAAAACAACTGAAAGTTGGCAGTTCAGAGTGTTGCTCATTGGCAGAGTAAATGTATGAACCTCTCAATAAGAATGGTAAAGATTAAGAGGGAAGCTGCCCTGTATAATCTGTGAGTGCCCATTGCTAAAATGCATGCCTTTGTAGCTGGGTCATGGGACCAAGAAAAATTGGATGACAATAACTGAGCTGACAAGTGAGAGAGGGAAGAGGAAGAGATCAAACACAAGGTTTAGGGCAAGCCACCTCAGCTTCCAAAAACAACAAGAAAGTCAGACCAGTAGTAGGTGAAAAGAAAAAATGAAAGATGGGACACAATGGCACCATGCTTATGTAGTAAACTTTTAGAGAGTTTGAACAAGGCAAACTATTAGACATGAACAGAGAAAGCAGTATCTGATGGCGGCTGAGAACACTTACATTGGATTCATACAAGACTTCTCTTAGCAGAGCTACACAAAGCAGTACAATGACCCCAGAGCAAGTTTAATCAGATCAAAGTATTAATTTTACTGAACAGGAATTTCAGAAGTGGGCTGTGGAGGAAGATATGAAATGGGTTTTTCAATGCGCCTTATCATCCATAGGACAAGTAAAGTTATAGTCTTCACAGCTACAGGGTGGAATATGCAGTAGGACTTGTCAGAGACAGTTGTGCTGAATTTTAGCTTGCATGAAGTTCTCATTTTAAAATGAACTAATTTAAACAAGGGGAGCTCAATACCACTATTGCCTTGATCCAAAAAAATTTTAAGTAATAGCTATAGTACCTTGTAGTAAAGTATGGATCAGTAGCTCAGGCAAAGAGCCCAAGAAGAAAAATATACTTTTCCATCCCTCTTTATAGCAAAAGTAAATTCACTAACTTACTTTGTTTGAGCTGAGGTTACAGCACTAGCAACAATGGACAAAGTTCATACTGCTATAATTCAACAAATGACACAATTCTTATTACCTTTAACCAAAGCAGAGGTTTGACACTAAATACTCATGTGAAGATAAAGAGGAAAAAGCTAAGTATACGCTCAATTAAGTTAATAGTAGTTATAAAATGTATACTAATGGGGGAATCTAAGAAGTAGTGTGAGCCATGGTAAAGTGAAGCATGTGGTTCAAATAAGGGGTGTATATTTTTCAGTTGTACAGGTACTATACTGTATTAGGGATGCCAGTATCCAATATAACATTGTGGGTGACTAGGAAAGCTACTCAGAAAAAGAGATAAATACCACAAATATATGCTATAAAATTAAGAAGATAGGAGCATCTTCACAGGTAAACACACCCACACCATTATTAACACATACACCACAGCCACTTCAGAGGTAGGAACTGAAACACATATAACTCCTCTGAACTACAGCAAGAGTCAAGTGTCCTTTCAGCACCTATGAGAACCCTTTGACTTGACTCCACTTGCACCTACTTCAACTATGGGGCTAGATAGAATGAATGCTGAGGAATTGACCACTGTCATATTTTGGCCTTTTAAAAAATAAGGGTGTCTATGGAATTTACTTCTTCTACTATAATTTTGACATCTTGTGGCAAAATAAGATCTAGCAATTGGACATTTATGACAAACGCACATGCCGGCAGGTGGGAAAAGTCCAACATAATAGGGCAACTGTACTGGACAAAGAGACATTCATGGTGCAAATCGTTATGGAATTAGCAAGGGTTGAGGAGGGAGAATCTTTTACTGAGACTACTAGCATAACTGAGTTTCTGCATGCAATCAAATGACAAGAATGCATAATGGGTCCTCCTGCTAGGTTAGTTTGGTGATAGGTTGGCTGCTGTCCTTGTCAAATTGTGCGAAGTAGTAATTGAGGTAATCAGGAAGAAATTAATTTCCAATGTTGGTTGAACAGGTGTTACCCTTGTAGTCTGTGATGGACCTAATGTCCTGCCACATGCATCAGCTGTTAAAATGCTCCTCTATTTTTGCTTTGCAGCAGCACTTACCTCCTTAATGCCTTTCCTCAAATTGGACATGGCTGTTTTGTAAGTCACTGGTCTTGCATATAGAAAGCAATGTCATGTGACTTAAAAAGGTTTAGGACCTCCCTGTTCATCCAGGGTCTCCTATTATGGAAGTATGGATGCTCTTAGCAATAGTGACATTGTCCACACAGAAGTTAATGTAAGATAAAATAGAGGAAGCATAGGTGTATCTGTCTGTTTGAACAGTTCCCAATCTGTATCATCAGTTATGGCTCCCTCAGTACATACTTTGACTCCCTGCACATTAGGTTTTGTCCTGGCAATAAGAGATTTTTATGCCAGAGTCAAGAATGAAGAATTGTGATCAGAACCATAGGGGGAGGTTGACATTGTATAAGCATTCGCTACATGATGGTAAATTTCATCTACCTAGTTCAATGTCACAGAGAGTCAGGGATCATCCCAGCAGCACTGTGTAAGGCAAGAAGCAAAAATGGTGGATGGTACGCCAGAACTTTGCAAAACTCAATCATGCATCCAATCAGAAAACAGCGTGCTGCATGTAATCCAGTAAAAGAAACCTATAAATAAAGTATTTTTTCAGTTTTAATCTGGTAATATGCTATAAATATTTTGAATCAGCATGATCTGGTAGTGCAGCAGCCAGTGTCCATATCACAAATCTTGTGGGGCTCAGGTTGGAGCCTATAGCGGCACCTACCTCTTTCAATACAGCTGTATAGTATGTAACATGATATGCTGAAAGCCGGTTGATCACAATCACTCAACTTCCTAAACTGTATGGTAGCTAATGTAAGGATAGGCCTTTATCACTTCAGCGCTCCACCTTATGTTCCCCTTTTGACATAATCATCTTTAAAAAGTCAAGTATATATACAGTATATGTTGTGAAAGAAACAGCTGGACACAAAATGAATGTTTGGGGCAGCCACCCATATAGTTTCCCTAGCTGCAAAAGGCTTTAAAGTAAAGTACAATGTGTACTGGTCAGAGTCCAAAACAGAACTGTTTAAGAATGGAGGATGAGGGGTTTTTATAGCTGGATCACAGGAAGTGACGTCCTCGGGGCAAAGACAGGAAGGATTTCTCGTGTTTAGTCTGCGGAGAGAAAAGAGAGAGGTTCAGTGTACCCCACCACCCCCTGGCCTGGCATAGAATTGTTGTTTCCTGGTCCCTTTGGTTGACTCCCAAGCGCATGTGTGTGATAATGCATAAAAGGCAGTTACAAGGCAATTTAAGTGAAATCAGAAAAAAAATATGCTTAAAAAGGAACGAAGCAAAGATGAAAACAGCAATGACCTTCTTCCTCCCCAACACACAACAATTCCTATAAGTGTGAACAGAAATATATACAGTGAAACACATGCCCCAGCTCCTGCCAAATTTCACACAATGGTCCAGTTTGAGCTGTCTTATTGTATTAGATGGATGAATTGTACAAGTAAAATGAAAGAATCTGAATTTTTAAATGTAAAATGTTTCCACAGACAGTACTGTTAACTTCAGTGAGGTCACAGGGGTCCACTAGTTGTAACAAAGAACAATGCAGGATTTGCTGGATTACTTTCCCAGGAAACGCACACTGTCCCTCACCTATTTAGACAGGTCCTTGTAGCTGTACTTCCTTTTACATGGCCAATGCAGATGCTAATCCATTTACCTCAGAAATTTAACGTCCAGCCTTCAGGGGTGCCGCTGCATGTATGGGCTATCTACTCTACCCGCACAAGCAGACCATACAGACAAGTGGCAAACACATACCATTTTCTATGTGGCGGTGCTGCAAGTATGCATTGCACTTACTGTACTTCTGAGTGTTCATTGCTTTTCAACTCTTGCTCACACTCAAATTTAAGACAAGTTTGATTTTCTTGTGATGAGTTGCAGAATGCTATTAGTGACTCATCGGGGATGTCACAGTATATGCATGGTTTGCTAGGATTATGCAAATGAAGTCTGCAACTGAAAATCTCACTTAAGGTTGTGTTGTGTGAAGTTGTGATGTGTGTAGATATCACATTTTGAAAGCTTCAGCATTAGCTGAGCACAAATACTGGACAAAAAATTACTCACCTCTGGCTAAATCTTATGTAATAGAGTGTAACTCCTCCATAAACCAAAGAAGTGCTGCAATTCTGTCTGGTGAGGATGGCACCAGTTTGTGAATGTAGGCAACATCACTTTTTATCCACCAGCCCCAAATCCAGCAGTTCAGCCAGACTGATGGCTCTGTCTGTATTTTACACACTGCTCCAAATAGTCCAATAAAGTTTCTATGGGATTTAAAGCTGGGAATTTTGTGGGTTAGTCGAGATGCAAGAATGCTTCCAAATGTACCAGTCACAATGTATCATTAAAAACAAGCAGAAAACAAAACAAATTTTATAAGGTGCTTATATATTTTGGTCATATATGAACTAGTTGAACTTGTACGTGTAAATTATTATCCCAAATATTAGTACAATAAAGCAAATGAGAGATGGCTGAAGTCACCTTAGACTACACACACATAAAGGGAAGGAATTCTTCTTTCTCTGTTGCAGAATTTACTTTTCTGCAGTCCCAACACAAAATTTACCTGTGCTGCATGTTGCATGCTATATTTAGGGTCGAGAGAAGCCGAAAATGTTTAGAACAATGACATGTCACATAGATTTGCCAGTAACAGTGAACAAATTAACTTGGGCATCTTTGCTTTTTATTATTTGCTCCTCAAGCTGCTGCCCTTGGCCAACATGAAGTTATGCTTTCCTGTTATGCATTTTGTGGACTTGTATTTGCATGCACACTCTGATTGTTGGTGCTTTTAAACTTTTCTTTTTCTTGTCCCAGAAATTTTTGATTACTCTGTAGGTGAACTTTAATATTTATGGGGTTTTAGAATAAATTTGTATATCAGACAATGTACCCTGCTCCATGACATATAATGACACCTTAAATTCTCTCACACCTCCTCATCAGTGTCTTTGTTTTCCAAATATGTCAATCAGCACAAGCAGCAAACAGCCTTCTATCCCATCCCCCAGTGAGGCAGCTGAAGTCAAGTCAGGCAAAAAATTCTCAGAGCTTTCGCTTTATCTAGGAGTTAGGTGTCTGGAATTGTATAGGGTAAATAATATATTGTTATTTGGAATACATACATTTCATGTGTGCTCTGTGTCTACAATGATCTGGGTAAATGTAGGATGGAAGGAATTGCGAGGCAAGAAATGTTGAACACATAACTACTACAGAAACTTTTTTCATGTTATAGTAATTATGACAAAAAGCTGATATGAAGTGTATAATGTGTGAAGACTGAAGTCCAAATATCAAATAAACGCTTTCACAAAAGATATAACAAAACAAATGAGCTTTTCATTCAAGAATATAACTGAAGAAAAAGAAATTATTCAATTTACTTGTTGCTGTCAATGTGTAAAAATTGAAGCCCAAATATCAGTCAACACAAAGTAGACATGGCTGGTGCAGAGGTAAGAACTACTGTCTTGTAATCAAAAGGTTGTGGGTTTGATCCCAGGTCTCCGCTGCATTTACTGTTTTGAGAATTTAGCTGCTATTATTATTACTTTTCAATAATTAAAAAATACATTTGATTTGAGTCTGTAACATCTTGTGAAATTATATTATTTACCCTATACAATTGCAAAACAAAGACACTGATGAGGAGGTGTGAGGGAATTTAAGGTGGCCCTGCATTACGAATATTTTCATAGGCTTCAGGGATTCTAGTGTTGATTAAGAGCTAAAAAAGAAGCTGCAAAGGAAAAATAGCTATATAAGGTGTATAGGACTAATAACTCTAAAGTGAATCGTGGGCATGTGAGAACATTACAAAGGATATTAAGGAGGCTAAAAGACAGTTGGAGACAAATATAGCAGATAAGTTGAAAGATGACCCTAAGAGAATCTTTTAGTATTTTAGCAGTAAAAGACCAGTCAAGGAGGAGGTGAAGTGCATCAGGAATAGTGAAAGGGAATTAAAAGATACAGACAGTGAAATAGCGGAAGCTCTAAATTTGCATTTTTCTGAGGTCTTTACAAATGAGGAAGTGGATAACCATCCAGCAGTAAATGGGACAACTAAGGAGGTACGTAAAGATTAAGAAATGGTCGAGGGAGAAGTACCACTCAGATTATATAGGCTGAAATCAAAACAAATCACCAGGACCAGATAATATTTACCCTTGAATTCTTAAGGAGACTAGCGAGTACATATATCAACCCTTGACACATATTTTTAGGAAGTCACTATACACTGGGGAGATTCCGAAAGATTGGCAAATGGCAAATATTATCCCATTATATAAAAAGGGTGACTGCGCAGATCCAAGCAACTATAGGCCAGTAAGTTTAACGTGCATCACAAGAAAGTTAACGGAAGGAATTATTAAAGTTAAGATTGAGCATTACATAGAAAGTAGAGGAGTTTTTCTGAACAGTCAGCATGAGTTCAGAAGTGGGAGGTCATGTTTTACTAACATGCTGGAATTCTATGAGGAAACAACAAAAGGATATGAGTGAAAGGGAGCTTATGTTATTATTTATATTGACAGTCAGAAAGCATTTGATAAGATGCCATATGAGAAGTTAGGCATCAAACTAAAAGAAGTAGAAGTTCAGGGTGATGTTTGAGGTTGGGTGCAGAATTGGCTCAGACACAGGAAGCAGAGGGTAATGGTACAAGAAACCGTATCAGAACTGGCTGATGTTAAGAGTGGAGTTCCACAAGGGTCAGTGCTAGACCTGCTGCTATTTTTAATATATATATAAATGATTTGGATAGGAATATAAGTAGCAAACTGGTTAAGTTTTAAGATGATGCTGTGATAGGTGGATTGGCAGATAATTTGGAATCCATTAAATCATTACAGAAGGACATGGGCAGCATACAGGCTTGTAGAGATTTGTGGCAGTAAATGTACGGTATTACACATAGGAAGCAAAAATGCTATGTTTGAATACACAATAGGAGGTCTGAAAATCAAGAGTACACCTTCTGATAAAGATTTAGGAGTCGTAGTGGACTCTATGCTATCAACTTCCAGACAGTATTCAGAAGCCATTAAGAAGGCAAACAGAATGTTAAGTTATATGGCATGATGAAGTAAAAGGAAGTCATATGAGAAGTTAAGCATGAAACTAAAAGAAGCAGAAGTTCAGGGTGTAGTGTATAGATGGGTGCAGAACTGGCTAAAACAAGAAGCAGAGGGTTATGGTGTGAGAATCCTTAGAATTGGATAAAATTAAGAGTGATGTCCCTCAGAGCTCTGGATAGGAGTATAAATAACATTTTGGTTGAGTTTGCAGATGATACCAAACAAGGTAGATTGACAAACAATCTACAACTTAATATTGTTTTTTTGTATCAGTATGCTGCTGCTGGAGTATGTGAATTTCCCCTTGGGATTAATAAAGTATCTATCTATCTACAGTGCATCTGGAAAGTATTCACAGCGCATCACTTTTTCCACATTTTGCTATGTTACAGCCTTATTCCAAAATGGATTAAATTCATTTTTTTCCTCAGAATTCTACACACAACACCCCGTAATGACAACGTGAAAAAAGTTTACTTGAGATTTTTGCAAATTTATTAAAAATAAAAAAATTGAGAAAGCACATGTACATAAGTATTCACAGCCTTTGCCATGAAGCTCAAAATTGAGCTCAGGTGCATCCTGTTTCCCCTGATCATCCTTGAGATGTTTCTGCAGCTTAATTGGAGTCCACCTGTGGTAAAGTCAGTTGACTAGACATGATTTGGAAAGGCACACACCTGTCTATATAAGGTCCCACAGTTGACAGTTCATGTCAGAGCACACACCAAGCATGAAGTCAAAGGAATTGTCTGTAGACCTCCGAGACAGGATTGTCTCGAGGCACATATCTGGGGAAGGTTACAGAAAAATTTCTGCTGCTTTGAAGGTCCAAATGAGCACAGTGGCCTCCATCATCCATAAGTGGAAGAAGTTCGAAACCACCAGGACTCTTCCTTGAGCTGGCCGGCCATCTAAACTGAGCGATCGGGGGAGAAGGGCCTTAGTCAGGGAGGTGACCAAGAACCCGATGGTCACTCTGGCAGAGTTCCAGAGGTCCTCTGTGGAGAGAGGAAAACCTTCCAGAAGGACAACCATCTCTGCAGCAATCCACCAATCAGGCCTGTATGGTAGAGTGGCCAGATGGAAGCCACTCCTTAGCAAAAGGCACATGGCAGCCCACCTGGAGTTTGCCAAAAGGCACCTGAAGGACTCTCAGACCATGAGAAAGAAAATTCTCTGGTCTGATGAGACAAAGATTGAACTCTTTGGTGTGAATGCCAGGCGTCATGTTTGGAGGAAACCTGACACCATCCCTACAGTGAAGCATGGTGGTGGCAGCATCATGCTGTGGGGATGTTTTTCAGCGGCAGGAACTGGGAGACTAGTCAGGATAAAGGGAAAGATGACTGCAGCAATGTACAGAGACATCCTGGATGAAAACCTGCTCCAGAGCGCTCTTGACCTCAGACTGGGGCGACGGTTCATCTTTCAGCAAGGAGTGGCTTCAGGACAACTCTGTGAATGTCCTTGAGTGGCCCAGCCAGAGCCCAGACTTGAATCCGATTGAACATCTCTGGAGAGATCTTAAAATGGCTGTGCACCGACGCTTCCCATCCAGCCTGATGGAGCTTGAGAGGTGCTGCAAAGAGGAATGGGCGAAACTGGCTAAGGATAGGTGTGCCAAGCTTGTGGCATCATATTCAACAAGACTTGAGGCTGTAATTGCTGCCAAAGTTGCATCGACAAAGTATTGAGCAAAGGCTGTGAATACTTATGTACATGTGATTTCTCAGTTTTTTTATTTTTAATAAATTTGTAACAACCTCAAGTAAACTTTTTTCATGTTGTCATTATGGGGTGTTGTGTGCAGAATTCTGAGGAAAAAATGAATTTAATCCATTTTGGAATAAGGCTGTAACATAACAAAAGGTGCAAAAAGTGATGCATTGTGAATACTTTCTGGATGCACTCTATCTATCTATCTATCTATCTATCTATCTATCTATCTATCTATCTATCTATCTATCTATCTATCTATCTATCTATCTATCTATCTATCTATCTATCTATCTATCTATCTACAATCCACTGAACAATTACAAAGGGACTTACAGTATATAGTATGTAAGCTTGGGCAGATTTGTAGCAGATGAAATGCAATGGAAATAAATGTAAAGTATTACACATAAAAATATGGGATTTACATACACAATGGGAGGTCTGAAAATTGAAAATACTACTTGGAAGAAGGTTTTAGAAGTTGTAGAGTACTCAACACTATCAACTACTAGACAGTGTTCAGAAGCCATTAAGAAGGCTAAAAGAATGTTAGGTTATATTGCACGGTGTGTAGAGTACAAGTCCAAAGAGGTTATGCTCAAGCTTTATATTGCACTGGTGAGGCCACATCTGCAGTAATGTGTGCAGTTTTGGTCTCCAGGCTACAAAAAGGACATAGCATTGCTAGAAAAGGTCCAGAGAAGAGTAACCAGGAGTCATTCCAGAGCTAGAGAGGGTGAATTATGAAGAATGATTGAAAGAGTTGAACCTTTTCAGTTTAAGCAAAAGAAAATTAAGAGATGCCATGATTGAAGCATTAAAATTATTATGGGAATTAGTACAGTGGATTGAGACTGTTATTTTAAAATGAGTTCATCAAGAACACAGGGACACAGTTGGAAACTTGATAAGGGTAAAGTTCACACAAATATTGGGAAGTTTGTCTTTACAAAGAGAACCATAGACACTTGGAATAAGCTACCAAAAAGCATGTTAGGCATGGAAGGTTTTCATACAGTTTAACTAAAAAAAGAAAAGGATGAAGCTTCAGGAAATTCTAAACAGAGATGGCTATCAACTGCAGGAAACCGTACAATGCAGGAAGCAATAACCCAGTGTTTAGTTCTGCTGCTTTAGGAGAATGGGTTTAAATGTCAGATTTGAATTTTCATAATCCCCTAGTGTTGCCATGCATTTTGTTCTGAGAGCTCAGGGTTTTTCTCAAACATCTAAAGTACTTGTATGTTAGGTTGACTAGTGATTTTGTATTGCCCCACTGTCATTATGCATTTGTGTATATGTGAGTCTGCCCTGCAGTGAACTGGCATGCTGCACAGTGTTGGTTCCTGGCTTGTACCCTAAGCTGCCATGACAGGTTCTGGCTTCCCTGTGACCCTGGAATTGTTCTGCCTCAGAATGAGACAGTTCTATTTGTTAATAATGGGGTCGGGAGATGAAACGTCGTCAAGAAGTCAACCGGGATCAAAAGCAAAAATCATTATGGTCTGTCATCAAGATTAGAATGTTAGAGAAATAATACCAAAAATTTCTTAGCCTGAAAGAGTTCAAATCACAAAAATGATACACCAATGTAGTGCAGTAAATGGGGTAGTTTTTAACCTGGTTACTGTCAGTTATCCCAGTATCCACACGGATTACTCTGGTTTCCTTCTGAATGGTAAAACAACATATGTTAATTGGTGTCTTTACTACATTAGCCCATTAATGGAATGTTGTCCCAGCTAAGGTTGCTTCTTGCTTTGCAGCTGATATTACAAGGGTAGTTCTCAGCTCATCATATGCCTGAGATAGAAGAAGCAACTTCAAAATAATTGATGGATTGTTTATCATCCTTCGTAAAATGGGAAGCCAGCCTTGGTGACTTAGTGTCGACTCAATTCGTCTTTATAAAGATTGAGTCCCAAGGAATAGCCAACAAAGAGCCATTATTATATCATATATTAGTACCAAAATGACAGATATTAGTTTAGCAGTGTTTTTACTCAAACATAATTTGATACTGGTCAAATATGTAAGTATTTACAGTCATGAGAAAAAGTAGATACACCCCATTAAAAGTTTTTTTTTCTTTTTTAACATACAGCATCCTGTATAATATTTGGGACATAGACACATTTTTCATTAATTTGCCCCTCAACTCCACAGTTTATAATTGCAAATCAAACAATTCATACATGATTAAACTGCACGTTGCAGAATTTCTTTTAAGGGTATTTGCATACATTTTGGTCCCAGGTAGAAAAGACAATATGTTTTATACATAGTCCAGTATACAATGGCCAGTATATTAAAGCAGTCATATTTAGTACTTTGTTACATATCCCTTGCATGCAATGAGTGATTGAAGTCTGTGATTCATAGACATCACCAGGTGCTGAGTATCTTCTCTGGTGATGCTCTGCCAAGCCTCTAATGCATCCATCTTTAGCTCCTGCTTGCTTTCGGGGATCCCATTAAGTTTTCTCTTCAGCATATGGAAAGCATGCTCAAATGGATTTAAATCGGGTGCCTGGCTTGGCCATTCAAGAATTTGCAGTATTTTCACTTTGAAAACTCCTGTGTTGCCTTAGCCCTGTGTTTGGGATCATTGTAGAATGAAGCGCCATCCAATGATTTTGGAAGCATTTACTGGAACTTGAGCAGATAAGATGTTTCTATACACCTCAGAATTCATTGTGTCTCTGCCATCAGCAATTACATCATCAATGAAGATAAGTGTGCCAGTAACTGTATCAACCATACATGCCTGAGCCATAACACCCCACCCCATCCATGTTTAACAGATGAGGTGGTCTGCTTTGGATTTTGAGCTGTTCCTTTTCATCTCCCACTTTGCTCATTTCACTCTGATACAAGTTCATCTTCATTTTCTCTGTCTTTTTCCAGAATTCTGCAGGCTGCTTTAAGTATTTTGCAAAATGTAATCTGGCCATTCTGTTTTGGTGGCTAATCAGTGGCTTGCATCTTGAAGTGTGGCCTCTGTATTTCTGTTTCTGAAGTCCTCTGTGGATAGTAGTCTATGACACATACACATCAGCCTCCTTAAGACTGTTTCTGATTAATTGGACCGGCTTTTGGGGGTTTTTCTTTACTACAGTGAGGATTCTTGCATTATCAGCAGTGGAAGTCTGCCTTGGCCTACCCGTTCCTTTGTGATTACTGAGCTCACCTCCTAATGATATTCCAGACAACTAATTAAGATAATCCTAATGTTTTACCGTTGTCTTGAATGGTTTTATTCTTGTTTTTCAGCCTCCTAATGACTTTTCTTGACTTTCATTGGTACAGTTGTTGTCCTCATGTTGAATAATGGTACCTGCAGACTCTAAAGGGTACAGGCAAGCCTAGGTATCTTATTCCTGCACTTACAAAGCAATGAAACACACTTGAGTAATCACATACACCTGTGTCTTCAATTGTTCCCAACATTACGTTGCCCTGAAATGGGGAAAGCATGCATAAAAAGTGTAATTTCTACATGGTGACTAAAATGTATGCAGACACCTTAAATTAAAGTCTGCAATGTGCACTTTAATCATTTCTGAACTGTTCTGATTTATAATTTTAAACTGTAGAGCAGAGGGGTAATTCAAAGGAAAATGTGTCTTTGTATCAAACATCATGGAGGATACTGTATGTGGACATACCAAGATTTGATCTACAGTTAAACAGTATCAATAGATAAAGGTGATTTAATATAACAAGCATCATGGCACATTTACATTTAATAGTTCCTTGTGTGATTTGAATAAGCAGATGGAAAAAGTAGGTACACCCCTATGATTTTCACTACCTCAAATACCTCAAATTAGGTGCAATCAAATAGGACATAATTAGATATGATTTGTTTTCTGAATATGTCTTATTTAAACCCCAAACATTTAGTTTGGTTTGCTCCTTGTTGTTAAAAGAGTTCCTCATGGCCTTCAGAAACAAGATTGTACATGTCTATAAGTCTAAGAAGTGATATTAAAATTCCTCCAAACATGAAACCAATTATTCCACGGTCCACATGATCATCTACAAGTGCAAACAATTTAAAAGAATTGCCAACTTGTCTAGAGTAGGCTGCATTAGCAGGTTCAGCCCCAGAGCAGAATGCAAGATACTGAAAGAAGTCTTCAAGAATCATAGAATTTCATCTTACAGACCTTACAGATAGCTGTTTCCCTTATTGATGTCACAATGCATGAATTCTACCATTAGAAAAAGAATGCACAAATTACATCTACATATGAGGTGTGCCAGAAAGAAACCTTTCCTGTCCAAATAGAATATCAGAGCAATTTGGGTGGCACGGTGGCGCAGTGGGTAGCACTGCTGCCTTGCAGTTGGGAGATCTGGGGACCTGGGTTCGATTCCCGGGTCCTCCCTGCGTGGAGTTTGCATGTTCTCCCCGTGTCTGCGTGGGTTTCCTCCGGGCGCTCCGGTTTCCTCCCACATTCCAAAGACATGCAGGTTAGGTGGATTGGCGATTCTAAATTGGCCCTAGTGTGTGCTTGGTGTGTGGGTGTGTTTGTGTGTGTCCTGCGGTGGGTTGGCACCCTGCCCAGGATTGTTTCCTGCCTTGTGCCCTGTGTTGGCTGGGATTGGCTCCAGCAGACCCCCGTGACCCTGTGTTCGGATTCAGCGGGTTGGAAAATGGATGGATGGATGGACAAATGTTTAACCATGAACATCTAGGCAAAGACCAGGGGCCTCATGCATAACGCCGCTAAATTCACACTAAAACATGACGTTTGAAAAAAAGTGGAAATGTGCATATGCACAAAAAATCCAGATATATAAATCTGTGCGTATGCCAACTTCCACGTTCTTCCACTCCATAAATCCCGGTCAGCATGAAAAGTAACGCATGTGCATGCACCAGCTGCCACTCCACAACTCCTCCCAGAATTACGCCTCTTTGAATATGCAAATCAATAGAAATAGTCCTTAAGCTCAGTGTTCTGTGAAAAGACAATGGCAAAAGCACAGGGGAAAAATATAAGAATTACAGCGAATACCAAGTGGAGGCAAGGAAAAATTTACTATTTATTGGTTTAAACAGTGGTATAAACAACAAAAGAAAGTTGATCGAGTGATATAACATGTCGGAGAAACTCGAAAGTTCAAATTCACAAAGCCACAGAGTGCCCAAAATAAAAAAGAAGATGTCATATATCAAAGTTGCTGTGAAAAGGCAAGCAGTAGCCCATCATATGGAAGCTTATTAGGGTACAGAGAAAAGAAAAAAAATAGGCACACAGTGGGAAAAAAAACTTGAAATGTCAACATTAATCTGAAAATTTTCACTTTAATCACGTAGTTTATTTTGTCATTAAAGTAGAACATCATAAACTTCATCTTAAAATTATTTAATTTACTAGTTTCTCAAATCCCATCGTAACTAAATTAGCACGTCAAATGCTTTGTTTTGTATATGCTCTTCTATGTGCTCTATGTGTGTGAATCACTATGTGCTTCTTAAACAGGCTTTCTCTTCCTCCAACAGGACACAGAATCCATTACATTCATGATATTACAGCTCTCTGCATAATTAAAATACTGAGATGTATACTTGATATAATTTTCATAATGATAGGAATTAAAGCATGTTATTAAACATAGGAACACGGTGGCACAGTGATAGTGATGAGCTGTCGTCCCTTCCCGAGTTTCTTCCAGCCTCACGCAAGATGCTTGCTGTGCTGTGTGTGACCATCGATGAAATAATTTATTGCAGCAGTACTGTCTCTTTCAACCCCCAATTCCTGTCCTTCCTTTTCTTTCTCCAAATACTCAATCACCACACAATCAGCTCTGTAATAGATGTAAAGCCATCTGTAAGCTGAGAACACCGATTCTTCAAAACATTTAAGGAACATTGAAATATCTTCAGAGTACATGTTTAATTTTTCTATCCATCTATCCATCCAGGGTCGTGCCAGTCCCAGCAAGCATACAGCGCGAGGCAGGAACAATCCCTGAACGGGGTGCCAGTTCGTCGCTACCACTGTCCACCGTGTCCTCACATGTTTAATTATTAACATATTATATTGTGAACATTTTATCTGTATAATATAATAAAAATATTTTGCTGCATTTCATCTTAAAATGATATCGTCATTATATGTAAATATGCGCTTTATAATGTGGCTCAGGTTGTGCAATATTATAACTGTATCACATGTTTACAATGAGGTAATTGTATTTATAAGTACAAACAGTTCTACCAGGAGCACTTGATGGACTGATTGAGTGTGTTTATAGTCCTTGGGATGAAACTGTTTCTGAACCGCGAAGTCCATACAGGAAAGGCTCTGAAGTGTTTGCTGTATGGGAGCTGTTCAATAGAGAAAATGGCTAAGGCAGCATCTGCTTGATGCTGTATATCGATAATTCTCTTTCCGATTAGCTGCTGTAGAGCTGTGATTCCACACTCAGATACAGTGATATAAATATTCTGAATGGTGCAGTGAGCGTAACAACGCTAAAGCAGCTATGGAATTTGGAATAGTTTGGCCATTCTGTGGACCATTATATTGTTACAGGTTAATTACAATCAGATGCCTTAAACTAATAAACAATATGCAGTTAATTGCAGTGTATTTGATAACAGCACATCCGGGATGTGGATCTATAAATGAAAGGGAAACCACACTGGAACAAAAGCACTGCTTTGACACTGGGTGCTGCCAGTTTGCAAAACCAAGCAGAGAACTTGCATACGCCAAGGATTTAGCTGGCGTGAAAATGTGCGTGGCTTTATGCCAAGTTTAGTTTTAATACATCACGATGTGAGCGTGGGAACGGGAGTATGCAACATTTTTGTGCATACGCACCGTTTATACATGAGGCACCAGGACTTCATGAGCAATGTGCTCTGTATAGACAAGACAGATATCTGGCCCCAGTAACGGAAGACATGAATGCCAAAAACCAAAGATAGCATTTGACCAGAAGAACCTGATAGAGATTGGAAGCACAGCAGTGGAAATGTTATTTTCTTGGGGTTGCTTTGCTGTATCAGTGCCTGGGCAGTTCAACGTCATTGAATCCACTATCAGCTGTAGCAGAGGGTGTTTGAGGATAATGTGAGACCATCTGTCAACATGGCAATGACCCTAAACATACCAGTAATTTGCCCAAGGAAAAAATGAAAAGAAAGAAATGGGTGGTACGGGAATAGCCAAGACAAAGTCCAAATCAGAATCCCATCGAGATACTGTGAGGGGATTTGAAATGGGCCATGCATATGACACATCCCTCATACATTACACATCTGAAAGAATTCATCATGTTGGAGTGAGAAAAACTTTCTGCCAGTCAGAGCTGCTCAGAGCTGGTAGACAGTCATAGGAAATGTCAACCTGAAGGGGCAATACCAGCTATCAGAGCCAAGGGTGGACTTGTATGACACCTTGTATGGCATATCTGTTTATTTTTTGTCAAATAAGTTTTTGTAAAGTCAAATTTTCATTATTTTTCAATTACATCACCTTTAGCTAAAGGTACTGTTTAAATAAAGATTAATTCATGATATGTCCACCTATGTACCTTTACATGTGACTATACATTACAAATCAGGTTAGTGATATCATATATAAACTATCAATCATTCTTTATGATATTAATAAATACAACATATACTTTTTAAAATAAACCATATCTGAGAATGAAAGAATTTAATCAATTAATATTTTGTTATTGTAGAATGAACTAATTTATTAAATTAATGACAGAATATTAAACTACAGGTGTATGATTTGAAGATATAATTGTACATTTTTTGATGTGATCAGACAGCTGTCCATTTAATCAAAAGTATAGATATTTGGAGGTAGGGAGGTGTCACCCAATGAAAAAAAAAAAGATCACAAAAGCAAAGCAGCTAAAAAAAATATGTATATTGTATATATTGCCGCACATGTGTGTCTGGGGATGATCTTCTTGGCTCTGAAGAGATAAGAAATATCACTCTGGAACAAAAGGGAGTGCTGGCAATAACTGTATCTTCTCTTTCCATAACAGGTCAGAGAAGAAGACCAACAAGGATGACTAATTTAGCTCACATCACCCAGAGTTGGTCCTGACCCTTACACCCTGGACGTCCCCTGGAAGACGGCATTCATTTGAACTAGAAGCTTCTATAAGAAGCTAGCTCCACCTGATGGACCTTTCTAAAGCATTCTGGCAAAGCTGAATCAAGAAACCTTTATTTTTGTACACAGGGAACCTTTTTGAAGTTTTTGATTATTGATTTAACGGGGTAGCCCGGCTAGCATCCCAACATTGCTTTCGGTGCTCTAGGTCTGTTCCTTGGTCACAATATACTTTCATCTGTCTGCTACCTCACACTATAGACCTGGTTTCATTTTACCATTAGAGACATATAACTGCCATGCATCATTTGGACATGTAAGTTATCCAGAAAGGATTTCGTTCTTTATCTTTTACATTGCTTGGAGAAAGAATTTAGGTGACAGCACTGCCTAAAGCAGAAAAGGAACTCCATTGAAATGATAATTAGTTTGTAGTCTGGATACATTAATGAGAATGTCAGACAGTTTGTTTTCTGGAATAAGTTGGTCAAACATTTGCCTAAATGACTAAGTAGTCAGAAGCTTCTTAGAACAATGTGAGCTGAAAACACATCAGACAAATTACTATTGCTGCCTATTTCCTAATAGGAAATTAAAACAGAGCAAAAATTCCTGCGCAATGCAATAAGATGATTCTCCTCTGCCGCTGTGTAAAATAAAGGTTTTTTGAAAGTTGCTTGACTTTTTACCATAAATTTTAGTTTGTAATAAAATTAATATCCTATGTTGTTTGGATGTTCAGAGAAACCTGAAATGCTTCGTCCGCTCTGCACCCCATATGAGATTCACTTTAAAATTATGCTAGTGTTTCCATTCTAGAGTAAGTAAAAGCTGAATTCAAGTGTACACCCAAAAGCGGTCATAACACCACCATAAAGACTGCATTGGATCTGACACAAAATATGACATCCAATACACACCTTATACAAGAAAACAGACAAAGACAAAGACAAAGTCTCACAATACAAAAATCTTAAGAGAAGCAACATTTATTTGAAGAAACTTTTACTTAGAGGACAACTACTGGTCAACATCAGTGAAGAAATTATGTTGCCTTAATATTGTTAACAGCCCAGTTTGCTTAATCCTTTAGGAACAATTTATAAGAGGCCTTCATGCCAAAAGGGACTCTACTATGCTGGGCCCTTGAGCAAAGCCCTTAACCTGCAATTGCTCTGTCCTGGGTATGACGTTAATCTGCATCCATCCCTGCATGTAGGCCCTCCAACCTGCAAGGAAAAACCTGGGGGTTGGTGTCAGAATTGGCACTCCAGCCACCATAAAAAAACTCACACTGTTCCACTCCATCTGAACTAGTGTGGTGCTGAGGTGTCACCCGTTACATGGCTGCCCTCGGGTCCTAATCTGGATCCTGAGTTGGTTTGTTGTGTGGTGGGTGCAGCAATGAGCTGTATCAGCGTGTGCTCCTAACCTCTATTCTTGCACAGAACTGTTTATAGTATGTTACATATAAAACTCAGCTTTTACAATGACAGGGGATGTATATGATTGACTCACAGAGAGTTGCAGAAGTTTATAAATGTGGAAATTAAGCCTGCTAACCCAGGCTATACACCGTACTGTCCAGAATGATGACAGACTAGAGAATTCAGTCCATTAGTGGTGATCTAACATCTCCTTGAAAATCCATGCAAATGACAACATAAACTCTGCAATGTAATTTCATCATATGCCTAGTTAAACTTACTGAAAACGTCTATTGCTGTTATCATTAGAATTTTGCAAGCATGTTTCTCAGCAAAAGTCTCTGAATTTCCAAGAAACAGGGTGATGGTGAGTTTTACCAAAGTTGGGCTCCAGCTAAGTTAATAATTATGTCCAGTTTCATTTGAATGTGTATATAATTATGTTTTTCTTGTAATATACTAATTTTTAAGTTAGTGAGGGTTAGCTTGGTAATGCAATCACTAGGAATAATACCTCATAAATCCACGATCCTGGGTTCATATTCTCATTTAAACATTTTATTTTTCAACTGTTTCTTGACCTCAAAAAAGAAAAAAAACAAAAACATTTGAGTATAGCTTTCAGGGTTTCTGAGGTTAAAGAATTTCATGGTTGTATTAGTCCTTTTCATTATTGTGCTTTTAGCGTTGCTAAAAACAATTAATTTGCTTGCAGGGCACCGCCTTGTTTTCCCTATGGATATCAACATGTTGGAAACTGATTGCTAGGATGTGAGGCCACATTGCTGGGAGACGGTCCTCAGAGGTCATACATTATGGTGTCACTATTACAATGTTTTAAAAAGATGGTGCCTGTGACGATGTGGGTCCCGCTCCAAGCTCCCATCTTGCTTCTGGGAGCCCTGAACCCGACACCGTCGGTAATGTCAGCAATGAGCTAGACACTAAGGCACAATAATGAAGCAAGGGGATGGTGCAAAAGTGCTCTTATTAAAATCAGCAAAATCAAAAGTGCAGTCAGTCAAATAAATAATCCAATAAAAACTGGGGAAAAACGTAGAGGTTAAAATCCCAATAAATAAATTCTTTTAAAACACAAGGTTAAAACAATGGCTGGAAGCTGTCCTTTTTAACACAAAGCTTGGTGCATTCTTCTACTGATGACTCCCCTGCTTCTCCTATCCAGGCTATGCACCAGGGGAGCCACCCTACCTGCAGCTGACCTTCTTCACTTGACTGGTGTAGAAGCTTTTCGGTCCCTGGCTCCATTCAGTTCTCACTAGATCGAGAGTTGGGCTCCCCAGCGACCAGGACGCTCACGCTGGGGCTTCCACTTCCCAAGTCTCTGACTACCGCTGCCTTCGCTGCGGTGAGCCAACCTTCTCCCAGTCACTCCTGCTCGAAAAAAATGCTCAGCAGGTATGACCACAACCATCGGCCCTGGGTGTTGGCCATACACCTGCTAGGGCTCGTCTCTCCCAGCTGCCTGCTTACATCTGTGAGACTGTGCTCACTCACTCGCTCGCTCTCAATGGCTTTCTTCGTCCTACTTCCTGCTGCCTTCCTCACCCTTAACCTCCATTCACGTTCTTTTCTTGTCTCTTCTCCCCTCTGTTTCCTCTTTCATTCTCCTTTCCTAGCCGCCTCGCGCTTCCATTTATTACGGGGACATGGATCAGATGTGGCAATTAGCAGCATCCGGAACCAATTATGGATGCGGACAACTCCTCACCTGTGCACTTAAGTGAGGACCGTCCGCATCATGCATCACCCGGGAACCACTCGGCCACACATACCACACCCCCTCTCTAAGCCGCAAGTGCCGCGATTATTTATTTAAAAAGTGGGCTTTTTAATGTGAGCTGTGGACCCACTACACCACAGTGCCATACATGACTAATTTATCGAGTATTGGATTCCTGAAAGAAAAAACTTTGTATCATTTCATGTTAATTTTTGATTTTACTGGTTACATTATTTTCTGGCCTCTGATAACAGTTTATGTTTTGTCTTTTTCACCTATGGTTACATGTACCCTTTTTGACTTATGATTCACAGCTCCATGTTCTGCCTCAGAGAGGTATACCTGTAGGTCAAAAAATAAAAATGACCAGAACATGTAAAACCAAAATATGAGCAAAGGTCAAAACCAGGAATCAGAGAGAATCTTTCGTAAGAGCTCAAAATGCAATAAAAAAACAGAATAAAAAAATGAGCAGAGACTCAAAACCAGATTATCTGTAAAGCTCAGATACCCTGGGAATTATTATTGGGTTTCCATGGAAACAGCACAACAAAATGGCATTGCTGTAGAACATAAATAAAATTTCAACTTGATCAATAGGATTACAAATACAGAGGGATTACAAATACAGAGGGATTGGTGTACTGTTAAGTAGAGAAAGGACACCATGCAAAGTAAAAGTTAAAAATGTAGTATAATTAATGGTTTTGTAATGAACATTCCTGTCCAAATATATCAGTGCAAAGGCAGCAATACTGAAAAAATATAACAGCTTTTCTTGCAAACCACTCCTAACCCCCATGGACACCCATGACTGTGTTTATTTATTTAATTAAATTATTAGGCAAAAATTACAGGCAGGACTTTCTAATGGACAAAAAACTTTTGATATTACACTAAATTTCTGTCATTTTCTACATTGTCTTTTTCTTTGTAGTAGAAGTTAGATAGATAGATAGATAGATAGATAGATAGATAGATAGATAGATAGATAGATAGATAGATAGATAGATAGATAGATAGATAGATAGATAGATAGATACTTTATTAATCCCAGGGGGAAATTCACATACTCCAGCAGCAAAAAATATTAAATTAAAGAGTAATAAAAAATGCAGGTAAAAAACAGACAATAACTTGAATAATGTTCAACGTTTACCCCCTCTGGTGGAATTGAAGAGTCGCATAGTTTGGGGGAGGAACGATCTCCTCAATCTGTCAGTGGAGCAGGACAGTGACAGCAGTCTGTCGCTGAAACTGCTCCTCTGTCTGGAGATGACACTGTTTAATGGATGTAGTGGATTCTCCATAATTGATAGGAGCCTGTTGAGTGCCCGTTGCTCTGCTACGGATGTCAAACCGTCCAGCTCTATGCCAACAATAGAGCCTGCCTTCCTCACCAGTTTGTCCAGGCGTGAGGCATCCTTCTTCTTAATGCTGCCTTCCCAGCACACCACTGCGTAGAAGAGGGCACTCGCCACAACCATCTGATAGAACATCTGCAGCATCTTACTGCAGATTTTGAAGGATGCCAGTCTTCTAAGGAAGTACAGGCGGCTCTGTCCTTTCTTGCACAGAGAATCAGTATTGGCAGTCCAGTCCAATTTATCGTCCAGCTGCACTCCCAGGTATTTATAGGTCTGCACCCTCTGCACACAGTCACCTCTGATGATCACGGGGTCCATGAGGGGCCTGGGTCTCCTAAAATCCACCACCAGTTCCTTGGTTTTGCTGGTGTTCAGTTGTAGGTGGTTTAAGTCGCACCATTTAACAAAGTCCTTGATGAGGTTTCTATACTCCTCCTCCTGCCCACTCCTGATGCAGCCCATGATTGCAGTGTTGTCAGCAAACTTTTGCACGTGGCAGGACTCTGAGTTATATTGGAAGTCCGATGTATATAGGCTGAACAGGACCGGTGAAAGTACAGTCCCCTGCGGCGCTCCTGTGTTGCTGACCACAATGTCAGATCTGCAATTCCCGAGACGCACATACTGAGGTCTGTTTGTAAGATAGTCCACGATCCATGCCACCAGGTATGAATCTACTCCCATCTCTGTCAGCTTGTCCCTAAGGAGCAGAGGTTGGATGGTGTTGAAGGCGCTAGAGAAGTCTAGAAACATAATTCTTACAGCGCCAAGTTGTTACTGAGACTGGTATTAGAACTTAAGAACATTAGAAAAAGTTAGACAAGATCAGGCCATTCAGCCCAATAAAGCTTGCCAGTCCTATCCACTTAATTCTTCTAAAATAACATCAAGCCTAGTTTTGAAGGTGCCCCAAATCCTGCTGTCTACCGCACTGCTCAGTTGTATACTCTGTGTGTCTATGGTTTTCTGTGTGAAGAAAATCTTCTTAATGCTTGTCTGAAATTTACCCTTAACACATTTCCAACTGTGTCCCCATGTTCTTGTTGAACTCATTTTAAAGTAACTTAAAGTAGCTTAAACTGAAAAGGTTCAGCTCTTTTAGTCTATCCCCATAACTCATGCCCTGCAGTCCTAGAATCAGCCTAGTTACTCTCCTCTGTAATTCTTATAGTATTGTAGGACTGGCAAGCTTTGTTGGGCTGAATGGCCTGTTCTTGTCTAGAGTGTTCTAATGTGTTCTAATGTACTTCTATGTCTTTTTGTAACCTGGAGACAAAAACTGTACACAGTACTCCAGATAAGGCCTCACCAGTGCATTATAAAGCTTGAGCTTAACCTCTTCGGACTTGTACTCTACACACTGTGCAATATAACCTAACATTCTTTTAGCCTTCTTAATGGCTTCTGAATACTGTCTAGTAGTTGATAGTGTTGAGTACTCTACAACTTCTAAAACCTTCTTCCAAGTAGTATTTTCAATTTTCAGACCTCCCATTGTGTATGCAAATCCCATAATTTTATGTGTAATACTTTACATTTATTTCCATTGCATTTCATCTGCTACAAATCTGCCCAAGCTTACATACATATAAGTCCCTTTGTAATTGTTCAGTGGATTGTAGATTGCTTGTCAATCTACCTTGTTTGGTATCATCTGCAAACTCAACCAAAATGTTATTTATACTCCTATCCAGAGCTCTGAGGGACATCACTCTTAATGTTATCCAATTCTAAGGTTTCTCACACCATAACCCTCTGCTTTTTGTGTTTTAGCCAGTTCGGCACCCATCTATACACTACACCCTGAACTTCTGCTTCTTTTAGTTTCATGCCTAACTTCTCATATGGGAACTCATCAAATGCTTTCTGAAAGTCATCCACATTAATAAAAGCATTTAGTCTGTGTGTCTGTATGTGGTGCATCACAAACATTAACACTGCTCTTACAAATCCCATGGTATTTGACACAGAAATGTATGTTGCTTGTTAACTCCAAATGTTAACTCTGAGGTCTACATTGGTTATTTAGATTTCAACTCATCTTAGATGGTCACCACAGCTAGTGATAAATAATGTCATATGATCATATCTTACTGTTGCTTCCTCAGAATTCTAGCATGTCAGTAAAACACAACCTTCCTCACTTGAAACGATGCTGACTGCTCCTGTCATAGGTTGTCAATCTTTTCCTTAATAATTTCTTCCTTTACTTTACCTATGATGCATGTTATTCTTATTGGTCCATAGCTGCTTGGAACTGCCCAATCACCCTTTTTACATAACAAGATATTTGTGATTTTTCAGTCCTTCAGAATTTCTCCACCGTGTAATGACTTCAAAAAAATAGGCATCAAGGGTTTATATATGTACTCGTTAACCTCCTTAAGAACTCGATGATGCTGATAGTGGGTAATCTTATGAGCTGTTTTGAGTGAGTTCTATAAGATTCTTTGATGAAGACAAGAATAAATACATATAAAATCAATTGAACTATAATTTAAAATCTCTAATGGGGTTGGTTCTATATGCAAATAGTTACATTCATGAAACGTGAAGAAGAACATCAGAACATTTTTTTATTACCATCTGTCTGAAGTTCCCAAATTACAAAACTACAGGAACTCAATTTAGTCATTTTTGAGGGTAATAATGGCATAAAGTGAGTTTTCCAATGGGTCCTGTTGAAAGGAGAAAGGAATGAAGTTCATGTTAAAATGAAAAGTATGTGTTAGTGAAAGGCAAAAGATGCATATTGGCTGGTCATGTTTCAAGTACTTTCTTGGATTATATTCATTATGACAGATGATCTTCCACATTCACCTAAAATAATTTTGAACAAGAGTGTTTTGGGGAGAAACTCTTTTCATGCTGCATTAATCTTGTAGATATCATCTTAAAAAATAAATTATCTTGCCTGGCATTTTTTTGAAGGACTTATGTAATATTCGGTACAAGTGTATTATATGAAATGTCCCATTTTCATCAAGTGGCTTGTTTTTCAATGGCATGAGACAGGATTATTCACTTATTTTACTTTAATAACCCAGAATCAGGATAAAGTAGAACTGTGCTCCTATTATTCTTTTATAAATAAAAATCTTCAAGTAATATAAACACTTTGGCCTAAGAAATTAGTTTTAGCTGCTTTTATTCTTTGTCTTCTTTGAAGCTACTTTTTTACATGTTTATTTAACACTAGCAAAATACCCGCGCTTCGCAGCGGAGAAGTAGTGTGTTAAAGAGGTTATGTAAACATATATATACATATACATATATACATATATATACATATCTACATATACACATATCTACATATACATATATACAGTATATATATACATATACACATCCACATATATATACATATATATATATACACATATCAACATATATATACACATACATATACATACCTACATAAACACACACATATACATATATACATACATACATAGTGCGTTGTAACACGGGCTGTGATTGTTACATGGGAGGGAGACGACAAATCACAGCTTCCCGCTTTCTAATCAGGCCTGTGATTGGTGCTTTGACGGATGCCCAGATCCCACAGTATGTCCCCTTAGGAGAGGCGTTAGGCAAGTGTAATTGAATAGCGGTGCTGCAAGTTTAGCTTTACACCTGTTTTTAAGGCTTATTGACTGAAAGGGGCTTTCATGAAAAAACTTAGGGCTTTGCTACAGGATACACCCTCCACAAGTTAAGGAAGTAAAAATAAAGGTATATATTTCTGTTTTATTTAAACCTTTTAAGTTTGTATGCGGGCGGTATGGTGGCGCAGTGAAAGGTGCCAGTTAGGAGACCCGGGTTCGCTTCCCTGCGTGGAGTTTGAATGTTCTCCCCGTGTCTGTCTGGGTTTCCTCTGGGTACTCCGGTTTCTTCCCACAGTCCAAAGACATGCAGGTTAGGTGCATTGGCGATTCTAAATTGTCCCTGGTGTGTGGGTGTGTGTGGGTGTGTGCGCCCTGCGGTGGGCTGGCACCTTGCCCGGGGTTTGTTTCCTGCCTTGTGCCCTGTGTTGGCAGGGATTGGCTCATGTATTTAGGATATAGCGGGTTGGATAATGGATGTATGGACATTTGTATGCATAGCCCCATTTGCCCGTTTTCGTTTTTTTTTCATTCTTCAGAAATATTTCAGCAAACCCGGAGCTTGTCAGTTCAAATCCTAGTACTGACACCACTGTGTGACCCTGAGGAAGTCACTTCACCTGCCTGTGCTGCAAAAAACCAAAGTAATGTAACAAATTGTACCTTAGATGTTGCAAGTTGCTGGAATAAAGGCAAAAGTCAAATAGATAAATATGTATTATACACATAGGAACTATTCATTTATTTTCAGTTAAGTCATCTGCAGCAAACCTTTATAAATGAGGGTTTCTCCTTTTTAGATAGTGCAAACTGTTTCTTCTTCATTGAGGTTTTCTCTTGGAGAGCTTTTTTCATTTCATTGAAAATTAAAGCAGCAGCTGCCAAAATATGTAGCTTTCTTATTAATTTTTCAACATTGTGTAAAATAACTATAAAGTAACATAAAAGGTTTAAATACTCGTTATCCTTTTACACTAAAATATTACTAAAGAGATACAAAAAAAGTAAAATGCATATGTTGTTTTTCTTTAAGGAGGTTAAATATTACTGAAGAAAAAAAAAAAACCTAAAACAGCCAAATGGGGCTATGCATACAAACTTAAAAGGTTTAAATAAAACAGAGATATATACCTTTTATTTTTACTTCCTTAACTTGTGGAGGGTGTATCTTGTAGCAAAGCCCTAAGTTTTTTCATGAAAGCCCGTTTCAGTCAATAAGTCTTAAAAAGAGGTGTAAAGATATTGACAATAAGCTATGCAAACCCACCAAGACATGCAATCGTTTAAATCAAGGCGCGAGTCGAAAAACACCATCCCATACTATTAGTTAACGATTAACACATTTCTATATGTATTGTAAGCATACAATACAACTGTTAATATGTTGCGCTTATTTATCTGGTGTACCGACATTTTTGCGCGTTTAAATCTCACGTGGTTTATGCCCTTCAGAATGAAAACAGTTTGCATTTACCTTTTTAATAAAAAGCGAGCTTTTAAGCCTGAGAAATCACTCCGTAAATGCACACGTTTAATTCTTTATCACTTCAAACAACTGAACTATCCAGAACATTTCAGGCATACATCCAGTATTCAAACTATGTATAAAAAGCACAACTGTTAAAGGAATTCAGCATTTCTTAATTGAAAATGTTCCTTTAATCCTCAACATGTCTCAATGAGTCGTTCTGGTGGTTTTACTTGACATTTTGATATTCTGGTTAATTGTGTTTGCAGTTGAGATGTTCTTTCCTGATTTATACTTGTTTTCTCGTTAATATTTGTTTCGCTGGTGTTAGTGTTCTGATTAGAGGTTATTGGTCCTTTGATGTCTTGACGGTTTCTTCTTAGAACAGCTCCTATTACGCAATTCCGTCACATACTGGTCTATTGTTTCTCCGCTTTTCTGGAAACGTAAAAAAACTTGTGCCGCTAATACGTCACATTGCGCTTTGGGTTGCAATACGTTTCGAATTTTTCAACTATTTTGTTCAATTTCATATTGTCTCCATCTTCTTCAAACTGAAAATTGTTATACACCTCTAGCGCCTTTTCGCCAATTACATGTAGAACCATAGACGCTTTCATTTTTTCACTTTTCCTATCTGCTTCAATCGCAGCAAGATACAACTCGAATCTCTGTTTAAATCTTTTCCAATTTTCAGCTACATTTCCCTTTAACTGGAGATTTGGTGGGGGCTGTAATCCTAACATATTTTTTTTTCTCTTTTGCTAGAACGTCTTAGCGCTTTCTGATCACGTTTTCGGGTTACTCACAGACACGCGACTCGTTCAAAAGCTGAACCTCTTCTTCAGATTCCTCTTCCAATCCGCCACTTCTGACACCATGTAGTGATCTTGTTAGGTTCGTAGTTTAATCAATACACAGGATTGAAAGATATAATAACTTTTTAATAGACAGACTTTAGAGACATTTACTGTACAAGTTACTAATCATTCTTTAGTTCACGCCCATTCTCCTACTTGCATCGGCATTCACAGGCATTACTAATCATTCTGTAAGTATCCCTTAATAGACCTTACTAATCAACTATCATTACAAAATCCAACGTGGTTTGTGCCCTTCAGAATGAAAACAGTTAGCATTTACCTTTTTAATAAAAGGCAAGCTTTTAAGCCTGAGAAATCACCCCGTAAATGCACATGTTTAATTGCACATGTGTTAATATGTATGCTTACACAGTATTAACAGACACTCAAAAATTAATGTCATTTACCTTTGTTCCCGCGTTTGATAAAAGGCGAGCTTTTAAGCCTGAGAAATCACCCCGTAAATGCACACGTTTAATTGCACATGTGTTAATATGTATGCTTACACAGTATTAAAAGACACTCAAAAATTAACGTCATTTACCTTCGTTCCCACGTTTGACTCGTGCTGTAAATCTCTTCCTTGTTTTTAGTTCAAGTGATTACGTAGGAGGCGTGATGACGCGATACGTGACTCCGCCTCCTCCATTAGAGTATATGGACAAAAAACAGGTTCCAGTTATGACCATTACACGTAGAATTTCGAAATGAAACCTGCCTAACTTTTGTAAGTAAGCTGTAAGGAATGAGCCTGCCAAATTTCAGCCTTCCACCTACACGGGAAGTTGGAGAATTAGTGATGAGTGAGTCAGTCAGTCAGTCAGTGAGTCAGTGAGGGCTTTGCCTTTTATTAATTAGTATAGATGTACAGAATACAAAACATGCTGATAATGAGAATCTTTTTCTCCCGACTTTTTAGTAAATGCAATGTCCTTTTTACTATTTTAATACTGAACAGGAATATCATTAGTAAAATTTTAAGTTTGATGTAGGTCAATGAACTAGTATGAACTGTTAAATAATTAGATAATAATCAAATTCTTCATTCAAGAGGAGAACTCATTAAATCAGCTTAAGAAATCAGTAACAATGTATGGTATACTGTATACTGCAAAATTTGTATATATTCACTGTACTATTTTGGTAATGGTATAATCAATTTTAAGACACAGCACATATGCAATATAGTATAGAAGAATATAATATTCCTTTTTGCAATGGTAATAATTAATGAATGTTATAACAACAACAGCAATATTTATTTCTATAGCACATTTTCACACATAGAATGTAGAATTTACAAAATGTCTAAGAAATACTTGCAGGAAAAAAAACTGTTTAAATTAGGTAAGAATAATAAATAAATATGGGATTACATAAAGTGCCTATACAAAATAAGTAGAGGAATGGTAGAGTCCTTATGTATAGTAACGGGTTTATAAGTCACTAATAAAGAATATGATGATAAGATCAGATGACTAGGAGGACAGAAAAAAAAAACTCCAGATAAACTGGAGGAAAAAGCAAAACCTACAGGGGATTCAATGCCAAAAGACCAGCCAGCTGCCACTGGGCTCTCTGTCTTTCAAGAATGAATGTAAGTCATCCAGACTTTGTTCCAGAGGATTTCATGCTGTGGGTCTCATGGACAGCCTGGGCATTCACCTTTATTTGAGCATCACAGTTGGCTGCCCAGTGCCTTGATCAGGTGATAATGGCACAAAATGCCATTCCAGAAAAAACAGAAAAAAGGCACAGAAATGTAGGTATTAGTAAAGATTGAAAATTCATGCCAAATATGACCATTTTATGCATGTTGTGGTCAGATACAGGAAAGACAGACTAAAACAGAATGATGAATAGTTGGGATGCTAACAAGTTCAACCCATTTAATTAAAGAAAGTCCAACAAAAAAATAAGCCTCTTGGTGTCTATAAAACAGACCGTTTGGGCAAATATACAGCAAAAGATATTCAGCTCTTTGCTGTGGAAAAAGGGGTCTGTCACTGGAGCTCCATTCAAAATTTCAATCTGTTTGCAAAAGACCTCTCCTTCTAGGCAGCCTAGCTTTGTATATTGCACAAACCAGAAGGGATGGTGCTAAGTGCTTACACTGGGAATTTTCTCCGTGCTGCAGGGAGAGAAAGAGAAGAGAATGTTAGCAACAGTGCCCCCTTTTTGCACCAGGAGGTTATCACATATCTCAATCAAACCCTTGAGGAAATCCTCTGATGCTCATGTGTGACAATGCATAGTCTAATAGTAGCTACGGGAATAACAAATTTAAAAAGTGTGTTTTTAGGAGTTTTTTTAAATAATTTATGGTATTATTCAAAGTAATTCATGTTGCTGAAAGTTGTTCATTTTTTAACAATGAGGCACGTCAAACATACCAAGTACAGTACTGAAGTGTTTTATACATGTGCAATGCCATTTATATGTTGACACATCACCTGGTTTATGAGTCAACAACAACAATTTATTTCTTGTATAGCCCAAAATCACAGAAAAAATGCCTCAATGGGCTTTAACAGGCCCTTTTTAAACAGCCCCTGAGATGACTTTTCCATAAGCAAGCAAACAACTTGCAGGAGAGCAGTGGCACCAAGTGCCATATGAGGACACCAAGAAAAGAAACAGAAGAGGTGAGGGTTAGTAACAGTTTATAAATATCATATTACTTATATTTTAGTACTAAAGACTAACCACAAATATGCAGTATGCATAGCTAATCAGCAGCTCTAGTCTGGGTATGCTAAACTGAAGTAGTGAATATTCAGCCGGGATTTAAAAGCTGAGACTGAAGGGGAATCTCTTATAGTAGCAGGCAGACCATTCCACAGCTTCTTATAACTAAAAGCTCAACCTCCTACTGTTATTTTATTGATCCTTGGAATCATAAGCAAGCCAGCTTCTTAATATCTTAATGTGCACTCTGCTTTGTAAGTAATGCTAAGTTCAGTTAAGTAAGCTGGACTTTGGCCATTTAAGGCTTTATATATTAAAAGGAGGATTTTGAAAACTGCCCTAAACTTAACCAGGTGCCACTGTAAAGACATAAGAAATGGAGTAATGTGTTCATATTTTCTTGTTCTTGTAATAGTTCTATTTTGAATTAAGTGAAAGCTGTATAAAGAATGATTTCAACAGCCAGTGAACATAACATTACAGTAGTCAATCCTACTAGAAATAAATGCAAGAATTAATTCCCCAGTATCCTACATATTTAGAAAATGCCTCAATTGTCCAACTTTTTTAAGTTGAAAAAAACATGTTTTGGATAGTTTTGTAATGTGTGTTGTTATTGGCATGCTATAGCCAAAGATAATGCCTAGATTGCAGATGATTCAATTAAACTAATGGTGATTCCAACTGAGTTAAATAATGACAAAATATTGTTATTCCCTCCCATAATTAATATTTCTGTTTTGTCTGTGTTCAATGACAAGTAGTTCTCATACATCCACTCCTTTAAATCACTAACACATCTAATTAAGAATAACATTGTTGAGACATCATTTGGTCTAAAGAAAAGTATATCTGGGTATCATCTGCTTAAGTGTGAAAACCTAATGTTATGTTTTCTAATGATAGTACCCAGTGGAAGCATGTAAAGTGAAAACAGTAAAGGTCCCCTTGCAGGACATCATATTTAACTTCTAAGTATAATGATGGAGTTCTGTCAAAACATTCTGTGCGTACTGGAATCAACTTAATTTAAAAAAGAACTAAACCAGGCAAAGACAGTGCTGTTAGCCCAATGTCTTTTTCCAGCCTTTTTGTAAAATAGAATTGTCAATGATGTCAAATGATGTGCTTAAATCTAACAACATAATTACAGAGGAATTTCGTTCATCAGATGATGTTAGAGTGTTGTTTCTGTATTATAACTGTTGCGGAGGCCAGACTGGTATTTCTCAAATAAACTGTGATGTGTAAGGTGTGACTAAAACTGATTGGATACTACTTTTTTTTATAGTATTTTGGAGAGAAAGAGTACATTTGAAATGGCTCTATATTTTTTAAATTGCATGTGGGGCTAGGTGGCACAGTGGCACAGTGGTAGTGCTGCTGCCTCGCAGTTAGGAGACCTGGGTTCGCTTCCTGGGTCCTCACTGCATGGAGTTTGCATGTTCTCCCCATGTCTGCTTGGGTTTCCTCCAGGTGCTCCGGTTTCAGGTTAGGCACATTGGCGATTCTAAATTGTCCCTAGTGTGTGGGTGTGTGTGTGTGTGTGTGCCTCCTGCGGTGGGCTGGCACCCTGCCCGGGTGTGTTCCTGCCTTGCTCCCTGTGTTGGCTGGGATTGGCTCCAACAGACCCCTGTAACCATGTGTTAGGATATAGCAGATTGGATAATGGATGGATGTGCGTCTAGGTCTGACTTTTTTTTTTTTTATTAATTTTTATTGTAATCATTCCATACAAATAGATCAATTTATAACCAAACAAAATTGAAGACAAATCAAACCCCACCCCTGAGAAGGAGCGCTTAGCTAAAGGAGAATTGCTTAGGGCTTTTTAATAAGACAACAATAAGCAAAAGAAAGGGAGAAATAAATATATATGTAAATAAGAGATGGAGAAGGGAATTAAATGCGGTAATAGTTATTTCTCTTATTCTAAAATAATATTGATCAGATCCTGACAGGTTTTGAAAAAAATTTGCACAGGTCCTCTAACTGAGAATTAGATTTTTTCCAATTTCAAATAATATAAAACATCGGTTTCCCACTAACTTATCAGAGGAGAGTTAGGATTCTTCCAATTTAACAAAATAAGACTGCGTGCCAAAAGTGTAGTGAATGCAATCACCGTTTGCTTGTCCTTCTCCACTTCAAGTCCGTCTGGAAGAACACTGAACACAGCTGTTAATGGGTTAGGAGGGATTGTGACCCCAAGGCTGTCTGAAAGGCACTTAAAAATTTTGGTCCAAAATGATGTTAGTTTGGTGCAGGCCCAAAACATATGACCCAGTGAGGCAGGAGCTTGGTTGCAGCATTCGCAGGTTGGGTCTTGCCCTGGAAACATTTTGTACAGTTTTAAGCGAGACAGATGAGCTCGATATATATAATTTTTACTTGAATAATTCTATGCTTTGCGCATATGGAGCTTGAGTGAATTCTCTGCTTTGCTACCTTCCACTCCTTTTCTGATATATTGATTAAGAGATCTTCTTCCCAATGTCCTCTTGGGTCTTTGAAAGGTAGGGACTCTAATAAGATTTTATATAATGCAGAAATGGTGTTTAATTCCTCGAAATTGAGTAGTATTTTTTCGAGCATGGTGGAGGGTACGAGGTGAGGAAAATCGGGCAGTTTCTGTTTAACAAAATTTCTAATTTGAAGATAGTGAAAGAAATGTGTAGCTGGGAGGTAGAATTTGGAATGTAATTGTTCAAAAGATTCAAATATGTTGTCTATATAAAGATCTCTTGGCATTTTAATCCCAAAACTTTTCCAGGTATTAAAAACTGGATATGTTTGCGAGGGTTGAAAGAGGTGGTTCTCTTGCAGAGGTGCCACGGATAAAAGATTTTCCATCTTAAAATGCTTTCTAAGTTGGTTCCATATTCTGAGTGAGTAAAACACAATTGGGTTATTAGTATATTTGCGATAACTTGCATTTATTGGAGCGCAGAGCAGGGAGTATAAAGAAGTACTACAGGATTTTACTTCTATTGCGAACCAAGCCTGTGCATGTTCATTTTTTTGTGTCCAGGTTTTTATAGCTTGTATGTTTGCTGCCCAAGAATAAAACTGAAAATTAGGTAAAGCCATGCCACCTTCTGTCTGAGGTCTTTGTAGGGCCGCTCTTCGGATACGTGGGTGTTTTGAGTTCCAAATGAATGAGGTTATTGTTGAATCTAATTGCTTAAAAATGATTTATTGATATATATTGGAATGTTTTGAAATAAAAAAAGAAGTTTAGGAAGGATATTCATCTTAACAATGTTAATTCTTCCAGCTAGAGTGAGATGAAGGGTTGACCATCTATGCAAGTCTTGCTTAATTTTTTCCATACAGACGGCAAAATTTTGTTGATAAGGAGCTTTATGTTTACTTGTGATATTTACCCCTAGGTATTTAAACTGATCTGCTATGGTAAAAGGTAGGGTGTCCAATCTAATATTATATGCTTGTGAATTCACTGGAAAGAGTATACTTTTATTCAGATTAATTCTAAGACCAGATATCTTTTGAAATTCTGTAAGTGCTGTTAAAACTGCGGGGACAGTGTTTTCTGGGTCTGATATATATAAAACCATATCATCTGCATATAGAGAAATTTTCTGTTCCAGTCGTTCTCTGACAATCCCCTTTATCTGATAAGAATTTCGACAGTGAACCGCCAGTGGTTCAATGGCGATTGCAAACAGCAGTGGTGACAAGGGACATCCTTGTCTGGTATCATGTTCTAGCTTAAAGTAGTCTGAACAAATGTTGTTAATACAAACTGAAGCTTCTGGATTGGTATACAGTAGTTTGATCCATGCACAAATATTCAGGCCAAACCCAAATTTCTCCAATGCAGTGAAAAGGTAGTTCCATTCAATCATATCAAATGCTTTTTTTGTGTCTAATGATAGTAATATCTCTGGGGTGTTTGATTTTGCTGGTGAATATATAATATTAAACAAGCATCGGAGATTGGAAGATAGGTGTCGGCCTTTAATAAATCCAGTTTGATCCTGTGATATTACCGAGGGCAGCACTTTCTCCATCCTTCTAGCTAGAATTTTTGAGAGTATCTTAACATCATTATTCAAGAGTGAAATTGGTCTGTATGATGCACATTGTAACAAGTCCTTATTTTGTTTAGGAAAGATGGTGATTAATGCTTGACAAAATGTTTAAGGTAGTATTTGGTTGTCTCTAGCTTCTGTAAATATTGCCAATAAGAGGGGAGCTAGGTGAGTGGAGAATTTCTTATAAAATTCTATGGGGTAACCATCAGGGCCTGCTGATTTCCCGCTTTGAAGTGACTTTATAACATCTAGTAATTCTGTTAGCGTCAGAGGTTTATCCAGTTCCTCAGCACTTAAAGCATCTATTTGTGGTGTCTGTAATGAATCCAGAAATGCATTAGATTGTGTGTTGTCTTCTTTGAACTCAGTAGAATATAAGGATTTATAATAATCTCTAAATGCGTGCATTATATTTTTATGGTCAATGATTTCTTCTCCATTCGTGTTGTTGATTACTGGTATTGCATTGCGAACTTCTTGTTTGTGAATTTGTTGAGTTAAAAGCTTATTAGCTTTTTCTCCGTGTTCATAGTAATGATGTCTTGACTTATAAATAAGTTGTTCAGTTTCTTTAGTTGTTAAGATGTTGAGTTCTGTATGTAGGGCCTGCCTTTTCCTGTGAAGAGCTTCACTTGGACGCCTGGCTTGTTCTTCATCTATTCTAGTAATTTCACTTCTTAGCTCTGACACTTTCTTGGTTTCTAATTTATTTCTGTGGGAAAGATATGAAATAATCTGTCCTCTTAAGAAGGCCTTTAGAGTTTCCCAGAGTGTTCCTGCAGGAACCTCTGTGGGCGTGTTTGTCTCTAGGAAGAAGCTGATTTGTTTGGATATAAATTCTGTGCAGTTCTCGTCTGCTAATAGAAGAGAGTTAAGACGCCATCTACGAGGTGAGTGTGAGGGGCTTAATGATTTTAACTTGAAGAATAGAGGGCATGGTTGGAGATAACAATTGTGTCGTATTTGCACGATTTAATCGTAGGCAGGAAATTATTATCTATAAAAAAGTAATCAATTCTTGAGCAGCTATGATGCACTGGTGAGTAGAATGAATATGATCTTGAGTTTGGGTTAAGACACCTCCATGGGTCTGATAAGTTGTGGTCAGTTAAAAACTGTGTAATTGTCTTTGCAGTGTTAGATGTCGTCCCCCCTGTCACAGGAGTCCTATCTAAGAGTGGATTTAAAACACAATTAAAGTCCCCAGCCATTATAATTTTATGAGTGTTCACATTGGCAATGGATGCAAATAGATTTTTTTCACATCATATGCCTTCACATTCATTGGGTGCAAAAACATTTATCAAAATCATTTTACTGTTAAATAAGTTGCCCATGACCATCACATATCTCCCTTCAGGGTCCGATACTACATCCGATGCTACAAATGGAGCTGTTCTGTGTATGAGAATTCCCACCCCTCTAGTTTTCTTTATAAAGCTAGAATGGAACATTTGGCCAGTCCAGTCTTTTTGTAGTCTGAACTGATCCTTGGTTAGTAAGTGGGTCTCCTGTAAAAATACTATTTTAGCGTTTAAGCCTGTTAGGTGAGAGCATACTTTCTTTCTCTTTAATTCGTGATTCAGGCCTTTAACATTCCAGCTCACAAAGTTAACTGTCCCATCATGGAGACATTGATTCTGGGTTTTTAATGTCATTTTATTGTCTTAACTGGTAGTGAGGCAGTTTTAATCTTAATTTCAAAATTCCCCATGAGTTATTGCATTTTAGCCTATTGTTGCATTGATAATTATAGTTATAAGGATTAGAAGAATAGATTAGATATAGCCTGCTCTCCTTCTCTCCCCCCTTTATCCCCCCACCCCCCCATTTTGCCTCCCCACATGAGGCTTGATCCCACTTTATGATGTTCCGGTCCTCTGACATACAAAGAGACAGAGCATGTCCAAAACAAAACAAACCCCACCCCGCAGCGCCGTTTGAGAATTAAAACAAAGAGATGTCTATTGCAGCTGAATTCTAAATACTATCTGCCGAAAATACAATCATTAACAGTCTTTAAGCTTAAAATAATCTTCAGCAATTTTAAGATATTAAGATAATAAAAGAATGAACCCTGGGAATGATTTTAAAAAGTAGTCTAGGATAAACATAGTAAATCCTAATGTAATAGTATAATGTAATAGTATAAATGTAATAGTAATGTAATAGTAATAGTAATGTAATAGTAGAAATAGCAATAAACCAAGAGTATGATGTTAAACAGTCTACTTTAAGGTAGTAAAAAAAAAACCAAACCCTACTTTAATTACTTCCACACTTCCACACTCACGTCTATAACTGTAATTAAGACATAAATATATAATGTCCAAGTACCCCTCCTCGAACCGCCACCTTATCGTGGTGGAGGGGTTTGCGTGTCCCAATGATCCTAGGAGCTCTGTTGTCCGGGGCTTTATTTCCCTGGTAGGGCCACCCAAGGCAAACTGGTCCTAGGTGAGGGATGAGACAAAGTGCGGTTCAACAAAACCTCCATGATGAATACAAAATTTGGACAGCGTTTTCCCTCGCCCGGACATGGGTCACCGGGGCCCCCCTCTGGAGCCAGGCCTGGAGGTGGCCGGGCTTGCACCCATGGGGCTCGGCCGGGCACAGCCCGAAGAGGCAACGTGGGTCCCCCTTCCCATGGGCTCACCACCTATGGGAGGGGCCAAGGAGGTCGGGTGCAGTGTGAGTTGGGTAGTGGCCGAAGGCGGGGACCTTGGCGGTCCAATCCTCGGCTACAGAAGCTGGCTCTTGGGACGTGGAATATCACCTCTCTGAAGGGGAAGGAGCCTGAGCTAGTGCGCGAGGTCGAGAGGTTCCGGCTAGATATAGTCGGGCTCACCTCAACGCACAGCTTGGACTCTGGAACCAATCTCCTTGAGAGGGGCTGAACTCTATACCACTCTGGAGTTGCCCCCGGTGAGAGGCGCCAAGCAGGTGTGGGCATACTTGTTGCCCCCAGACTTGGAGCCTGTACATTGGGGTTTACCCCGCTGGATGAGAGGGTAGCCTCCCTCCGCCTTCGGGTGGGGGGATGGGTCCTAACTGTTGTTTGTGCGTATGCATCGAACAGCAGTTCGGAGTACCCACCCTTTTTGGAATCCCTGGAGGGGGTGCTGGAGGGCACACCTTCTGGGGACTCCCTCGTACTGCTGGGAGACTTCAATGTTCACGTGGGCAATGACAGTGAGACCTGGAAGGGCATGATTGGGAGGAATAGCCCCCCTGATCTGAACCCGAGTAGTGTTTTGTTATTGGACTTCTGTGTTCGTCACGGATTGTCCATAATGAACACCATGTTCAAGTATAGGGGTTTTCATATGTGCAGTTGGCACCAGGACACCCTAGGCCTCAGTTCGATGATCGACTTTGTGGTCATGTCGTCGGACTTGCGGCCACATGTCTTGGACACTCGGGTGAAGAGAGGGGCGGAGCTGTCAACTGATCACCACCTGGTGGTGAGTTGGCTCCGATGGTGGGGGAGGATGCCGGTCAGGCCTGGTAGGCCCAAACATGTTGTGAGGGTCTGCTGGGAACGTCTGGCAGAGCCCCCTGTCAGAAGTAACTTCAACTCCCACCTCCGGCAGAACTTCGACCATGTCCTGAGGGAGGTGGGGGACATTGAGTCCGAATGGGCCATGTTCCATGCCTCTATTGTTGAGGTGGCTGACCGGAGCTGTGGCCGTAAGGTAGTCGGTGCCTGTTGTGGCGGCAATCCCCGAACCCGTTGGTGTACACCAGCGGTGAAGGATGTCGTCAAGCTGAAGAAGGAGTCCTACCGGTCCCTTTTGTCCTGTGGGATTCTGGAGGCAGCTGATAGGTACCGGCAGGCCAAGCAGAATGCGGCTTCGGTGGTTGCTGAGGCAAAAACTCGGGCATGGGAAGAGTTTGGGGAGGTATTGGAGAACGACTTTCGGACGGCTTCGAGGAGATTCTGGTCCACTGTCTGTCGTCTCAGGAGGGGGAAGCAGTGCAGTGTCAACACTGTGTATGGTGGAGATGGTGCGCTGCTGACCTCGACTCGGGACGTTGTGGGTCAGTGGGGGGAGTACTTCGAAGACCTCCTCAATCCCACTAACATGCCTTCCAATGAGGAAGCAGAATCTGGGGACTCGGAGGTGGGCTCCCCCATCTCTGGGACTGAGGTCACCGAAGTGGTCAAAAAACTCCTTGGTGGCAGGGCCCCGTGGGTGGATGAGATAAGCCCGGAGTTCCTCAAGGCTCTGGATGTTGTAGGGCTGTCTTGGTTGACACGTCTCTGCAACATTGCATGGACATCAGGGACAGTGCCTCTGGATTGGCAGACTGGGGTGGTGGTCCCCCTCTTTAAGAAGGGGGACCGGAGGGTGTGTTCCAACTACAGAGGGATCACACTCCTCAGCCTGCCTGGAAAAGTCTATTCGGGGGTTCTGGAGAGGAGGGTCCGTCAGATAGTTGAACCTTGGATTCAGGAGGAACAGTGTGGTTTTCGTCCTGGTCGCGGAACAGTGGACCAGCTCTACACCCTTAGCAGGGTCCTGGAGGGTGCATGGGAGTTCGCCCAACCAGTCTACATGTGTTTTGTGGACTTGGAAAAGGCGTTCAACCGTGTCCCTTGGGGAATCCTGTGGGGGGTACTCCGAGAGTATGGGGTACCGGACCCCCTGATAAGAGCTGTTCGGTCCCTGTATGATCGGTGTCAGAGCTTGGTCCGCATTGCCGGCAGTAAGTCGAATCCATTTTCAGTGAGAGTTGGACTCTGCCAGGGCTGCCCTTTCTCACCGATTCTGTTCATAACTTTTATGGACAGAATTTCTAGGCGCAGCCAGGGTGTTGAGGGGGTCCGGTTTGGTGGACTCAGGATTGGGTCACTGCTTTTTGCAGATGATGTTGTCCTGTTTGCTTCATCAGGCCGTGATCTTCAGCTCTCTCTGGATTGGTTCGCAGCTGAGTGTGAAGCGGCTGGGATGGGAATCAGCACCTCCAAATCCGAGACCATGGTCCTCAGCCAGAAAAGGGTGGAGTGCCCTCTCAGGGTTGGGATCGAGATCCTGCCCCAAGTGGAGGAGTTCAAGTATCTCAGGGTCTTGTTCACGAGTGAGGGAAGAATGGAGTGTGAGATCGACAGGCGGATCGGTGCGGCGTCCGCAGTGATGCGGGCTCTGCATCGGTCTGTTGTGGTGAAAAAGGAGCTGAGCCATAAGGCAAAGCTCTCAATTTACCAGTCGATCTATGTCCCTACCCTCACCTATGGTCAAGAGCTATGGGTAGTGACCGAAAGAACGAGATCACGAATACAAGCGGCTGAAATGAGTTTTCTCCGCAGGGTGTCTGGACTCTCCCTTAAAGATAGGGTGAGAAGCTCAATCATCCGGGAGGGGCTCAGAGTAGAGCTGCTGCTCCTCCGCATCGAGAGGAGTCAGATGAGGTGGCTCGGGCATCTGATCAGGATGCCTCCTGGACGCCTCCCTGGTGAGGTGTTCCGGGCACGTCCAACTGGGAGGAGGCCCCGGGGAAGACCCAGGACACGCTGGAGGGACTATGTCTCCCGGCTGGCCTGGGAACGCCTTGGGATTCCCCCGGAAGAGCTAGAAGAAGTGGCCGGGGAGAGGGAAGTCTGGGCATCTCTGCTCAAGCTGCTGCCCCCGCGACCCGACCTCAGATAAGCGGAAGAGGATGGATCGATGGATGGATGCCCAAGTAAAGAAAAGGATGTAATATTATAATACCAGCCTCTTTAAATGTGGATCCGACAGCAGATGATAGGTCCTTCCCATGCCTTGACAGAATACGGGTCCTTATTAACTTTCAAAAGAGTGTTGGAAACAGCTTCTTTAGTTCCTTTTCAGCTTCCTCCGTGCTTGAAAATACATAATATTGGTCTTGAACTTCCACTTTCAGTTTGGCGGGATACAAGAGGCTGTATTTGATATCGGCTGTCTGTAGCAACTTTTTAATGTTAAAGTAGGCTGTGCGTTTTGCAGCTGTTAACGGTGAGAAGTCTGGGAAAATACGAATAAGATTATTTTCAAATATAGTCTCTTGCTTGTGTCTGAGAAGTGCCATCACATCAAGCTTACATCTTAACTGCTCGAAGCGGACAATAAAAGACCTAGGTTTAAAGGTGCTTGATCTGTATATGCGATAAGCTGCTGCTATCTCAATGTCGAGATTAAAATCATCTCCAATAATTTTAGAGAGTAATTCTACTGCAAATTTCACTGGGCTTGAGCTTCCTTGTTTCTCAGGTATACCTTCAATTCTTATATTATTTCTTCTGCACCCATCTCCCAGGGCCGCAAGTCTGTCTCCGAGTTTTTTGCATTTGGAATTCGCAGCTGTAGCTTTTTAATCGGCGTCGATGCCAATTGTTCCGCTGTTTCAACTCGAGCCATGAATGCCTGCTTAACATCATCCAGCTGATCTGTAATGTCATTAATCTGGTAGGCAAGTATTTTCAGTTTGGATCTATTTTCTTCCATGTGTTCCTCTAATTTCTCCAACATGCTTTTAAAGTTCACGTCAAAACGTTTAAATAGACGCGTTTCCCGGTCTTTGTTATCCTTCTTAAGCTCAATGTTAGACTTCTTAAGCTCATTCTTAAACTCATTCTTGTTATCCTTCTTAAGCTCATTCATGGCCGTAGCCATGGCAGTGGCCAGTGTAGTGATCATCTCTTTCAGTTCAGACAGTTCGTTTCGGATTTTGTACTCCGCGAGTGGAAATGCAGCTCCTGTTACAGCAGGTGCTGCGGCCTCGTGATGAATAGATGAGAGCACATCCTGCAGGGCCTTTTCTAGTCTCGAATGATCCTCAAAAATTGCCAATCCATCGTGACCTGTATTACTTGCACCTTCGCTCCCATTTTCACTCTTGACTGGAGATGATACAATGGAGCGGGGTCCCAGGAAATCTACACATTCGTCTACCTGTTCCAGGTCAGTCTCTGAGAGGCCATACCTTGCACTCGGGCTGGATGTCTGTCCAGACTTTGATGCAGCTTTAAGTTTCTTTTCTGGCTCTTTCTGACTTTTCTTCTTGTTACTCATGCTTGTATATTGTAGTGGAAGTTCCTTGGTCGGGTTAAATACAGGATACCTCTAAATAATATGAAATATGTGGGAAAATAAAGCCGCTGCTAGCGGAGCTTTGCTTCAGACGTCCATCTCCTATAACAGACGAGACCAAGAAGCCACTTTTTAAATAAATAATCGTCGCCTTCACGGTTTAGAAAGAGGGCGTGGTAGTGTGGCGAATTGGTTCCCAGGGAATTCGTGATGCAGGTGATCCTCGCTTAAGTGCACAGGTGAGGAGTTGTCTGCATCCGTATTTGTTCCCGGGAGCTGCTAATTGCCACATCTGATCCACGTCCCCGTGATAAATAGAAGTACGAGGCGGCTTGGGGGAGATGGAAGAAAAGAAAGAAATGGAGGTTGCAGGAGAAGACGGCAGCAGGAACCAGGGAGTGGAAAGCCATTGCAAGAGTCAGTGAATGAGTGAGCGCAGGCTCACGGGCAGCTGATCTGTGAGCCTGGGTGTTTGGCCAGCACCCGAGGAGCAGTTGGTAGTGGTCGCTCCCGGTGAGTATTTTGAAGAGCGGAAGTGACTAGAAGGAGGATGGCTCGCCGCATAAGGCCAGCGAAGGCAGTGGGAGTCGGGACTTGAGAAATGAACCCCCCCAGTGTGAGCGCCCTGGTCTTTGGGGGATCCCATGTCAAGGTCTGGTGAGAGCTGAATGGAGCCAGGGACTGAAAAGCTTCTAGACCAGTCAAGTGAAGAAGGTCAGCTGCAGGTAGGGTGGCTCCCCTGGTGCATAGCCTGGACGGGAGAAGCAGGGGAATCACCAGTAGAAAGGCACCGGGTTGTGTTTTAAAAGACTGCTTCCAGCCATTGTTTTAACCTCGTTGTTTTTTTTTAAAGATTTGTTCTAATGGATTTTAACCTCCACTGATTCACCTCTGTTTAATGGATTATTTATTTAATGACATATTTTGATACACTGCACAATTTATTTGAACACTGTTTTGTTTTGTTGGTTTTAATAAAAGCACCTTGGCACTTTTACACCATCCCCATGCTTTGTTATGCCTCACTGTCTAGCTCACCGGTGACATTACCGACAGTGTTGGGTTCAAAAGCTCCCAGAAGCTGTATGGGAGTATGGAGCGGAACCCGCATCGTCACAGTCCTTTGAATGATAGCAAGTCACCTCAAAGAGCCACGTAAAGAACAGAGAATCTATCCGTTGTGGTGCTTTGCGCTGACACTACACTTTGCAGGCGCCTTCGGAAAATGAATCTGGTTATGTATACGTATAGAAAACATTTTCACTCTATTAATGTGCAGTATTGTGCAGGCATGTAGTGTGCTGCATAATGTGAGACACAATTGTGGCTTGCCTGTACCTATTTTGATATGGTAAGATGAACCTGACCTACCAAATGATTAGTGTTAAAACTTTGTTTGAATGTAATTAGCGGAATGTAAAAGCAAGTAATCAGATGCAGCATTTGTTTTTTAACAAATTCATTTAATTTGTGGCTAATGTCACATAGTACAATTTATCTTTTTTCCACGTGCTGTTGTCATTGTCTTTTACAAAATGTTGAATGGATGGGGGCTATTTATATTGATTTGAATATTCAAATATGCAGAATTCTGGAAGGAATCAGGGTGGAGCTGCAGGCGTGTGCACATGCGTTAAATTTCACGTTCATTTTGATTTATAAAGGGGAAGTGCATGGAACTTGATGTACACACATTTTTATATACCTGCTTTTTCTTGTGCGTACGCATATTTCAAAGTTTTGTCCACAGACCATTTTTTACTGTGAGTGTGAATTCTACACACGGCATTAAATATGAGGCCCCAGTTCTCTAACAAGCAGTGAATGGACTGTAATCTGCTATAAATTATATCCCCTCGATATAATCTTGGTAAAAGGCCAGGCACAATTACCATTAACTGATGGATTATCAAAGTTTGGAATTCTTACATTCCGTGTTATGGAATCGCCAATTATGAGCCCTTTATTGTTTTCAGGGTCCGCAGGCACATTGTAGAGTGTTGAGAATCTGTTCTGGCTCCAAATTAGAGACCTGGGTGCTGAGGGGTTAAATTTTAACTCATTAGTCCCCCATCTCACTGTTACCCATTTGACCTGTGGCTGAATTGATGCTGCTGATTTCGGCCATGCAATGACTATAATGGAACCTGGAGAGACTGAAGCAGAATTAGCAGAATTGTCTAAACATATGGTTCAGTTTTTGGTTTGCCTAATTTCTTACAAATTCCTAATGCGGTCGTAAAAAATCACGTATTTTCCTGTTCAATTGTACCTAAGCATTGTTGGTAGGTGAAGCAATCTATATTGTCAGCCAGAAAACATGAAATGTACGTGATGCAGGACACACAACGTATAAATTTGTCCACGACCTGCAGAGAATAAATGCAACTTCTGTTCAGCACTGAATTAATCTTTTATCTCTTTCTGCAGCAGCTTTCGTGTTTTCTGCATTCAGCTAAATCACTAGGAGACTGTTGGCTTCAAGTTTTCACCACCCTCTGTTTGATCGACTTTATGCGGTTGTCTATTTCTCCTTGTCAGATATCGTCTTTTGCTGTTCTTGAGCTTTATTGACAAATAGTTTTTTTTTACTTCAGATTAGTTTTTTATCTGTTCTTCTCTGGTGCTTGTGAAATACTATGTGTGACTGTGAGATGCCACTCATATTTCAGCTCACTGCTGCTGTTGTGTTTTTGCTTGCTGCCGCTCTTGTGCTTCCAAGAATGTTTTTCGCTGCTCTGAATCATTATATAAAAAGGTGAAATACAAATTTTATCTATAAAATGCAGTGTATAGTAAGGATCAAGCAGAGTATTTCTTCTTATTCATTTTAAATGTTATAAATTAGTATATGTTTTTTCTTAATTCATGGACAGCAACTGTGAAGAAATCAACAGCTACACACATGTATATGACAAAGTCAGAACCTTTGCACTTGTAACGACACTGCCTTTTAGATCATCCAGAGATGTCATCAGCTCTGTGTCAGCAGCAGTACAAGCTGACATTCAATATTCAAATTTGCAGCTTCAGTGCCAGCTGCAGGCGAGACTATGAAAAGGGCAAGCCTGCCACAGTTGCACAATCACCATTTTAATGTAGTTGAAGTGAGCAGATTTTTTGAGCATGGTGAGCTACCAAAAAGAGCAGTGAAGTGAGCAATAATCCATTGGGTCATCAATGGCAAAAACCATAAAGCATTATAGTATTACTGATGCTGCATTCTCATTGTGATTAAGAGTAAAAGAATGAACCAATCACAGGGAATTTTGTTACTTACTTCAATGAGAAGTCCAGCACCTTTTATTGGCTAAATGAACAGATTAAAATATGCAAGCTTTTGAGGGAACTTAGGCTTGAACAACTTGCTTGAAGAAGGGGCCTGAACTGCTTCAAAATCTTGCATATTTTAATCTGTTCATTTAGCCAATAAAAGGTGTAATTCTGCTTGTATTCTCAATGCATCCGCAATGGCAAACACAGTACAACACCCTACTACTACACTTACTTACTTCATAAACACGATTTGATCTGTATAACTATATTAAGCATACAAAATAACCACTGCAGCATGTACCCTTTCTATTCTTAAAACTCTGACCAGTCAGGAACCTTTTTGTCCACTGACTAACCAATGAGCCCCTAATCAAAAGGTGTATTTTTGCATTGGCAACTATTGATGGTTTAGCCAGAAAATAAATAAAGCAAATCCTCACTTTTACACAAATCATGATTTGGGTTGTTTGATTCAATACTTTTCCCATGCATCTACAGTATATATAAGGCAAAAACTTCATTTTTGTTAAAAAGAAAAGGAAACTTGATTTACTATTTGCTCAGCATACATTGCATGATTCTTTGCTGAATCACACCAACCAGTGTTTGTCAGACTACACCCTGTCCATGATGAACATGGGTAACTGTTCAAAACGGGAAGGGCAATCTAGTATATACACTTTTTTTTTTTTTAACAAGAAAAATAACACAGCTTTGTAACCAACCACATTCTGACATCACATTAAGAAACTTCCTCTACAAAAAAGACTCAACTTTTATAGTCTGCAACTCACCAGTCAGCAAAGCAGCACAGAGTGGCACAGTGTAAAGGTAAGGGTTTTACGCTTAGGTGGTTTTAGGGTTGGTGTAAAATGAACAATTACTGCAGAGACAGAGAGAGAGTGAGAGAGACAGAGACTGTCCTGTTATGCTTTAACCTGTCTTAGCAAAAACCTGCAACAGCGCCTTTGGAAATTATTCACTGTTTATGAACTTCAAACCTAGTGTACTATAATGCATTTAAATTAAAATTTCTCTCAACAATTTAAAAGGGATTTTTAATGTATGTATAACAAAAATGAAACCTCTTATTTAAATAAGAGTTCTTTTGTTTGTGTGTATGAATGTTGCATATCTGAATCTTGGCAATTGTTCCCATCATTCCTGATAGATTTTCTTGTGCCCGGTTAAGCTAAATGTAGCATGTATCTTACAAAATTTCTAAAACAATTTAGGACTGAACCTTGACTCTGACACTTTCTTGTTTTGAAGTCACCCATTTTTGATCTGGCTGATTTGGGTCATTCTTCTATTACAATATTTCTTTCCATTGTGGAGTGCTTTGCACACCTGCATACATTTTCATTGAGGATTTGGCTAAATTTATTGTTATATCTGTCAGGACAAGGTCTCAACCACCTTCTTAAAAACACCCACACAACATGATTCTGGCACTAGCTTAATTCCTGGCAGATGAGATGTCAATAATGATAAACTGCATTTTGCTTGCTGTAGATAGTGCGGTTCATCATTGCTAGAGTTTCTTCTTTACAGTCCTGGGTTCAAGCCCCATTCCAGTAAGTATGTATTGCAAGTGTTAAGAAATGTATTTCCATTAGACAGTGGCAGGGACATAGAGCCTATTCTGATAGCACTGCATGCAAGTCAGAGACCAGTCCTGGTAGTCGGGCCTGGAAAATGGAGCACACCAGGCCTCTTAAATTGTATGGAGTTTTCATATTCTCCTTTGGTCAGTGTAGGCTTTTGTGGCACATACAAATGATGTGTATGTCAGGTTAATAACCATCATTGAATTGGCTCTCCTTTAGTGATTATAATCATGCAATTGTCTGTCTTACTGTAAGGCAAGAAAAAGGGTGCCATCCTGGATTAAGAGTTTCAAAACGGATGGATGCCTATTTCTGTCTGATGCTCCAACAGGTATGTGACTGCCTTATATTTAGGAAAAAGTTTGTTTTTCATCAGATTACATAATTTATCATCAGGTGAGCTCAAAATCAACCATTGGATTTCTTGATTTTTTTCAGAAATTTTATTTATTCTATGTGGGCATTCTCCAAAAAGGACTCAATTTTTAAAGTTTTTCTAGAACCAAAACCAGAGCCTGTTCTTACAGAAATATGTACAAAGTTAAAATCAACTCTGGGTCGCATGGCAGGACATTTCAAGGTGTGTTCATTCACACCAAGCTAACACTGATTTGCTATTTAATTGGTGTGAACATTTTTTGGGTTTGATAGAACCATTAGCATTGGCAGTAGAGTCATGAAAGACACCTCTCCACATCTGTCATATGCTGCATACATTGTACTCCATTAAACAAGTTCCCACATGTCACTAGTATACTAATACCTATAGGAAGTGCTAGGTTATTTTGCACCCTAGGCCAAGCTTGATAGTGCACCAGTTGACTGTTCGGCAGCTAACTTGTGCCGCTGGGTTTTTCTCCCCCTTATGATCTGCGCCCTAGGTGAATGCCTAATTCGCCTTAATGGTGGAACCAGTCCTGCTTATAGGCACTTCTAACAAGCATATTAATAGCATCCGTCACTGTGACTGCCTTCCTAGCAATCTCTCATCTCTCAGTAGAAAAAAAAAGATTTATTTTGGTCAACAGACTTTTTTCAGCTTTAAATTATGAATGTTGTAACATCACTGTTACTTTAATCTCACCCAGCCCTGCAACACAATGAAATGGAACATAAACCCTTGCAAGCTCCAAAAATATAAGCTCCTGCTGTTCTTTCACCATGTTAACTCTATGTAGCTGTTACAGGACCAGGTCCCTCTCAGTTTCCTGAATATCTGTCTTAATTGAGTAAGACTGTCCCACTTCACCCATATGTGGACAGTGTATTATAACATTATGAGCAAAGGGGCAACGACTGTCCTCCTTCAATAAGTTTTTTGTGCCTATCAGCCACTGTAGGCTTTCCTCTCATTCTTAAGGATACACCAAGCATTCTCACTGTCAGGACCTGGGGCTTCATGTATTTATAGTGCGTACACACAAAAATGTTGCATACAAACGTTTCCATGCTCAAATCGCGATGTATAAAACCTAAACTTGGGGTAAAGCCACGCACATTTTCACGGTAGCTCCAACCCTGGCGTATGCAAGTTCTCCACTCAGTTTTGCTAACTGGTGGCATCCAGCGTCAAATCAGTGCTACTGTTCCTGTGTGGTTACCCTTTCTTTTTTAGATCCACATCCCTGATGTAGTTTTATCATATACACTGAAACTAACTGCATATTGTTTATTAGTTTAAGGCATCTAATTGTAATTAACCTGTAACAATATAAAGGTCCAGGGAATAGCCAAAGTATTCCAAATACCTTAGCTGCTTTAGCGTTGTTACTCTCACTACACCTTCTTTTTCTTCTTTCAGCTGCTCCTGTTAGGGGTTGCCACAGAGGATCATCTTTTTTCATATTACTCTCACTGCACCACTCGGAGTATTTATATCACTATATCTGAGTGGGGAATCACAGATTTACAGCAGCTGATCGGAAAGAGAATTATCGGTATACAGCATCAAGCACACACTGCCTCAGCCATGCTGTCTATTGAACTGCTTTCATACGGCAAACACTTCAGAGCCTTTCCTGCACGGACTTCGCGGTTCAGAAACAGTTTCATCCCAAGGACTATAAACACACTCAATCAGTCCATCAAGTGCTCCTTGTAGAACTGTTTGTACTTATAAGTACAATTACTTCACTGTAAACTTGCACTACAGTTATAATATTGCATAACCTGAGCCACTTTATAAAGCGCGTATTTACATATGATGATGATATCATTTTAAAGATGAAACGCAGCAAAATATGTTTATTATATTATACAGATAAAACTTTAACTTCATTTAAATAATCTATATTGTTAATAATTAAACATGTGAGGACACAGTGCCGCAGCACTAGCGAGAATCTGGCGCTCCGTTCATGGATTGTTCCTGCCTCGCGCTGTATTCTTGCTGGTGCTGGCGTGACACTGGAAGGATAGATGGATAGAATAATTAAACACGTACTACAAAGATATTTCAATGTTCCTTAAAAGCTTTGAAGAATCGGCGTTCTAAGCTTACAGATGGCTTAACGTCTATTACAGAGCTGATTGTGTGGCGATTGAGTATTTGGAGAAAGAAAAGTAAGGACAGGAATTGGGGGTTAGCACGTTTGAAAGAGACAGCACTGTTACAATAAAGTATTTAATTGAAGGTCGCGCATGGCGCAGCAAGCACCTTGCGTGGGACATGAACAATCACTGCGCCACCATGTTTAATAACATGCTTTAACTCCTATCATCATGAAAATGATATCACATATACAGTACATCTCAGTATTTTAATTATTCAGAGAGCTGTAATATTACGAATGTAATGGATTCTGTGTCCTGTCGGAGGAAGACAAAGCCCGGAAGCATGTAGTGATTCACACACATACAGCACATAGAAGATCAAATACAAAGCAAAGCATTTAACGTGCTACTTTAGGTACGATGGGATTTGAGAATCTAGTAAATTAAACGATATTAAAATGAAGTTTATGATGTTCTACTTTAATGACAAAATAAACTACATAATTAAAGTGAAAATTTGGAGATTAAAGTTGACATTTCATGCTTTTATCCCACTGTGTGCCTTTGTTTTTTCTCTGTACCCTAATAAGCTTTCATACGAGACACAGACGGTGGGCTACGACTCGCCTTTTTACGGCGACTTTGATATGTGACAACTTCTTTTTAATTTCGGGCACTGTGCGACTTTGTGAACTTGAGCTTTTGAGTTTCTCCGACACACTAGGTCACTCGATCATCTTCCTTTTGTTGATTATATCACTGTTTAAACCAACAAATAGTAAGTTTTTGCTTGCCTCCACTTGGTATTCGCTGAAATTCTTCTATTTTCCCTCGTGCTTTTGCCATTGTCTTTTCACAGAATGCTGAGTTTAAGGGCTATTTATATTGATTTGCATATTCAAAGAGGAGTAATTCTGCGAGTAGTTAGGGTGGGACAGCAGGCGCATGCACGTGTGTTACTTTTCACGCTGACCGGGATTTATGTAGCAGAAGAATGTGGAAGTTGCCATTCGCACAGATTTATGCATCTGGATTTTTTTGTGCGTACGAACATTTCTGCTTTTGTGCTTACGCCATGTTATAGTGTGAGTTCTATGCACAGCGTTATACATGAGGCCCCTGGTCTTTCCTTACTGGTAACCTCTTGCCAATTGAAAAACCCAGCACAATAATAATTATTATTTTGCATGGTGAGAAAACTGAGAATTTCTGGGTACTTACAGGTTATGAGGATCCAGAATTGGTGCCGATTAAATGTTATCATTTCAGATAAGTTTAGTAAATGGATGGATAAACAGAATAATTAAGAAAAACTGTTTTTTAGAGTCCAAAGTTATTACTGGATGACTTTCTTACATTCATATAAAATGCATCAAAAATTTTGATTAACCCATCCATTGGAAAAGGCAGAGGTTGGGTAGGCAAATCCTCTAATTAAAACAAAAACGTTGTTTAGCTGCACATTTCTATTTTTAGGTGTTAGGCTGTAGTTCTATGATATTTCGACTTTAATGACAGCTTTTTACTTTGTTTTAAATAATTACAATGGCATGTAAATAAATAGTTTATGTCTGTTACAATGCAATACTTTATCAGACTTTTGACCAAACATACTGTTGTACAATCTCAGTACATTCTTAACCTTTACCAATTGGTGTTGTTAGGATCCCAGAAGTACAGTATATTCAAGAGAAGTTCCTGAAGTGACATGATAGGCCTTTGCCGGCACTTGGCATACACATCTTCACTGTTCCAAAATGGCTTTTGTGGATTACAGAGCTTGATGCTTGCATGTTCTCAGTGGCAGCACATACTGTAGGAAACCATGGCACTCTCATTGCATGGTTTCAGATTCAAGTTGGCTATGCATTTCTTGAACTTGTTTATCTTGTTAGAAATACTCACATCAAATCAAACACCTGCTATAATTTACAATACCTGCAACTATAGAATGCCTGATGTTAAAACCTATTGCTGGGCCGTCTTAACGTATGGGCACAATGGGCACTGGCTGGCAGCCCCAGGAGCATAGGGACTCACAATGTTTCTGTCTGTCTATGCATGGTTCTATTTTGCTATCAAAAGAGGGGCCCCAGCACACCACTTTGCCCAGGAGCCTATGATGCTGTTAAGATGGCCCTGTCTATGTATTTCTTCTTTGCTGTACTCAAAACATAGGGTTTACCCTGGAAAGTTTTATTTTTACCTTCCACAGGTCACATAAGCAATAATAATGAACATCTAAACCACATAACTTCCGTGCACCTGCTCACATTAAATTTGTTCTTAAGATACTAAATTGGGTTACCATCTCATTAACCAATGTGTAATATTATTATTACCATCTCATTAACCAATTTGTAATATTATTTACACATACTTAAAAAATCCATCCATTCAGATTGTTAAGCCACTATTTTTCCATTAGATAGAGGCAGGGAAATGGAGCTTGTTCTGATAGCACTGCCTGCAAGTCAGACGCTAGCTCTGGATGGGAGATCTGGAAAGGATGTAGCATACAGGCCACTTAAATTGCTTCAGTAAAGAAATATTTGCAACATAAAACATACAATGCCAATTACCAGTCACAAATAATATGAATATTTAAAAATATGTAACATATAATGATTTCATATATGTAACTCTACCACAAATATCTAGGATCGCACCAAGTTCTACGAAAAATAAAATAAATATTCATTGAATCTCTTGTTTTAGAAATTGGTTAAATGTTCATTCATTGGAGGCAAATAATGTAAATATGTTGTATTTGACATAACACTAGAAAAGGAATTCTAGTGGTTTGAGGCCTGGTGATTTTGGAATTCAAGGGATTGATCCAGTTTGCCTAATCCAATGTTCTAGTAGGTGGTCATTAGGAAAATGTTACACTTCCTGTGTGAGGACCATAGTTCCCTATGTTTTTAAAGTCTTACACTCTGTAGAATATCTTTTAGTAGCCTCAGCCAGTTAACTAGCATATCAAGATACAATAGACAAGTCATGGATAACTGGGTTATAAAAACTGACAAATGGATGGATGGATAAAATCTATGATGAAATCAGCAAAGGAGTAACATTTTGTGCATCAACAATTAACAACAATGAATAGAACACTTAAATTTGTGAAATCTCAATCCACTCATAAAATGGTGTGCTTATTTTTCTCACCAGTCAAAAGAAAAGTTGTTTTATCATTATAGAGCAGCATAAACAAAATATGGGGATGCTTGGTTTACCAGCTGGGCTATGCTTTATAGTTGATACTTTATGTGTGATATTTCACCTGATGTCATTTAGAGAATGAACTAGAAAAACTGGTTTGGCATTTAGTGCCTGAATACCACAGGCTGGTGCAGTTGACTTGGCTCTAATTCCTGGCCTGAGCACTATATGTATAAATTATCTAAGTCTCCAACTGCATTTTTAAGGGTATTGCAGTAACCTTACTCATTCCTAAGATATGCATATAATGTGGGTTTAGTAAAATCTAATAAGTAGGCCTACAGTAAAATCATTTGTCAAAAAGTATCCCAGAAAAAATAAAGCTCTGTGGTCCTCAATAGAAAGTACAGTCAAAATCTAAGAGTTCCCAGAGCATTCTAAAATTCAGTACAGGACAGAGTAGTGCCCATGGCAATGGTGGAACCATACAATGACTTGGCACTGGAGTGTGTCACTGATATTGTCTCTCACAACACCAATCTTCTCACCACTCTTTGACAATGAATCAGTCCAAGTGAACAGTCTCATTAAATTATGTTAATGTTAATAACTGACCAGCACATTGTGCCGAACCTCATTAGTTCAAGCAGGATATACTTAGAAGACAAGACTCTGGTGAAAAACTACACTGTACAAACACATTTCAGGAACACAAGATTCCTTTACTATGCATAGAGCTTTTCAAGGCACACTTGATCTTTGCCCAGTTCCCTTATTTAAAATAGATGATGGCACTGAGGTCAGCATTTGCATTATGTACACGGTTAAAAAGCATTTACAAATATTTAAACATTCACCATATTAATATTAATTCAGGCAACAATGAACAGAATGAACTTCCAAATTTATGATAAAGTTTCTGACTAAAAAACAGGTAAACAGGAAACAACCAACACTGTGCTAGATTAAATGATTTCCAAAAGACATTTTATACAAATACAACAGAATACAAAACAAATTAAAGTAAGCGGATGGGTATCTTGTATGTTCCATCTTCTTTTTATGCGGCAGGTATATATGTTGTGGTTTTAAAAACCACAGTGAGAGGGGGAAATGATATGCACATAAAGGGAAAAAAAAACGTGAGAGGATAGGTGGGGCTAGAAAAACCAAATCCTGCGATATGTTCATCTTTTGGAAGGCCTCCTCTCACAGTTTGTGGTCAGAAATAACCAGCTATGGAATTCATAAATTCACACTCCATGCAAACACGTTGAGGAGTATATAAGTGAAAGTAATTTGTTAGCATGTTCTTTATATGCTCAAAATCATGTATGTGTATATTGTGTTTACATATAAAGAGTACTAGATTAGATTAGATTTTTATTGACACATGCTCTGCAAGACCATAGTGAAATTTTTCTGCCACGAATGTGTGTTGTTTGGAGGTCAGGGAAGTATATACAGGTAATAAGACAATAAGATGATGTGTAAATAAATAAATACAATAAATATGAATAGCAGAAAAGTGGACTAATGTACAAAACAAAATTGTACAGACATATTAATTGTATTAAAGAGTAGTGGGATAAAGAATAAGTGCAGATGGCAGTGCACATGTAACATATGGTAGAATTAAACAAAAACCATCAAGTGGGTACAGTAGAGGGCAGGTTAATTCAGATTAACAAGAGTTCAGTGACCTTATAGCCTATATAACCTTATAGAAGAAGCTGTCCCTGAAGTGGGAAGAACATATGGTAAGGCTCCGGTAGCATTAATCAGAAAGCAGAAGTGAAAACAGGGGATGTGCTGGAAGACTGCATCAGAGATAATGGATTGACCCCTCCTCAGACATCTGGCAAAGTAGATGGTATGAAGCTAAGGAAGGTAAGCCCCAATGATTTTAGAAGGAGTACAGACAGTACTTTGGAGGAGCTTGCAATCCTGGCAAGCCAGGTTACCAAACCACATAGTGATTCATTCTGTTAGGTTGTTCCAATAGTGCAGCTGCAGCAGTTGAAATTCACAAGGGTTTTGGTGTTCTACCCCAAACCTCATTAGCCTCCTCAAGAAAATAAGCCTTTGCTGACTCTTTTTGATGGTGCAGGTGGTGTTGACAGACAGTGAAAGGCAGCAGGTGATCTGGACACCCAGGAACCTGAAGCTGCTACTGTCTGGATAGGGGAGCTGTTCATGTGGAGTGGAGCATGATTGTCTTTGTTTTTCCTGAAGTCAACAATGACCTCCTTTGTTTTGTTGACATTCAGGGAGAGGTTGTTTTCATGGCACCATACAGTCAGGTCTTTTATCTACCTTCTGTAGGCAGCTTCATTATTGTCACTCAAAAATCCAATCACATTGGTTTCACCTGCAAAGTTTGATGATGTTGTTGCCCTCATGATTTGCTAAACAGTCACAGATAAACTGTATAGCAGTGGGCTGAGGCAGCAGCTTTGTGGAATGTTGATGTTGGTGAACAGCATGAAGGAGGTCTTGTTGCCAATCCTCCCTTGCTGGGTCCTATTTGTCAGGAGGTCAAATACCCAGCAACAGAGGCAGCAGCTCAGCCCATGGTCTCTGAACTTCGGCATCAGGCTGGAGGGCACAATGTTATTAAAGGCAAAGCTATACTCAATGAGCAGCATCCTGTTCAGGGTAAGGGAGATGACATAATTCACAGATCTGTATGCAAACTGAGTCCATTGTAGAGGAGATATTATTGTTAATATGGATCATGACCAGTTTTTTTCAGACACTTCATCACCATGGAGGTTTTTCTTTTCTTTTTTTTTTTTTTTTACTTTTTAAAGTTTTTCACGGGGATGTAAAGAAAGGAACATTGTTCCTCAAGGATTTGGCAAGACCATGCACCCATTTTTTCACAAAATGATCCAGAAAAAAATATGTCTATTGGGAATGTGACATGGCTAAACAAAATCCATGATGAAATGCATTTTTAGACTAAAGCTATAACCTTGTGAGGCAATGAAATTGTTATCCAAAGTGGTTGAGAAAAAAAAACACTCTGTAGCAGTGGCATTTGATGATATCTTATGTTCGTTTTTTAAACTTTGTTCATGCTGATGGAGACATCTTCCCATCAGCTCCAGTGTACTTCCTTGGTCTGATCTGCCACAAGGTTGCAGATGAGATGAAAGTACAGGGGGATAAAAGGTTTTTACATATACAAAACTCCTTTACTGCAGGTGCAAATTTTACTGTTAGTGAAACGGCATTGTCTAACCAATTCTTTTTGTGAAATGAAACTCTAGTTTTTGCAGAAACTTATATTCACTTGATACATAAGCTCATCAATTATAAACCTGTAGGCTGAAAGTGTCCATGGTCTGTGCTGAGATGCCAATTTAAACTTTCACACAGGCAATAAAATGTGGGCTTTAGTAAAGTACAAATTCAGATGTCAGTCTCACTAGTGATTTAGAGATGGATTATGCTAGTAACATTCAGTGCCCCATGAAGGCTTATAACATCTGTGACCAAACAGTATTTTATATTAACTTTCTGCTCAGCAAAGTGAATCAGCGAAATTCTTCCATTCGTGTTGATATGTCACTACTCAAGAAAGTAACTGTTATGTCAGTATTTTCTCTTACTGTATAGTTGTAAAGGGTATTTGTTCATTATTCTCTTTACAAAAGCAATACAATTTATAGCAATAAAGATTAAACCCATGTGTTTCTTTGTAATTTATACTGCAGTTTAAACAGATGTATCGGTTATGTAAAGGGGCTTCATATTTCTTGGAATTAAGTGCCACATAGTTGTTTCTATAATCTCTCATTAAGGACTCATTGAGATTAGCCTTTCTTCAAACATCCCCAGTTTTTCACTGCTGTTCAAGTCCACAGTTCTGTGCCATTACAAAATTTTGAATGTGTGCAGCATACCAAACAAGAGTCCAACCAAGCACAAAGGTGTGTTTGCTTACGTGATGCTACTTTTGCAGCATGTCCCTTGGAACTTTCATGGATGAGCCCTATATAAATATATCAGTGCTTGTACAAACAAGGCAGCATTGCTGCCAGCTACAGTATTTGGTTTTCCCAAACAGTTAGGGTATTTTCAATTGGTTTCTGTGGGTGAAAAAGGACTTTCCCACATTTTTTTGGATTATTTTAATGAAAGAACACCTCATTTAGGGCTAGTTTTAAAAGTAAAAATAACTTTGCAGCGATTGTGCTAAAAAGAGTGTGTATAATATTGTGTGTTTTAGTGCTAAAAGTGCTAGAAAAGAATACAAACCCAGTATAAACCTCCACCCAGGGTTTCCAGGTCCTGGAAATATTTCCAGGCCAATGACAGCTGAAAACACACCTAATGGCACTGTGGATCATCCCAATGAATTACACTGTCGACTTTGGGGGTCCCTCTTGGAGTTTTAGCTTTGGTCATTTCACCCTACAGTTTTGCCACTGTAGGTGTCGGGGGAAGCAGGGCAGGTTAGGAGGTTTAGGCAGCCGCAATGCTATCAAAAAGCCTAATTTGACATGAAAACCGCACATCTGGCCATCGTGCCCTCACCCAGTTCCTGAAACTGGTGGTGGGGGTTTGGGCTCTTAGCTTAATCAAGCGTGTCAAGGATGTCTAAACCTTACTCATTGTAAATACGGGTATAGCGTCTAGTTAAAGTCAGTAGAATTAAACATGAAAAAAAACAAAAGGCTTTTAAAATAATCAGACATCACAAGGGGATGATTAACTGACAAAACACTAGACCAGGGGTGTCGAACTCCAGTCCTGGAGGGCCGCAGTGGCTGCAGGTTTTCATTCTAACAATCTTCTTAATTAGTGACCAGTTTTTGCTGCTAATTACTTCTTTTAATTAACTTGACTCAAGCCTCTTAGTTGGTTTTTTTTTCCCTTAATTAGCGGCCAAACAATAATGAGACACGAAACAAGCGGCCACATGACCAGCTCACCTGTGCCCATCACACAATATCTGAAAACAGAGAAAGGTGGAGGTCTCAGTAAGGCTGATCTCTCAGGTCATCAAAACATCTTGACGGTGTTCTTAGAAAAAACATAAAATCATGAGTTTTGGAAATGTCTGCTGTGGCAGAATGAATAATTAAATAATGGGTTAAATTAACAGCAAGCATTGGCTTTTCATTAAGAAACTGGTTGGAGTTTGAAGCCCCAGTTTCGCTGGTCATCTGTTAGCTCGTTTCACATCTCATTTCTATTTGGCTGTCATTTAATGAGGAAACGAATCAATTCAGAGGACTGAATCCTTAAAAACATGGCTATTAAAATGAAGGGGAAAAAAAGTGAATTATCAGTGAAAACTGGTCACTGATTAGGAAAAGGGTTAGAATGAAAACATGTAGCCGCTGCGGCCCTCCAGGCCTGGAGTTTGACACCTGTGCACTATAAGACAATAGACAATGTGGTACAGAAAAAGAAATATAAAGTTACTTGATAGTTTGTGCCAATGCAGGTCAGAAAGTGGGTTAGTTCATGAACTGCAGAAATTACCTGTAGTGTCTGGTGTTAATGTGTAAGATATTTCAGCAGACCTCCATATTACTGGACATCACCAATAGTGGCATTCAGTAATATTACAATGGTGATTTAAAGTTGATTCATTCAAAGCTACAAACTGGTATAAATCTCAACTCTGCCTTGGCACCAAAGCCTAAAATTAGCACTGCCTCTTTATATAGAGAAATTGAATAAATATCTATCATCAAAAAACAAAGAAACTTTCTAAGTAATTTTACTTGCTCCAAAGTGCTGTCCCCAATCGTTCTATCACATTCAACAAAACTATGGATTTTCCGTGCCAAAATAAATCCATCCAAAATGTTAATTATGTTGAAATGCAATACATAAACAAGTGGACTGTTTCATTTTGGCAAGGTTGTACCATGTCATATTTAAAAACATATCCAAATGATCAATTGTGTTTCAGTACAATTAGTTTAAAATGCAATACAAAAGTGCATTGCAATTTAATTAATGTCCATAGATTGCGTGTCTAGCTAAAAGAAGAGCAGATGTATCACATTTCTGTTAGCGGTAGCTCCCCATGTCTTGCATTTTGATTTGAGACCAAGCTTTTAACGTGCCAATACTAAAAGTATTCAAATGACCAATTGGCATCAAAAAGTGGGGCAAGTGGCATGGTGTGCACCATAAAATGAAGTGCCTGCTTGAACAAGTTTATCATGACACAACCATCCAGCATCCCATAATTGGATTTGTAGATTATGTCAAATATAACCTCACAGGTTATGATAAGCAAAACAGCTGACTTTCCTTTCCTTAGAAGAGTTATATGGATTTTAGAGTTTTTAAAGTTTTTCTTTTTAGGCGTGGGGTTAGAAAGAAAAGTAACATTGCTCAATAAGGATTTGGTAATACTGCATGAGCTATTTCTGAATCCACAGGTTTCTCAGAAAATATTCCATATTACAACAAATGGAGGATAAGTACCTATTGTAAATGCAACATGGCTAAAAATAATCCATGATGAAACAAAACGTCCCACTTTAAGATAAAAGCTGTGATCCAGTGATTTAATGAAAGTGTTATTCCTAAGTGGCTGAAAGAAAAATTATTTGGATGTGAGTGTCAGTAGGCTTTGCACCCTAGGAACCAAGCTACCCAAACTATTCTATAACATTTCAGCAATTATTTACTGCTCTGATGCTGATCTTTCTGACCATAAAATAGGTCATTATGATAGCAATTGATGAGAAGGATTCATAATTAATTGCAGCATTGCGGTATTTGCCATAAATCTTGAGATATTGTCAATATATAAGTGCATATTCATTTATTGGAATCTTGCAGTTTTATATGAAAGTTTTAATACTTGCAATTTTCTGTCATGCATGTGTGTCTGAAGATCACCTTCAGGGCTAATCAAAGGCATGTAATACCACTATGGGACGAGAGGGGGAGCTGTCACTAACATTATCACCACCTTCTGCCTCCAAAGCACAGAGAAGATACCCAGTGAGGACAACTGATTCTGCCCCTACTGGGCAGAGTCCTATAATGCTGGCATCTCAGTTTGATTCAAGCCAGACCGGAAGAAGGTACACCTCAAAGCCATACCCTCTCAAATGAGCAACGCTTGCAGACCAATATTGTACATTTAATTTGTTTTCAATTTGTTTGTTGAATTGAATGGGATGACCCAACATTTCCTTTGGACCTTTGGATCCTTACTCCCACTCGACCATAGTTCCTTAAATGAAAAAAAAAACATGCAGTTCTAGTAATTTGTTTAATTTGAAATTTAGGTCTGAGTTGATAATCTATATATACAGTATAATTCACTAAGCCAGAAGACAAGTAGCCAACCATGGAAAGCACGCCGGAAGGGGCGTGGATTCACTAAGCCGCCGACAAGTAAGACACCCATGGCGCACACAGGAAGGAGCCACGTCCACCAACTCTAAGACCATTGGATGCGACGACAACTCGCAGAGCCACGCCCACCAACTCGGACGCGACGCCTCGGAAAACATGCCGTCATTTCTGTTTGTCTGTGCCACAGTCCACATGCAGCTCTGAGCCACGTTAACTTTTCATTAGTCAACCTCAGTGGAACCTTGGTTCACACAGAGGCAGCGCCAGAGAGAGACAGAGGCACAGACAGGCAGCCCGAGAGAGAGACAGAGGCACACACAGGCAGCGCAACAGAGAGACAGAGGCACACGCAGGCAGCCGGAGAGAGAGAGCCGCGCACACACAGGCAGCGCCACAGAGAGACAGAGGCACACACACAGGCAGCGCGACAGAGAGAGCCGCGCAATCCTTTAAAACTGAGGTTAAAACACAATGAAGGAAGCAGTCTTTAAAAACCAATAAGCCCTGTGCCTCTTTTTCATTAGCGTCTCACCTGCTTCACCGCCCTGCAACAGTCGAGACGCTTTCTCAGCAGCTGACCTTCTCTGTGCCTGACTCCACTACTGTCAGTCGCCTGATGAACTCCTGAAATGTTACTATCTTGGTTGGCTTTTAAATAAAGTTCGGATTTGTTGAAATGTTCCTTTTTTTCCCCCTGTGCTTAAAACTCATTTTAAAAAAAAGTGTTTATACAACTGCTGCAATGTTACAGAGAGAGAGAGGGCTCGCCTGCTTCTGAGAGACAGAGGAGGAGGGGGCTCGAGTGCTGCTGAGAGAGAGAGAGAGAGAGAGGGGGGGGGGGCTGGGGAGGCTCGTGTGCTGCTGAGAGAGAGAGAGAGAGAGGGGGGGGGGAGGCTCGCCTCCTGCTGAGAGAGAGGGGGGGGGGCTTGCGTGCTGCTGAGAGGGGGAGAGGGGGGGGGGGGGCTGTGGAGGCTGCATGCTGCTGAGAGAGAGAGAGAGCATGCAGCTGAGCAGGGAGCCTGGGTGTTTGTGTCAGTGTTATTCAATGTTTTTACTATTACACTGTGCATTCTATGGTGTAATGATTAACTATATTTGTGCTTAAAAATCTTTAAAAAAATATATTTACATACAGTTCGTATGGTCTGGAATGGATTAATTGTATTTACATACAATCCTATGAGGGAAATTGCTTCGGTTCACGACCAAATCGGTTTACGACCAGAGGTTTGGAACGAATTATGGTCGTGAACCGAGGTTCCACTGTATATTGACTCTAGAAAACATGATCAGCAAGTCTTTGATAGGCTGCAACAAAATAATGAAAGAACGGGCACATTTTTTTCTCACAAGCTGGGTGGGTGGGTGTTAGTTAGTTAATTAGTTACTCGAAGGATTTCAAGATTTAATATGCACAAGCGGTAACCCTGCAAAAGCAGCCCAAACCAGAAAAGATGGCTGGCAAAAAGTGGCTGACAAATTAAACGCATGTGCATTGTACTTACTGAAAGCGCCGTTACGGATTTTGCAAATGTTTTTTCCCTCTGCTTAAAAAGCATGATTATGCGGCGTATACTATGCCGCGGGTTGGTATGCAGCGTGTAAAACAGTTTGTTTGTCGTGGATAATTTGCCTTTTACTTTAACACAAAGACAATTTCCTGTTAGATTTGCCTTTGCGATGACAATTGATAAGGCACAGGGCCAAACTTTCAAAAAGATGTACATGTATCTGCCAAAACCAGTTTTCAGTCATGGACAGTTGTATGTTGCTCTCTCCAGAGTTCCATCTTTTCATTCACTTACTGGTATGCCTGCAGGAACACGTGCAGCGAGCGAGAGAGAGCGAGCGACACACACACGCATACAGGCGCGCGAGAGAGAGAGAGCGCTGGACGCATAAGAATAATAATACTTCATTACATTGATATACCAGTGTTTTCAGTATTCAAAGCGCTATCCACACAGGGAGAAACCGGGAAGCGAACCCAAAATCTTCCACAGTCTCCTTACTGCAAAACAGTAGCACTACCATTGCGCTACAAGGCAGTTAAAGAATGCACCGGCCTCGATTTTGTTTTCACTTCTGTTTACAGCGATCAGATCGTAGCGTGCATTGTTGCAATGTTACTTTTCTTGGTGGCTTATTACATTACGGATGTTTCACATGTTAATTTTTTTCCCTGTGCTTAAAAGACATTAAAAAAGTGTTTCTCAACTATGACTCCGGAACAACTCAGTACGCAAGCTATATTAAGCGTCAACAACGAAGACTCGCTACATCTTAATGAACAAGTGCTGAAACTTATCCCTACCAACGAAGTAACTTTCACCAGCGTGGCCTCCATCGTCACAGACGATCTCGCTTTCAGTCACGGACAATTGTATGTTGCTCTCTCCAGAGGTCCATCTTTTCATTCATTCACAGTGGTATCCACAAACCCACCCCATTTGGACAACTGTGTCGTTCAGCAAGTGTTCACCCATCAATACATAATTATGCAGCGTATGCTACGCCGTGGGTTGGCTAGTAACACCTAAATTCTTTACTTCTGCTCTGACTGACCAAGTGATCGTTTGTTTCTAAGACTTTCACTTTTTTCACTTCTGACAACTAAGATTTCTGTTTTGTTCTTGTTAAGCTTGAGGAAACTACTACTCATCCATTCTGAAATGTTAGCAAAGCTTTGGATCAGAAGGTTGAGCTGCAGTGTCATCAGGTGCTATAGATAAGTAAACCTGCATGTCATCTGCAGAATTCTGGTAGCTCAGCTTATGTTTTGAGATAATTTGGCAAAAAGGGAGCATGTAGATTGAAAAGAACAGTGACATCTAATATACAATCAACACAAATTTCAAATAATTTTCTATTATATAAGACTTCAACCAGTTTAAGACTCTATCAAAGAGACCTACCTATTGACTAAAGCAGTTAATGAGAATACTGTACTGTAGTTTATGGTGTCAGATGCCACACTCACGTCTAAGAGAACACAAGAATTAAAATGATCATTTTTAATAGTTTGTATAATAATGGCACACGGACAAAATAAAGATTTAGGGATTGTCCCCATATATTGGTTTAGCAAATTAGTCAATATAGACTGAAACTGGTCTTGCAAGCTGTAAACAATCAAAAGGTAAATGATAAATGAAAAGACTGAGATTTTATATCAAGGCGGCAGAAAGAATGTTGAGGTCATCAAGGTGGGACGGAAATGAGGTCATCTGGAAGGGAAGAAAAGTTACTTGATCTTATGTGGTTTTGTGGGAAGAAAGAGAGAAGGCATTAGTATCCTTTTACTAACCCTTTTCCCAGTGCTTTCATGCTCTGAATTGAACCCTTAGGCTGTCCCCTAATCGCACGAATTATAAATATTTTATAAAAATTATATTATAATTAGAAATAAATAATCAAATATGTAAAAATAAAGTAGAATTGTATTGCACTTGTAAGAAAGTAAGACTTGTAAGACTTTGTAGTGGATAGGATTCAACTGTGTTAACTACAAAGGTCAAGGCCTAAGAGCTAGTAGATGAAAAAATAGATGTTTGGTTAGGAGCTGTGTCAGGGAAATCACATAAATGCTGAAAAAAATAGGGCCGTGTATCCAGCATAAATTTGTTATATCATCATGGCCCTGTTGTTATCCCAAATGGCTTTAATTTCACAAAGGCCACACTGGTAGATTGTTGTACCATTGCTGTGGTGCTGATTTCTAAGGAAGACTACTAGAAGCTATTTAATCTTTCAGGGTTAGATGACACTCAGCACATTGGTCCAGTCTCCTGATCAAGAGCTCTAGTGAAAAAGAACACTGAATATGTAGAGCAAAAATGTTAAATTTCAGAAAATATTGTTACAGGACACTTCACCAAAACAGGAAATGCAAATAAATATCAGTGTTACAGAAATACCATTAAATGCAAAAGTTGATAATCAGATGAGTAGCCTTAGCTATGAAAAAAGTTAAAATAAATCAAGGAAAAGAGGTCCACTGAAAAATTAATAATCAGGTTGATTTATGAGTTTAGGAACCCATAGGATGCAGGATTCTGGGGCATCTGGGTCAGCAAAGGGAGTTAAGAGCTTCTATTAACTCGGTGAAGATATAAAGAAACATTGGGTGGCTTAGTGGCCGCTATTGAAAATGATCCTTAGCTAATGGATGATTATATAAATCTGGGATAATGCGCAATAGCAAAATCCTTAATGTGGAAGTTAAATGGGTGTTACACATTCTGCCTCCCACCAGTCTTTGCTGCATCATCTAATCGGCATAGATTATGATGCTATAGAAAAATAAGCAGAAAGCTGGCTGTCAGAAACGGGTTTGAGTTGGCACTAAAATATTATGAATACTCTGTACACATATAATTCTGGGAGATTTTCAAAGGCTGTATTTTTGCTTCATTATGCCAGAACATGTTCAGGATACAGGCTTGGACAGGTTTGTAGGTAGATCTGTGGCAGATACAATTTAATGTAAGTAAACGTAAGGTATTATACACAGGAAATAGAAATGTTAAATTTCAATACATAGTGGGATGTCTAAAACTTGAAAGTACCTCTTATGAGAATGACATAGGAATCATAGTGGACTCACTACTGTCTACATCCAGGCAGTTTACAGGTAGTTGTGCTGAAACGTTATAACACACTGGTGAGGACTCAGCTAGAGTATGGTGGGCAATTTTAATCTCTACATTAAAAAAAGACATAGCAGTGCTAGAGAAAGTTCAATGGAGAGTGACTAGACTAAGAAAAATGAGGTTTAAGGAGAGATTGAAGGGGATAAACAGTATTAGTTTAAGCAAACAGAAATTAAGAGGTGAAATGATCAAAGTGTTTAAAATTGTGAAAAAATGAATTCAGTGGATCACCATTGTTATTTAAAAATAAATTCTTCAACAAGAACATGGACACATGGTTTGAAAATTGCTAAGTTCGGATTTCGCACAAATGCTGGATATTTTTTCTTCACACAAAGAACCATGGACACATAGAATACATTACTGAGTATTGTGGTGAAGTGTGAGATTTTATAGACATTCAGATCTCAAATTGATGTTATTTTGGACAATCTAGTTAAACAGGATGAGCAAGCTTGACCAGCTGAATGGCCTGTTCTTGTTACAATAGTATTAATGTTCTAATCACATGGAGTTTGTTTTCCAGAATGTTTAAACTAAAAAGTATTTGTGATTATTATATCTCTCAAAGCCAACTGGATCAAATCAGAAATGTATTATTCTTACTTACCTAGAAACAATGGTGCAACTGATATTTTAAACATCCTGTGTAGTATTTTGGTAGAATGGTGCCTCAGTGGATACAGCTGCTGTTTCACTGTCTTAGTGTTTTGCATTCAAATTCCTCACATGGTTATTGCCTGTATTCATTTTTAGGTGTTCTCCGTGTGTCTATGTGGGTTTACCTGGAGGTTGTTTCATGTTCTTCTCACTGTCACATCCCCAAATACTGATAGGCATCTGTGTGTGTGTGTATATTCTATGATAGCCGGGAAACCCATCTGGCTTTGTTTCCCATCTTTGTATTAACATGACTAGGACAGATTCTGGCCTGTTGTGACCCTGAATTTGGTTTAGAGCTGGAAAATGAATATATGGATGAACTTCAGTAGTGTGAGTAAAATTAAAAACCTTTTTAGTAAAACTAGGTTTTCAAATTTTTCAGCATCTTTCCATCATCAGATTATCCTAATCTAGTTCACAGTTTCAGGAGTCATAGTGTGCACAAATGTGTCTTGAGTCCATAAATTGTACAGTGTTTCTTTATGCAATTTAGTAATCAATTGATCAATCACATTAGGTCCCTTTTCTTCTTCTTATTAATAAGATCCCAATGTAACTAAACTCATGCACCGCAAGCTGTCAGTCCCACTCATCAACAGTATGGTTCTCTTTTCTTTTAGTATAGAACATTTACCTAATTTCTGGGATTACTAAATCTACTAAGTAGACCCTCTAATGTACTCATTCTAATCCTATCCATCCTCGTCAGACCCAACACAAATATTAACATCTTTAACTCTGCTACCTATAGATTCGTCTCCTGCTTTCTGGTCAGTGCCACCGTCTCCAACCCATATAACAAAGCTGGTCTCACTACCGTCCTGTGGATCTTCCCTTTCACTCTTGCTGATATCCGTCTGTCACAAATCACTCCTGACACTCTTCTCCACCCATTCCACCCTGCCTGCACTCTCTTTTTCACCTCTCTTCCACAATCCCTGTTACTCTGTACTGTTGATCCCAAGTATTTAAACTCATCCACCTTTTCCAACTCTACTCCCTGCATCCTCACCATCCCACTGACCTTCCCCTCATTTACACACATGTATTCTGTCTTGTTCCTACTGACCTTCGTTCTTCTCCTCTCCACAGCATTTCTCCACCTCTTCAGGGCCTCCTCAACCTGCTCCCTACTCATGAGGACAACAAGTGATCTGCTAGATATCTTATTTAAATCTCCAGTCTGTAGGAGTCAGTTGTAGTGCTTTGGGTATCCAGTGGAAGGTGTATCCAGCACGTTAGTTGTAGACTTACAGTAGGTTATTCTGGGGAAATCATATGTCTTGGCTGGCCTGAGAATGCCAAGATAAGCTGGATACCACTGCCGAAAATATAGTTGTTAATCTACAATGCAAACTGTAATGCTACCACAGCAAAGTTGCAAGAGATTACCAGCACAGGAAATAACATGGGGAAATCAGAGAAATTAAAAAATGCAACTTTTCAAGATATCATGGAGTGTTATATTATTTTATGGACACTGTGCCCATTGAGAATCTGTCTGATTTTAACGTTAAGAGGAGATTTTCTTTATTAATGTAGTTGTTGCCTACCTTGACCTACAAAATAATCTGATTTTGCCTGTTATGCGGGAGGCTGAAGGATTATACAGTGGATAGTGCCATTGTGTCACAGCTCCAAAGGCCCTGCCTGTGTGGAGTTTGCACTTTCTCCCAGTGTCTGAATGGGTGTTTATATGTCCATTCTCATTTACATGCACATCCAAAACATGTCTCCAATTGCTGCCTCAAAGTTAGGCACTTGTGTGAGCTATGTGAAGGACTGGCACCCCACCTACAGATGATTCCCTAGCTTATACCAAATACTGCTGGGAGAACTCAGAAACAGAACAAAATGTTCAGAAAATAACTACACAGATGTTGGGTAGAGCAATAATTATTCTACTTTGTCCTAAGAAGCAGTTTTTGAAGTTCTAACATTGTCCTGAAGGACAAATCGTACAAAGACATCAAAAAAAGTGTGTGTTGGAAGACTTAGATGATGTAAAGCATACTAGTGTAGGTCATTTTGTTAAATTGGATTACCAGCAGCTCATTCATCTCAATTCATGAATTCATCCTCTTTTTAAATTTGCTTTTTCTTCCAGTAGATTGCATGTAGCCAAAAGTTATCAATACAAACTACAAAACAACACTGAAAGGCACGACAAACCACCATATGGTACACTGAGCCACTCCTAAATGGCCACTTTATGGCTGCCAGTCATCAAAATACTTTTATGTTTTGCATATTTCCTGAATTCAGCTTATTTTTGGTTATCGATGGAAGCACTTTTTACTGGCCCCATCATATCCTTCATAACTTATAGTTGTTATTTAGGAAAACATTATGACACTATAGATACACTACAGTCTCATAGCTCCTGAGTCCAGGCTTGGCAACTCCCAGTTTGGAGTTTACATGACAAGACACCACAATTTGTGACTGGTTGTTTAGATACATTCCAAAATCTTTGCTTGATAGGTTATTTTGTGACTCTATGATGGAACAGTGCCCAAACCAGGACTAGTTCTTACTTTGCAAACAATACTTATGGTAATGTATTCAGCTCCCTTGACTCTAAACAGGAGAAGTGAGCACAAGCAACAATAAATGGGTAAAGTTATCATTTAAATATATTTCATAAGGAAATATAAGCGCAGCACAGATATACAAAGTTGTTGCCCTCTTGAAAAGCAGATGCCATTTTTTTTTATTTTTTGAAGTGTAAAGTAATAATGGAAATAATGGAAAAACTGGAAGATTTGGCAAGAAGTCACAACACCAATGTTTGTGAAAATGTATGCATAAAATGGGATGGGCTTTCTGAAAAGGGAGAAAGGATTTAGAGTGCATGCGTATCTTTGTTAAGTTCTGCGCTTTATTGTGGTCTGATTGCTAATATTTTTAAGTAATTTAACATTACTATTAATTTTGTATAAGTATACTGGAGTATCTGTTTTTTAACTCTATATTTAGTGTTATTTTGGCTAAAAAGAAGCAGCTGCAAATGAAATGCCCCAAATTAATTCTGAACTCATTTACATATCTGTTTGTATTTGCTCTTTCCACCAAAACCAGGTTGCATCATAAAAGCTTCTTCAATGGACTGCACAGGCCCCTCTGCTCTGCAAACTGCTTCTCATTAGGATTCCTGTAGAAAAGATCCACCTACTGTTCCCTCACCTCCATGCAAACTGTATGCTCCATTGCCTTTATCTGCTCCATTCTTAAAAGATCCTTGCAGGCAGTAAGTCAAGGCAAGAGCATGGTGATTTTTTGGCTTGTTTTTTTCACTTTTTGCTTGACACAGTTCCTGATTAGCAGGGATAAAGGCAACATCCTTCCTCCACGCACCATTAAAATTCTTATCTGGAAATGGCCATATGCAAGAAGGACCAATCTAACGGGGAATGTATGTGCTGATCTCTATGATATCCATGGCTGCCACCTGACAGATAACCAGTCTGCTTTTAACCAGGCTGATGTTGTGGTCTTCCATCATAGTGACATCTATCCTTCTGTAGCTACATTACCTACAGAGAAGTGGCGACCCCACCTACAGAAATGGGTGTGGTTGTCTCTGGAGTCTCCAACCAACAACAGAAAGATCAACCAGCTAAATGGAATCTTTAATTGGACAATGAGCTACAGACGGGATTCAGATATTTTCATACCCTATGGAGAGCTTGTACCGAATATTGGCCAACCTTTCTCCATTCCCAAAAAGATCTCTCACTTGGCCGCATGGGTGGTCAGCAATTACAGGGAAAGTCACAAGAGGACTGGTGTTTTCCATAGTCTACAAAAATCCATGGCAATTGATATGTATGGCAGGGCTAATGGAAAGCCCCTGAGCAAGGACAGCCTCCTACAAACCATTTCCAAATATCCCTTCTATCTAGCATTTGAGAATTCCATACATCAGGATTACATAACAGAAAAGCTGTGGAGGAATTCTTTCATGGCAGGCTCAGTGCCCGTAGTCTTAGGACCACCACGAACCAACTATGAAGTGTTTGTGCCCGCAGGGTCATTCATTCATGTACAGGACTTCCCAAGCACCAAAGAGCTGGCAGAATACCTCAGGGCAGTGGCCAACAATGAGACTCATTATAGGCAATACTTTGAATGGAAAAAACAATTCACAGTCAAGGTGTACAAAGACTGGAGGGAGCGGTTCTGCCAAATCTGCAAAAAGTATAAAACCCTGCCCCAAAGAAAAATCTATCACAACCTTGAAGAGTGGATAAATAGCTAATGGTGCTTTGTAAAGTTACGATGAACATTTTTCAAAAACCTTCCTGTGGAATTCAAAATGTGCAACTTGATCACCATATTTAAGTGATATACTGTATTTTTGAAACAAGTACGTTTTCAGGATAAATTAATTGATTTTTGCTATGATCTATCTGGTGCTGCGTTCTATTAACATTGTGAGGTTCATTGGTAGATGCTTGTTCTGAAATAAGAACAGATTATTTTTTTTGACAGAAACAACAATAACATGGTGAGTGGTAGGGATTAGTCAAGGGGACTGTATAAGGAAAGGTATGTTTTGGACATTTCACTGTTCATATAACATACTTGTCTTTGCAGGGTACTCTAAGGTAATGGAGAAGTGGGTGTGAGAGACTACTTCATTGGTTCACATCATACCCAAAATGAAATGAACAGGCAAACACATAAATCCTGCCACAATCTAATGTTCAGAATAGTTTTACCCCAATGAAATATGATATAACCACAAGCTTAGGATGGGCCCAGTTTGAAAAAAGGACAAAAATAATGCAATGGCACTCTGTTACCAAATCAACTATTTTATTACATGAGATACAATAAGGTATCTTACCGGTTCACCAGACAGGGTACTGTAAATCAAAGTAATTGAACATAAGTTTCCTTTTCTTATTTTTTTCATCTTTACTAGTTTTCATGCCCAGAAGAATTCAGGATCAGCAGAACCAAACTAGTTTATAAGGGGGCATGCCTAGAAAAGTGGTCATTTACTGTTGATGTTTAATCAAATATTAAACCAACCCCATTAACAAAATGTTTTAACCTTCTCGGCACCAACCCCTCATAAGGTTAATAGAGAGTCAGACTCTGTGTGACATGTAATGATCCTCTTTATAGTGTGAAGCTCGAGTAACTCTCGGGATAGTATTCTGCTGCTATCTTGTGGATGAAAGAGCATCATGCTGTGAAAAAATCATGAATATTTGTGTTCAGCCTCTAACTCATCAATATTCATGAATGGGGAGGACCTTTCAACTAAAATACAATGGCAAACAGCTATACATCCAGTTTTAGAACAAACTGAAAATGAACCAATGCTCAAGTCAAGCAATAGCGATGATGTGACATGGTTATCAGATGTTGACAGAGTTAGGAAAACCGACATGTGTTCTGTAGAGCCCAAGCTGCCAAGTTTCAGTGATGTTCCATTTTTGGTGTTGGCTTCATACTATTGTTACCCTGCATCACTTTGTTGCTCTTTTATGGGTAAACCTGTTTTAAAGATGTCTGTTGATCATGATTATCTGGATTATTTATTATTTGGCAATGAGTCTGATGTTGATAATAGTTCTTAGAATAAACCTATAGGCAGAACCGTGCCGTTGGTTGGGCGGGGGCGTGAAGGGGTTGTTCAGTAAACCATTTACTTGTTTCACCCATTTTTGCCAAAGCTTTTCACTCATTATGACATACCGGTTTTACTAAAAGGACTATGGTGAAGCTAATCACCCAACAACTGTACCCACTGTGGGATGTGTATCAGGTGATCAAAAATATGCAAAAGATGTGCGTTTCTGATCTTCACAAAAACTTAAGTCTCAGTGGTTGTAAGGAAAGACTCATGGATACAGTACATCAAATCCAAACAGGCACAAGCTCTGGTTAAATCTGGAAGTATATACCCGATACTGGTAGAGGGACCAAGTGGAATGTCAACTACAGTACCTCAGCTAGCCCATCATGAGCAGAACCTTTACTTGAGTAAGGTGCTGTATAATGGACAGTGTCTATACCTCACCTGCTCGAGATTTCACTTAGAAGGAAAACTAATGCATGGCACTGCATGAGCAAACCACCTTCAAATTCTTGGTGACTCCATTCACATGAATACATCAAGTTGCAGTGGGGTCCAATATGTGCACTGAAAAAAATGATTGTGATCAATTGGAAGGTAGGACAAGAAATACGCCCATCTCCTAAGCACTGTTCACAATGTAGAAACCATCACTATTCATGTCTTGGGAAATGTGGAAGTCACCTAGCTTTGTGCTATGGTAGTCAACACATCACAGCATTGTCCCTCCTGCTCAAGAAAATCAGGCACTGACATTTTATCCTGTCATGTTTGTTACACATTTTGTTGTTGGGGGAAAATCAACACTTATGCCTAATTCCCTCTCCCCCCCCCCCCCGGTAAACAGAATGCTTAGGAGGTTAAGATTGCTTACTAAAACTATAAAATTTCTGAACTAGTGGCAATGACGTCTTCACTCTGAAATGTTACATTTCCATTTTAATAAATGGAAGTTTACAATAAGTGAGAAAATAGCATTTAGCTATAAAATGAAACACTAACACATGGGGTAAGTTTAAAGAACATTTAATTTGAACTGTTTAAAGCTTTTGGCTTAAATGAAGTAGAGCTAGAATCTCTGTCATTCTAAATGTAATTAGCATTGTACAAATAAAATTCAGATTTGACTTTTTTTATTTATTTATTTTTTTTAAATAGTGCAAATGCCAAGAATATAATATGTAGACTGAGGACAATGGCATTAGAGAATGCCATGTAGAAGATTCAGAACTTTAAAATTTGTACTTTAAATTTTATAATAGTTAAGAGAAGTATGTTCACATTAAAGCCAAATGACATTTTCTAGATATGCCATAAAATTGTAGTTGGTGTGGTTCAAATAACTCAAATAGGCCTGAGCTTTACAAAAAAAAAAAAACCCAACACCACACTATATAATGAACCAGCATTACCTACAGTAGTCCTTTTTGATGAAGGATCCCTTGTTGCAAGCAGTATACACTGATAATTTTAGACCACCCAAAAAAAAAATTATCCAACCTGTTTAATTTAGCAGATGTCTCAGACTAAATTGGGGCTGGGAAACAAAAAGACACCCTTTGGTTGCACTTTTTTGTTGCTGTAATAGAAGTCACCTGTTGGCGTTCAGGTCGCCACAAAATCTCAAAAATGGACATTCTGGTCTAGGGAGAAGACTACTGGGAATTTTTAAACCAGGTTTAGATGGATGGCCAATATATTAATGTTTTGTACATATAAAATTTGTATACACAATTTTGAGCACTAAGCTGTTGAGTTGCCATTTTAGGTGTCTATCCTAAAAAGCCTTGGATGACTTGACAAAAATGAAACCACTTCCAAGCCAAAAACTGAATTTTAATATCATCTTGCCATAACCAAAATATACAACACAGTAAATATGACCTTTGACAAAAGGTGAGGAAAAAAAAATGCTCAAAATATACTAGTTGTTACTAGGCTGCGATGGAAAGATGCATGCACCCTTCTCAGATTTGAAAAAGTAAAGGGAATGAATCGTGCTTTACAAGTTGGAGGCAATGGGATTACCTCAGACATGTATTGATGCCTTGCCAGTGCAAGGAGTTTTGCATACAACCCACCAGCATCTAAACATGGTGAATCAGTATTAAAAAATCAAAGATGTAATTTTTCAAATAGTAATTAAGAATGTTGAGATTTGAGTTTGCTGTATAACAAAAAACAAGTAACTAGATTGTTTTAAAATTTGGCATGTCTCAGAGCAAAATCTTTAGCCCTTAACTTGAACAAACAAGCCTGTTTGTAATTCTAACCAAGGAGAACAATAATAAAGGTCACTTATGTAAAAAAAAAAAAAAAAAAAAAAAAAAAAAAAAAAAGTAAATGAATGACTTGCTCAACTAAACTCAGTCGACTGAACAAAATTATCAACAGCTCTTTCAATTTCATTTGGGTCAGAGTCACAATTGTCTCCACAAACTTCCATCTAAAAACATTCATATAGAAAACTAAAAAATCAACTAAAAAAGCTACAAAAATTAACAAATGTAATAGGTTAGGTAAAATGAGTTTAATATAAAAAAAGCACAGTCAGGATGGTCAAAATATACAAAAAGGAACATTAATAAATTATATATATTAAAAAAAGTATTTGTCTCAAGCCCGTGGAACACAGACAAAAGCAAGCTTCTGCCCGATTTTCCACCTTCACTTGTGGCATATCATCAACTCTGACCAGGCTGCTAATGTGACAAGTACAGGACAAAGGTGCTGCTACATGTTGGCAGTGAATAAACGTTAGTCATTCTACTTCCGTTTCTGGGGGAAAAGTTTTTTTTTTTTTTTTTTAAAAAGCCTCAACTAGTTTTTTGTGAGAATTGGACTATTATATATAAAAAATCCAATCCAGAGTGTGTTTGGCCTCATACTGTACTAGCCTCATAGTGGACACTGAGTCAACTTGTTAGCTGCCCAGCAGTCACTTGCAAGGGGTGCCCCGAATGCATAGTTTGCTTTCCTATTTCAGGTTTGTAGAAAGCAGGCATGCACAGTTGTGATGAGGATGGGGTCATGGTAGCTCCTGGATATGCCTGTGCTTGGTTTGTTGAGTTGTGCAAACTGGAACTAGGATCAAAGTAGTGCCCTTCTGCAATCTCTTCCAGAGGCAGGGCTAGCCTCTTATCCCTCTGACGTCTGTTACAGAACCATACTCTCACAACCTACAAAGAGAGAGACCATTATCATCATCATCACTACTCATAAGTAACATGAAGCCTAAAAAAGCTTGCAATCTGATGCATCACAAGCCCTATAGCTTTAAAAGCACAACTGCAACTTCAATATTTAATAAGCCAGCGACAAATAACCAGACAACCCTTGGTAAAAAGCTGACACAAAGCAGAAATGTGGCAAAGGCAAGCAGGACTCCCCTATTTAAATAAAAAAAAAAAAAAAAGACAAAACAAAAAAAAAAAAAAGTTAAAATGGTGTAGGTTCACTTTTATATGTTGAACATTGGCTTCAATGTGGATGTTTTAAGGTTTGTTTCCCTTTTTGGTGCTCCTTTGAGTATAACCAAGTCACTGGGGGGAGTTAACACTTAAAATTTTACAAATACAAACATCACTTAACACCAAAAAACGTTTCACACTCAAATGTATGCTGCAAGTCTATTAATTTTTTTCACCTAATATTAAAACACTGAACACGTAACCTAAAGAAACAGATGCAGGATATCAGTGTTCACATTTAGAGACTTGAATTTCATGATAATCATAGTAGAGACTTAGGAATCACAGCATCTGGGCTGGTATGCCACTATTTACTTCATGCACATATTTGGTCCAAATCTAAAATTTGCAGACTGTAGTAAATAAAATCCTTTTGGAGTCTAATCCACCACAGACATGCTGTAGGGTATACGTATGCACAGAGGTAGCAGATGGAGTACTTCTGGTTACTTCCTTCAGATATCTGACAAATGGCAGCATTTATCAAACCCTAAAATACATGACAGCTATATATAAAAACACAGACTGAACACACACACACACACACACACAGAAAGGCTACATATTTTCAAAATGAGACCAAAGACAATTGTAAGACGTTTAATAGTTTCCGGATCATCCATACCAATACATATTGGAGATCAAGGCAGGATCAGCAACTATAAAAATTACACATCCCCACAGTCAGGTGCACATGTTAACTATGACTGATTTAGTTTCATCCAATTGTCTTGGTACTGTAAAGCAATATCCATCATAAGAAAATTAGCTCAGAGGCCACAAAAGGGGATAGTTCTATAGTCCATTTTCCATAGTTAAAGCTGCAATAAAAACTAATCCATGCATAAGACAGCCTTTGACATTCCAAATTAAAAACCACCAGTTCAAAAACTAATTTAAGTTTTACTAAACGGATAAAATTTTGCTCTTCCTGCATCGGCTGAATTTTTACACACAGAACTCCTTTAGTCAGTAGTATCCAAGTAGTTAAGTAAAAACATTTTAAATAACTCTCCCAAGTCTTGTCTCTCTAAACAAGGCAGCAGTCCAACATTTCAATGTTGGGGTCCTCTAACATGGCACCTAGTGGGCATATCCAAAACAAATCCCCTGTCCCTACTTTCGTCAGTATAAAAACTGAAAGGAAAATCTACCATTTTAGTAGCCTAAACAAGTAAGCCAGCCTATAAATATTGCTATAGGAAATTATACTTTGTAAGCTATTACAGAATATAACCGCTGCCACCACACCATCAGGCTAATTCTTAAAAAGGGCAAATATTAGTACTATTATAAAACTTCATAATGCTAAATAAGCATTAAGTTTTATTTTGATTTATTTTAGAAGTACATACATGATTAAAGAATTTACACAAAGAATTAGTAGCAACAGAAATTCAATCACTAGCACTTATAACAACGCCTGAATAGGAAACGGCTATATAGTATCTATGCGGTGTCATTATGATATCAGTAATTAGTAACAGTTACTAACGTAACAAATGGTTGTGAAAATAAAAATTATGATATAAGCAAGCATCAGTAGTAGTATCAGCTGTCAAATATCGTAATCCTTTAAAGTTTCCACTGCCAATCTCAATACAGCGACTCATTCCATTAATCCAGCCTGGGGAGGCACCCCCCCCCCCCCCCCCACTTGTCAAATACTCATGCAGCAAATACCATGCCAAAGCCATTATAAACAATCATGGCCAAAATTATCTGCACCCCTGGAATTTTCCCAGAAAATGCACCATTTCTCCCAGAAAATTGTTGCAATTATAAATGTTTTGGTATACACGTTCATTTCCTTTATGTGCATTGGAAACACCACAAAAAAAAAAAAAAAAAAAAAAAAAACACCCAAAAATGCCAAATCTGACATGTCACACAGAACTCCAAAAATGGGCCAGACAAAATTGGCACCTTTTCAAAATTGTGGGTAAATCGTTTTGATCGCATATGATGCTCGTTTGAACTCACCTGTGGCAAGAAACAGGTGCTGGCAATATAGCAGTCACACCTGAAGCCAGCTAAAATGGAGAAAAGTGGACTCAACCTCTCTGTTGTGTGTCTGAGTGTGCCACACTAAGCATGGAGAACAGAAAGAAGAGCAGAGAATTATCTGAGGACTTGAGAACAAAAATTGTGGGAAAACAACAATCAAGGCTACAAGTCCATCTCCAGAGATCTTCATGTTCCTTTGTCCACTGTGCACAACATAAGTTCACAACACATGGCACTGTAGCAAATCTCCCTGGATGTGGACGGAAGAGAAAAATTGATAAAAGACTGCAACAAAGGATAGTCTGGGGCTGTTTATCCACCATTCAATCAACTTCAAAACATATTCAAGCTGTTCTGTAGACTCGGTGCAACAGTGTCAGCTCAAACTGTCGACATCTGAACGAAACGCTATGGCAGGAGAGGCAGGAAGACCCCACTGCTGGCACAGAAACAAAAAAGCCAGAATGGAGTTTGCCAAAATGTACTTGAAGCCAAAATTCTTCTGGGTAAAATGTCTTGTGGACAGATGAGACCTAGGTAGAGCTTTTTGGTAAAGCTCATCATTTTACGGTTTACAGAAAACAGAATGAGGCCTACGAAGAAAAGAACAGTACCTACAGTCAAACATGGTGGAGGTTCTAAGAAGTATTGCTGCCTCTGGCACTGGATGCCTTGACTGTGTGCAAGGCACCATGAAATCTGAAGACTACCAAAAGATATTAGGACACAATGTAGGGCCCATTGTCAGAGGTCATGGGTGTTCCAGCAGGACAATGATCCCAAACATACCTCTAAAAGCACCCAGAAATGGTTGAAGAAAGCGCTAGAGGGTTCTGAAGTGGCCAGCAATAAGTCCAGATCTAAATCCGATTGAACACTTATGGAGAGATCTCAAAATTGCTGTTGGGAGAAGGTGCACTTCAAATCAGAGACCTTGAGCAGTTTGCAAAAGAGTGGTTGGAAATTCTAGTTGAGAGGTGTAACAAGCTTGTTGATGGTTATATAAAGCGCTTGATTTCAGTTTTTTTCCAAAGGGCATGCAACCAAATATTAAGTTGAGGGTGCCAATAATTTTGTCCAGCCCGGTTTTTAAGTTTTATGTGAAATGTCAGACTTGGTTTTTTTTCTCTTTTTGTGTTGTTCCAATGCACATAAAGGAAATAAACGTGTACACCAATACATTTGTAATAGCAACAATTTTCTGGGAGAAATGGTGCATTTTCTGAGAAAATTCCAGGGGTGCCGATAATTTCAGCCATGACTATTTCTACTCCATCCAGAGACACTGCACCGATCAATGTCACAAAATCTCCTGACTCCACTACAAAGAACCCGTCATCTCCCTGATGCTGCAAAACTTAACCTTTGTGCATTTGATGTGCAAGCTGCTTAACAATGATCTACCAAGCAATACATTCTTCCAACCTCAAAATCACCTGCAAAAGATTTTAATTCTGGTGAAGAACTCAGATGAGAACTACTCTGACTCCCCAGGGCATCCCTATAAATTCCCAAGTGTCCCCTGCCCACTGAACCCAGTAATTCATCCAACACTCCCTCAACGATTTCTAAAGCAGAACAGCTCGTTTTTATTCCTATTCGCCTTAGCTTCCACTCACCGATGCATCATTAGCTTTATTTTCTAATTCATGCCGTGTTCATAACATCTGGCTGATATGCACAGACCAGACTTTAAATATCTAGACATGTTCTTCTGGTTTAAAATACCCAGTTAATATAGTAGAGGATGTAGATGAGAAAGCTCTTGGAGAAAGAAATGAGAAGACTCCCTAGTACAGAGTGCACTACATAATCCCCCTTTGCTACCACAGTGCTGGGTACTTGTAGAACAACATCTAACCCAGGGATGTGCAAAGTCATTCCTGGAGGGCCGCAGTGGCTGCAGGCTTTTGTTCCAACCCAATTGCTTAATAAGCACTAATTGCTCTAGAAACACTTCTGCTTCATTTTAGTTATCTCCCTCGTTAAGATTTTGAACCCTTATTGCTTATTTAAGTCTTAAACAGCTGCATTCTTGGTTTTTAATTGCTCCTTATTAGCAATAAGATGCAAATGACAAAAGAAACCAGCAGTTATCCATTTTGCTTGTTACCCTTTACACCTGTGTGTATTTATCATGCACTATTTGGTTTAATTAAATACTTGGAAGGAAAGAGAAGACAAAAAAGTCAAGGATTGAGAATTACCCATCCGTTTTACACTTCAAAATATTTGGATATCTTTAGAATGGAAAAAAAAATCTAGGATTTGAGAATGACTTGACATAGCAGAGTTAAAGCACTAAAAAGCCATGAAATGTAATTATTGGCAAGGATTGTTTTCTAATTAAACAACTGGGTTGGAATAAAAACCCGCGGCCACTGCGGCCCTCCAGGAATGGCTTTGCACACCCCTGATCTAACCACTACCCATTAAGATTTGCCAAGCCTTATGACAAACCACATACTTTCAATAGTCTGCAAAGTTTAGATGCTTATGCTTGCTTAGGATATGGGACATCTTGAAGAAATTGAACTATCATGAAAATAAAGCAACGCTGCCTCACACTTTCACGCCCAATCTGTAGATAATCCCTCCATCTTGTATATTTTTGTAGTGTTCATCCTGACTGTAGTACTTTTGTATTGAGAGAACTGCATCACAGACATCCCAACATAATCCGCAGGTTTTCTACATACTGCGATGGGTTGCAAACACTGTCTGGGGGTGTTCCCAACTAAGTAATGTACTAGCTATAGTTCTGAACTGCTTAAAGCAGGGATTAAAATAAGGGATGATTGTTTGTATTTAAAGAAAGCCATTCACAAAAATGTCATTTAAACTATAAATACACTTATTCTCACAACTGTACATGTTAAGAAAAACATCTTTGTTGCTTAGTATATTAAAAATAATCACTTGGGTGATTAACAAAGAAGCAGCCTATGTTTGCATGATAAGCTGAACAACATGCAAGACAAGAATTGGCAACAAAGCATTAAAAAGAAATTTGCTAAATAGGTAACTTACATCCTTTTCAAGATTGAGCTCATCAGCAATCAGAGCTATTTTCTGTGTATTGGGCTTTGGACATGTAAGGAAGACAGCCTCCAGGGCCCCTCTTACACTTTCTTCCAGGCTAGTCCTCCTCTTGCGTTTTTTCATATCTGCAGACAAACGTTCAACTTTGTACATCTGTGAGATAGGGAAGAATCTTAATGTAGCAGTTTCACTTATATTCAGACATCTAGACTAAGATATTCATGTAATTATGGATAAAGACTCGGTATTTGTCTTGGTTGAAACTACTGTAATCAGTACAAGCATTTTGTCTACTCTGTCCAAATGTGCTCTTATGGGGCATTACCATAGCCAGATTTATTATTTGGCATTAAGTGTTATAGAAGGATTCTTACAATTGGATTCAAGGAGTAGTTCAAAGAACTCTGGTTTATTCAGTTACCTTTAATGGCTTAATTTCAGTTACAATGTAGTTCATTTCTTACCTAATGACATACACATGAATTTGTACCCTTTGAGAGGCTAGTGTCTAAGCGCCAAATGAAAGTAGCACAGATTTTAGAAGATCTCACCTCCTGTGGGTTGTCTGTAGATTCGGCTTCATTCAGTAAGCGCTGCAGAAGGGGCTTCAGCTTGCACATGTTTTTAAAACTTAATTGGAGAGATTCAAATCGGCAGATTGTAGTCTGACTAAACATTTTTCCTGCAGAAATAAAAATGCACATGAACAGTTAAAAATCTCTAAACAGGCACTACTCACCTGCAGAAACTTGAGTTTAAGCTGGCATCCAAAAAGACATCCCAAAAAAGGTTTCAGATTAGTGCCTGCCAAGCCACTACCATTGGTACATGACAAAGACTAGGTAAATGGGATTGCATTTTTTAAAATTTAATAACTTAGCTACATAACTGGCAGTCAAGGCATCTTTCAAAGGCCAAGAATGTTATCAGTCAAGTTGTCAAGTCCACCAGGGGGATTTAAAAAAAAAAAAAAAAAAAAAAAAAAAAAAGGTCAAGTCACTGTTAAGGACTTCAAGGGAACCATTAATACAAGGATACAGCTTCAGCATATACAATGGACTGGCTGTGAGTCAGTATATATAATGGGGTTAAACATAATCCTATTTTAGCATGAGGGTTATTCAATTTCTTCCACTTTGAGGAGACCATAATATTGGGGGGGGGGGGAAAACCACCCACTACTTGCCTTCCTTGACAAAATTACTATATTCAAACACCATATATAAAATTAAATTTAAGGGGAACCTGTCAACGATTTTTCCAGTAAACTGCAGGCATACATGAACCTCAAAGAACTGAAATTAGCAAAATTTCTCTAAATTAGTTGAAATGGGTAGTGATTTTCTTACTGCTTCAGTTTAAATTCACTGGTTTAAGTTTTGGAGCAGCATGGTGAAGTACTGGTAAATGTTTCTTCCTTGCACATGAAAACAACCTGGGTTCAAATGTTGACTAATTGTCTATATGGAGGTTTTTCCACTCAAACCCTTAAAAAGGCATACATTGTAGTCAAGTGAGCACAGCAACCGACTTAATCATAGCCAAAACTACTATAAGTAAAAGGTACAAGATGATGTTTTTGCCATTCAGTTTGTCTTGGGTACGACTATGAAGTTTAGATACAGCAAGAGAAGAAGAAAGGTCATTGGATGGGTTATCAAGTTTTCTTTCAATAATGTGTATCATTTTTCTAGTTTTGCTGTGGGAGAGTTATAGGAAGAGTCACAAGTCTTGTTGCAGGATTCATAATTATAGACCACTGAATTTTTAAACATCTTGCAAGGACTTGTATTGACCTCTTCAAAATGAGGAGCTTTTACACTCTTCACAAAAGGTTATTCAATGGATCTTTAGATCTAACCCGAATGGAAAACCCCAATTTGATGTATTAGCAAATATTTATTAACTTGGTAACCAATAAAGTTTAGGACCTGTTTAAATACATAAATACTAACTGGGTAACCACACCTTGAGCTCCATTTTCATTTTGATAAGCTTTGTACTGCATATTGATATTATTTTATTGATTAAAATCATATCATTCCATACAAATAAATCCATTTTCGATCTTATGTTTGTAAAAACTGATTTTGGCAGATTACTTCCCCCTTCCTAATTCATAAAATTCCTGCAGGTGTTCAGATTACCAGTTTTTCATTGCATGCATCAAATTTTATATTTACAAGTTACTTATATTCTTTAAAGGAATTACATATGGATTATCTTTACAGTTAAGTCAAAGTACAGCAGCAGTTTCTAAAACAGTTCTGTAGTTAAGCAAATGTGTGTTTGCATGCGCTTTAACAACCCAGTTAGTCAAAGACACACTTTCTAAAATGCCATAAAAACCATTATCCTGGTTTGAGAAACCAGGTTCACACACATTTCTCCGAGTAACCAATATAATTGGGCTACAGTCAAGGATTTTGTAGTATGCATATGTCTGCGTGGCCGCCGGTCTTATCTTTGGCTGCATTTACAAAGCAACATGTTCTGAGGGAAATTCTTGGCCAATCACATTATTCCTTGTCCTGGGTTAAATAAATCAGTCTGTATAGTTCAGAAATCACTAAACTCATCATGAGAAGAACATCCATTGCGCCAAGCTCAGCAACACCATCTTTGGAGCGGTTTTGGTGGTATTAAAACAACAGTTTGATTACTTAATAAAGCAGAGAGTAATCCAAAGCAATACTTATTTTATTGAAGTAAAAATACATATATTCTCAGCAACATTGAGTTTAAGGCAAGAAGCACATGTGCCAGTATGTCGGTCCTTTGCAGCACCCAATGACACAGAAAAGAGTGTTCAGCAAGTAATCCGGTAACAGAAACATTAAAGCATCAATTTAGCTTTAATCCAGCTGAGAGGTGTATGTTGAACCAGTGGGATCAGATGATGCAGTGGTCAGTGTCCATAGCGCAAATATTTGAGAGTAAAGTTTGGGGATGTTTATATTTATAAAAAAAAAAAAAAAAAAAAAAAAAAAAAAAAAAAAAAAGTTGCCTTCAACACAAAATTTAATAAAGTTTAGTCCTTTATTTATATAGCACCTTTCCCATGCTCAAGGCATACACAAAAATTCATGAAACTGGCCAGAAACACAGCCAAAGCCAAACTAAGGTTCATATATAGGCTTAGGATTTAACAAATGTGTAGTTTTTCAAACAAAAGAAAAAAAAACAAAAAAAAAAAAAAACAGCATGTATCATAAAAAGCAAAGCATTAAACAGTGCATTATTCATTACTTACAAACACTCCATGTAGGTTTTCAGACTCGGCAGTTAAAGCTTTTTTTCCCCTCTCTCCACATTGACATCAGAGCACTTTTCACAACCTTATCCTGGTTTTGTGTGTACATGTAAACACACCTGGAACTCTGCTTTTTTATTTTACAATATATAGTAATGGATAAGTAAAAAGGCATTTAATGGTAGGTACGAAAACCCGCACTACACTAGTATTTGAAGTAGAGTTAGAGTTAAAATCCTATTAAAATATAAATGAAATAGTATGTGCCAACAAGAGGAGGAGGGGAGCTGGGACTCACCATAAAGATTTCCAAGTGCCACACCAACATCTGCCTGGGTGAAGCCCAAAGTGACCCTCTTATGTTTCATCTCTTTGACAAACCGCTCCAATTCTTCTGTAGATATCTTCTCCTGCTAAAATAGACCATGTTTCAACACTTCAGCCACTTCACAAAAAAAACAAACATGCAATACAAAAAAGGTTATTAATCAATCCTTAAATCACTACTGGAGGTCAGCAGTGTGTTGGGTTTAGAGAAAGGAGGAAGAGAAAAAAATAAAAATGTAGAATACTCTGAAGAATAACTAAAGCACTGATGGTCTGGGTTGTGCTTCGATTGCCATAATAGGCTCAAGGCCATGAAACCCCAAAATTAGATTGCAAAGAAAGTTCAGTCACACTTAATCGTGCAAATGTAATGGCTACTCATTTGCTCTTAGGTAGTTATATACCATCCCTCTTCAACATAATGTGCGAGAGGTGTTGATCAATTGTCCATGCCAAAATCCCAGTATCAAAAAAATATTGTAGACTTAGTCCATGCAGGTTCCCTTAAGACAATGCTTCCTAGCTTTACTGTGCAAGTCCTGTGCCAAACCCAAAAATATGCATAAAGATCAGAAGACACTGAACTACTCTATGACCACAAAGGAATAAAAGACTTGAGGAAAGATCTGCAGGACAGTGTCTCCCAGGCAGATTAGATCAGGATTCCCTCTAAATGACAGCCAGCTAGTAGACCCACCTCCCCACCAAATCTACCTTACAGGGCTCAAGTGTTACTTTGTTTTTTAGTATTAGGAGCATTAGCTTTCAAAAGAGAATAAGGACAATAATAAATTTTAAAATTAAGTAGTTCCACTTAGATCAGCTGCAATGAAGAGGCTTGGAATGTTAAAGATAACCTCAAAAAAATTGCACAACTGGTAATGGTGGAAACTGAATGGCTTCGGATTCTCACACAGAGGATGGAAGATTTCTGGTTACTAGTGCTTTGGTAACGTCTAGCCACAGCTAAATGCCTTTAGAATTGGTTTAATGGAAGTTTGGCAGTAAGTGCACTATATACGTTGATCAATGGACACTAACTGAACCAAAAAGGTTCTTTTCCAAGCAGCACATTTAAAACAAACTCAACATAACAGTTTAAGAAGCACACATACATACATACACACAGGGCAGCAAATAAGAATCAAAGCCAAAGGAAAGTTAGTTTAACCAGTCTTCTTCCCCTTCCAAATACTGTGAAAAAAGTGTAAAACAAAACATGTATTCAGCCATGCTTAGCCAACAAACGGAACAGATATTTTAAGATAGATATTCACTTTTAATAAAGTCTGGAATTACCCTTAGATTAAGAGATTAGCAGCAATAAACACCTGCAGATCTTGGGGCAAGGATTTAATAAGTGACAAAACTGCAGCAAGATTCTATTTGCTTAAAATCCAGTGTTGCTACATTACAAGAAAATTTTACACATTATTGTACTACTATTTTCCAAGATGGATTACTGCTTACCATCACAAAGCATTCTGGAAATGCAAATTCTTAATGTGTGCACTGCTGGTTTTTAAAAGAGGAAGAGGGGAAGGAAAAAAAAAAAAAAAAAAAAACTTGAAAAGTTAATGCTAAGGACAAATGTAATAACTGGTGAGAACTAGTGTAGTAGAACAGTCTAATATGTAAAAGTCAAGACTTCAGTCTTACGGATAGGATTTAGCCAGCAATAATCCAGCAACTGCACTTTCAGATAAATTCAACTAGATATTAATCTAAACTGGCCAGGGTGCCATGTTCCCTAAAGCACCTTGCACCAGTGCTACACCACTATTCCTCCGTTTACTCAGCTGCTAATTACGGTTAGTTTCAGTTTAGGCACTGATTGAACTCCACACTAAGGAAAAGACATTATGTACAATTTTCCATAACCATTAACTATTTTATATAAAACAAACATTTACTATAAACTGCACCATATATTTTAAGAAGGCCAACTACTGAACATATTCTTATTACTGCAGTATACCTGAGCAATCTAACAGTGCCTAATAACCAGAAATATTCCATTCATACATACATTTTCTGACACTGTCCACTACAGGGTTGCAAGAAGCCATAGCTCAGTTCTAGATTCTGTGGGAATCTTGGGAAATTGCTCAGGATAAGACACCTGACTGAGCAGCAGTCATGTAAAGCTGCTGTTGCAATTTTCTAAAAACAGGAAAAAAAAAAAAAAAAAAAAAAAGATGCTTCAAGATGAGAGCCAAATTTGAGTATCCCAAAAAAAAAAAAAAAAAAGTTTTCTAAAAGGCAAAGAATAAAATTTTAAACAATTGGGAGTTTCAGTTTGCTGTAAGGTGGTATCATTGAATTCAAATACAGTAATCCCTCGCTATATCGCGCTTCGACTTTCGCGGCTTCACTCTATCATGGATTTTATATGTAAGCATATTTAAATATATCATGGATTTTTTGCTGGTTCGCGGATTTCTGCGGACAATGGGTCTTTTAATTTCTGGTACATGCTTCCTCAGTTGGTTTGCCCATTTGATTTCATACAAGGGACGCTATTGGCAGGTGGCTGAGAAGCTACCCAACCAGAGCGCGTATTACCTATTAAATAAAACTCCTCAAATATATTGTGAGCACGGGGGCTCTTCGCACCCCTAGAGGATACGGCCGCTCCTCAAAAAACGCTGAAAGATTACCTTTACATTGCTCTCTTCTTTGCTGGGCTTACATATGGCTGCTTTATCAAGCAATATGCTTCCTGCACGGTGCTTCGCATACTTAAAAGATCAAACAGCACGTATTGATTTTTACTTTTCTCTCTCTCGCGCTGACATTCTCTGCTCCTGACGGAGGGGGTGTGAGCAGGGGGGGCTGTTTGCACACCTAGACGATACGGACGCTTGTCTAAAAATGCTGAAAGATTACCTTCACGTACTCCCTTCTGTGCAGCTGCTTCGTGAAGCGACATGCTGCACGGTACTTCGCATACTTAAAAGCTCGAAGGGCACGTATTGATTTTTGATTGTTTTTATCTGTCTCTCTCTCCGACATTCTCTGCTCCTGACGCACACTCCTTTGAAGAGGAAGATATGTTTGCATTCTTTTAATTGTGAGACGGAACTGTCATCTCTGTCTTGTCATGGAGCACAGTTTAAACTTTTGAAAAAGAGACAAATGTTTGTTTGCAGTATTTGAATAAAGTTCCTGTCTCTCTACAACCTCCTGTGTTTCTGTGCAAATCTGTGACCCAAGCATGGCAATATAAAAATAACCATATAAACATATGGTTTCTACTTCGTGGATTTTCACCTTCGCAGGGGGGTCTGGAACACAACCCCCGCGATCGAGGAGGGATTACTGTATTGAGGAGGAAACAAGATACAAAATGGAGAGAGCATATGCGCTCCACTGGGTTAGCAGAAATTTAATTTTACAACTTAAAACAAATTTGCAAGATATATTCTACCTCATAAGAGAAATTATTCACATCTTCAGCCTGTATGCTGGTAAAACAAAAATTGACAATTTGATTTTCACAGGGCTCTTAATGTTTCTACTGCAACAGTAACAGTTGGCCAGAGAATTTATCGCAAACCTGCACTGACCAGCAAACTTACCAAGTATGCCTATTATACAGCATTCAAACTTTACCTGCATGCATCCAAATTCTATTTTGTAAGCAGCAATACAAGCGTCATGGAAAGCAACTCTACTATGCCCACTATGAAGGGCCAGGACATTAGCACAAACCATTCAGAACACAATTAGACTTGTTTTTCTAGTACACATAAAAACACTGACAAAGTTTATGGAAGTATCCAGTCTTGAATAGCAATTTTTTAAGACTTCAATTTCAGAGTTCAAACACGATGGGGTAGTGCACAGACAATTTGGACAAATGCATGATTTTTAAATGAAAATGTAGTGTGGACGGGACCTGAATGAGCAGAATAGGTGATAAACATGCACTACCCTTAACAGCACTATAAATTTGCCATTACTTAAAATAATGGGTACATGAAGTGCAATTTCAAAAAACTTGAGCCATTGCCAAAAACAGAAAACAACCTACAAAGTCTCATGGAATCTTCAGCATATTCTGAAAGCTGGGAATAGGAATCAAATCTTTGCTTTTGTCCCATCTTCCACCTCACAATCAATGAATATCTTAAAACTGCGTGCCACCTGCTTGTATAAGGAATGCAGAGTAGAAGGGCACTGCACTTCTGTGTACATATGTCAAGGCTCCAGACATACTAAGGGGTACTGGAGCTTTATGAAACGTTTAGATTATAAATCATATTTGATACTGGTTCTTTGCTAGCGTTACGCTTTACAAAACAGATAGATATATATATATTTATTAAAAAAAAAAAAAAACAAAAAAAAACACACATTAATGCTCTCTTTGAAACTCCAAATAAAAATAAAACTGCCAATTCCACTTTTAACATCAGCTCTACCAATTTGCATGTACATATCTAGGTACCTTGACCATGACTACAACTGCCCACTAAAAATAAAAACACACCCACTCACTTACCTTAAACACTGCAACATAAGGGAAGCAACACCAAAATGCTTTTGCTTTTTTTTTTTTTTTAAAACCACTTCTTAAACAAGAAAAGGCCCCTAAACAGCCATGGGAGGAGGAGGCCATCACGGCTGACCCTGCACAAATTTTACATTCTGTGTCAACAATTCATATATTTATATTCTGACACTATTGTACAAAGTGTGCTTTTCATTGCCACATTGTTACAATAACTTGAAAGTTAAAGGTGTTCTTACATTTTTGCCTACTTTTGTGTGCGAGACACACACACACACACACACACAATTGTCTGCATTAGCTCATTTCTAATACTGTAGTTCACTATTTAACGTTTCCCCATTCTCTCAGCATCAGGAGTTTTTCTGCAAGAAATTAACCTCACATCAACAACTCTAATGTTAGGGTTTCCTGTGATGGACCCACATATAATCCAGGATGGTCTTTCTCCTTGTACCCAATGCCATAAGGACACGTTTACCTCAGCAAGCTCATCAACCTTTTATTTATAATTCTGTCCATCCATTTTCTAAATCCATGCATTAAACTGTAGAGCAACCTGCCCTAATTGTTTGGAGCACGAGGCTTGGATGAACCAGAGATGGGATGCCAGTTTAGATCTAGACACACACACGCCTTTTCAATAGGCTTTTGCCAATTGAAGACAGGACTCTTGACCAACAAATAAGGGGGAGAGGTGGGTCTTTAAAAAGTCAATCCTGAGACGTGTTTATGGTGTGCGTTAATACTGGAGGCAAATTTTAAAAAGCATACATTTTGAATGTTTTGTGCAAATGACTGGATAACAGACAAGTGGCTTATGCAACATGAGCAATACAAGATTTTATTCTCGTGAGGGATGTTATTTCACAACCTTTGCTGCTGTACAGCATTGGTCACTATTGGCTTCATAAAAACTTTCAATTCTGCATGAAAATATGAGATAAAAATTCTTCTCAGCCATCACTAAAAACATCTTCATTAGGAGGAAATCCATCATGCTTCAAGGAATAATATGAGACGTGCCTGTATTAAAGAATGTTTCAGCAAACCATTTCCTGGCAGAAGCGGATTGTGAATTTAACATATAAGCTGGCTGCGGGGTTCCTTACATTATCTTATCTAGGTGCCGTCCAAAAATTGACAGTACTGCAAGTCAAAAGTCCTAACTTGAAACAGGTCAGCCCCTGTGGTGTTTCTCCACATCTTGGGTTTGGTAGTTCTGGGGTGTCAATGCCAGGGTGTGGGAACACTAAGATAAGACTTTTATGGTACACAAGAATGCCATGTGCACGTTATACAAGTGCCAAAGCTTCAATCAATATAAAATGGATATTACCTTTCATGACTGCCTATAAGTTTGTGCACTTGATATTTTCTGGTAAATCTAAGAAATTTAAAATGGTTACACCTTGACTGACAGGACATTAAGAAACCAAAGAACCTAATCCAGGAGTAACCAAGCATGCTCACCAAGGACTTGGTGCCTCCATAATTAATGCCAGACCCAAGGCCAGAAACCACTTACAACTATACTCATTTTAGCACAAGATTAAACTTCAAGACTGCAAAATAAAAGCTTTAAAAGAAAGTTTACTGGCTTTCCAAAATTAATACATTTACCTCACATTTTCTTCTATGTAGATTCTATGAAGCAAAGGTTAATTAGCCGTTTCTTTGCAAGTTATGAAAAGGATGTTTAGCAAGGAATGGAGTTAAAAGGGAGGGAGTAATCAGACACACACGAATGCCCCCCTTTTTAAAAAAACACCCAACACCAGGGTATCACCGACACTACCATGTGGTCAAGACCAACTCTCAGCATGGATCATATAATGTTCAAACTCAAGGGAACTTCTATCCTCACAGTAAGTCACAAACAAGCAGTGTAGAACCTACACACTGAGAAATCTATTAAATTCATGACCTCCTGCAGTCAACTCCTATCCACACCACCAGGCAAGACTGCTACTAGACAGTGATCTGATGAGGGTTTCTGCTGTGCTAGGTTTATCAAACACAGTATGGTCAATTTAAGACCCTGTCTTGGGGTTCCATTAGAACAAATCCATTCCAAACAAACATCATAAACGGTCAGATGCAGTCTTTGCAGTGATTTATCTCTTCAATCCCAGAATTCCCCAGTAGCGCAACGTCTACCATGAGATTTTCTTCCTTATCTTTAATGTTCATGAATAGGTTTTGCATTAACTTTAAAGTTTCTGAATGCTAAAAACAAAGCAAACTACTGTTTAAAGATCACAAAAACACACACAATCTGAACATAAAGCATACATTTAGCTGGATAGATAGATAGGCAGTGAAGTTAAAAAAATGAGCCAATACAAAAGGAGGAATTCAATTGTGGAAGCAAATATTCAGTAACATTTTACAACTGGTTTTTATAAAGAATTACACCACTTTTAAAAAGTTTACAGATCAGAAAAAAAAAAAACCTCATGCATTCATCCAACATCAGGGTAAAGCCATCAAATATAAATGGAGACAATGTATTTCTAAGTAAGAATGATGTCAAAATTAACGTTGGAAGACTATTGGGTCCCCTTGACTAAACCCGAAAAGCAGAGTTGCTTCGACGACTGCCTGTAGGTTATTTATCGTCATGTTTAATCCAAGCCTTAGCAATTCGTTTATTTTCTGGACCACTTGTAATCGTTAAACTATACGGACGGCAACTCACCACCTGTCCACCAAAAAGCGAAGTGCTCTATGCACACTTGTATGCACTTCAGTTCGGACTTTGTGACGTCAATGGTCCAAAGATGGCACTAAGTTTCCACTGAGCAGACAAGCAGGTAGAACAAAATCGCTGCAGGGTTATATCTTAATAGACTGATAAAAGTCTTATCAAAATGAGCTCCTCTCCTTACCTCTTCCTCGGAGTCACTGGAGTGTCCCAGCTCGCTGCCCCCGCCACTGGAGGAGCCGCTGCCTCCAGAGTTCGAAGGGTACACCGGCGTGGCAACGGTTGAAGTCGAAGCGGCTGATGGACTGGCCCCCGTGGGAAGACCCGGCCATGAAGGTGGGCCCCAGGATTTGGGCCAATAACCGCCGTAAGGCCCGGGCTCCCTACCCTCACAAATGTAGTCATCCGAGTTCTTCTCGCTTTTTATCGCCAACTCCCAGGTGTCTATAGGCGGCTGGTGGACCGCTGCAGTTCCGGGCGCTGGGGACGAGACGGGACACCGAGGTCTGCACTGACCGGGGTCTCCCGCCGTAACGTCAGGGTATCGGTAGTCACCAGTGACCGACGAGAACGGGAAGAAGTGCGGCGTGGCCACCCCCGTATACGAGGTCGCTGGAGCGTAGGGATGCGGCTCCTCCTGCATACCGAACTCCAAGCAGCGCCACATGTCTGCTCGGGCCGAACCGGCCCGATCCACTCCTGCCCGGCAAACCAACGTATAGCGAATGACCAAACTCGACTCTACTAATCTCACGCACCTCCACACTCCATTGCACGCGTTACCGTTCACAGCCCACTAATGAGACGCGCTAATTCAATTTCAGCGCTAATGAGTGCCTGGGACCGTATGCTAATGTTCAGGGTTCTCATTGGCCATCCAAGACAATTGGCCGCGAAGCAAGGCGCCGTAAATGAACTTGATGTGTTCGGGGAGGGGGCGCGCGTACATCCGCCTGGCGCACCGGGGGGGTGGGGGATTTAATTGTCCATTTCATGGCTGTTAAGTGGCCATTCACGTCTGTCTGCGAGGTGAAGAGCTATCGGCTGCGAACTGGAAAAGTCATCTGGCCTTATGCAAGCCATGATAGCCCAGGCCAGAAAGAACCGAGCGATTGTGAAATGAAGTGGACTGATTACATTGATATGGTTGTTTCTGGGCCAGATGGGACTTTGGCATCCCTGGCTTATTATTGCAAAAACATGTTTGATCTACAGGCTTAATGTGTGTTCTTCTGAGTCCTGCCTGTAACTGAGCCAACTGAAAGTGTCCAGATATATTCCTATGATAATATATGGTCAACCGAATAGCCTCAGTTGCTGGATCAAGAATGTAATCTGCACAAAATCTGGCTTTACTTGCTTCATTAATTGCTAGCAATGAGATAGGTGCCATGCTTGTTGAGTGATCAGTGCACTTTTTGAAGATGAAGATTGATCTTCAAGTTTTGAGCAAGAAAGAAAAGGTGGCATTATAGTCTAGGGTTTTAGTGCAAAATGTTTTGGTATTGTGGCTTCTTAGTGAACGGTTCAACTTAGTAGAGTAACACAATTATATTATTTTTGGAACAGCTACAAGCTGATATTTCCAATATGTATGTTATTTTTTTAATTTATTGAGATAGCTGGACCAATTTGAAAGCTTAATGTGCTATGTACTGTATTGCCATACCTATCACTGAGGTTGCACTTGGTTTATTGTTGGACAGATCTCTGGTGTTCTCATTGGTTTCTGCACTGATCCTGGGATCATAGGATCCTGCCATAACCACTGGGACAATTATAAAAGTCATAACACATCTCTTATTATTGGGCTAGTCTGAGTGGTCTGGAAACTTCTTTTTACTTCCCTAGAGCCTTGGCTATCAGTGAACCTCTGGAGGTGCTAATGCTTGTTGTTGAGCTGGATTTTATTTAGCAGAGGTTCCAGAGACACTGGGTTATCACCTGTTAGGCTATTAGTTGCAAGGTTTATTATTGAGTAATCTACTGCATGCCCTTAGAGAAAGAGGTATTGGTTTTTTATTTAGTCAAATGGGGAACTAATGTGCCTGAATTATTACAGAACTAGCTGCACTGATTTGGATTTTTAACTTAGATGCTTAAATGTCATGGAAACTCTGGGTTATGGGTGGATTTAATTGTTAATTGTAGGCTATCAGAGTATAATTAATTAATGTTGGAAGGTATCCTGTTTTCAGCCAATGGTCGTCAGAAGTGTTTGTTTTCGTTACAACTTTACAGAGAGAAGTGGACAGTTTTTTCATTTACTTATTTGGCTGATACCTTAATCCAAGACAATGTACAACATTTCAGATACAATTGGTTATATTTCTTTTGTTTTTCCCAGTTGGAACACAGACTGGTGAAGTGACCTGCTGAAAGTCAAACAGTGTCAGTAGCTGGATCTGCACCTACAACCTCAGGGTTTGATGTCTAAAGCCTTACTGTTACACCACATTACCCTTCTTCTCTGAATTCTAAAAAAATACATATTCAAATTTTCCAAAAAGCACAGCAGCTTATGTTTTTTTGCTTTTGGACAGAAGTTACTAAAAGATATTAGACAGCAAAGGGTAATGCGAAAGCATATTTAGAAGATCAGAAAATAGTTGTAGGGATGTATCTGAAATGAAATGCCCTGATGTTCATACATCCCCGTTTTTATATAGTATGTTTCATGGATTAAATGCCACTGAAAGCCCTTATAATTTAAAGTACAGCACAGATTCTAGAGATAAACATTCATACAAATCCAATAGAGACATTGGGAGGACTAATTCAGGACTATCAAGTGAGAGACCAATAAGAATGAAAGAGCAAACAACCACACTAGGCTCCTTTTTAATTGCAATGGCACCGTGAATACATCCTTTTACTAGCTGGTGACCTACCCAGTTGCTTCAGTTTATACTATTTTTACTAGAAATATAAATAAACAAATATAGTATTTGGTAATTGCAGTAGTATTAATGCCATCATATACTGCATTTGAGTAAAACATCAGAATTTCTGATCTCCAACTCAGAAAAGAGAAGGAAAACGCACACTGAACTCAGAACTCCTACCTGCAAACTCAAGTCTGGTCTATCAAGTCTGAGTTTTTCCAACTTCAGATTATGATTTATGACCAAAATGGTGACGTACACCACAATGAAGCAGTACAGTATAACTTTATAGGTTTAAATTGTTCATTTGGAGAATTTGCTTTAAATGAATCACCTCGACGCATACTGAATATTGAGAAGGTAAACGTTAAAATTACAACAATGAATGGTAACAGACTAACCAATTTTAGCTTGATACGCTAATGCAATTCCAAATCTCGACTTCCCTGCTCCTCTTTGTAACAAATGAAGCAATGGTGACTACGGGCAGTGCTTGCAGGTTCAAATATGACTGCTACCATATCTGTAAAACTCAGGTAGGTCACACCTGTTTTCTGTTTTTTTTTTTGTTATCCATGAAGCCAACAATTTTTCATCCCTGCTTTATCTTGTTTGAGATTGCAGGAAGCTAGAGCCTGTTCATGCCACCCTGGCAGCATCTCATTGGCCCTAGAAAGGAAATCAGAACAAAAATCAAGGGGCAGATATCACAAAGAAGGCACCCCAACAGAGACACAAACTGGCACCACAGTGCTACCTCCATCTGTTTTATACAATGCATTTCACAGCAAGGATACAAATGAAGAGAAGCCTACTTATTGCTTTACTGCATATCAGCATCACATATTTTTGTCTTCCTGCAATACTAAGATTTTTTCTGAAGCTAATGTTCACCATTAAAATTGTTATATTAAGCATGGATTGAATGCTTAGTTCTAGTGTTCCAACGTGTGAGTTTCTGTGGATTATGCATATTCTCGCCAAGTCCTGCAGCTACTCCAGTAATCTTTTCACATCCCCAAATTTTAGTAGTTTATGCTAATCAATGACTCTAAAGTTGCCCCATGGATGTGTATGCAAGTGAGACCTGGGATAGATTCTTGCACATACAGCAATGAGTTAGATTAAGCAGGTATGATAATGGATAAATGAATGAAACGTTCATAAAGTATGAGAATTTTCCAGATGGAAGCACTAGGGAGTTCTTTTATACTGTATGTCAGTCTAGCTTGCAATGAGCTCATCAGATTACACCTTTGTATTGCAAGGATGTGTAAGACTGCTCCACCCCCAAAGTGAAGACCAGCCAGGCCAGTCTTTTAAGTGCCCATTCAGACTAAACAATGACCTCAGCTTCTTTGATGAGTCATTGTCTCCCTCATTCTGTTTTCCACTCCGTCACCCCTCACCCCCACCATGTGCCCTTTTTTATACACCCTGTCCTTGGGCCACTTTCACATTTCTGGCTGTAGCCTTCTTTTCATTTAGAAAAGTTGTGACTTTGAAACCACATCCACTGGAACCCACTGAGTCTGCTCATCTTAGGTTTCGAGGCCCAGCTCTGCTCCCCTGCACATCCAACTAGCATGCCATTAGCCTAAGACTCTTCTTCTTCTTTCGACTGCTTCCGTTAGGAGTTGCCATAGCGGATCATCTTCTTCCATATCTTTCTGCCATTAGCCTAAGACTAAAAGTCAAAACTTGCTACTGATTTTAAATTGGAGCCTACAGAATGTCTGTGAAGTTCCCTTTTAAGTGTGATGTGTCCACCAGAGACCACATACTGGAAACTGGAAAGTCTACTCAGCTGTAGAAGTGCTGTTTCAGTCTAGCCAGTCCAACTTTACCCTGAGCATAGTGTGTTCATCCTGTAAGCCCACCAGAGCAGAGTGTGGACAAATTGTGCTGCCTTGAACTCAGCATGGAGAGAGGGCAGACAAAACTGGACTTCCAGAATAAGCATAGTGGTATTAGGTGAGAGGGGCAGTAAAATCTGAGGTACAACTCTACTAAATTGGCTATGTATTATCCATGGAAGAACATTGCTCTGGATATTGCAGGTAGACTGCTACAAAATGAGAGAAACAGACAAAGGGAGTTGGAAATTGATTATTATAGTATTTCTGGTTAACACCTTTACCCAAGGTGACTTTCAAGATCATCAGTACAATTGGCCCTGCATGACCGTGACCAAGCCACTTAACATACACAAGAACATAAGAAATTTGAGAAACCAAAGGAGGTCATTCAGTCCATCAAGCCTGTTTGTTTAGCTAATAGCTATATCTCATCCAGAAACTTCTTAAAAGTTGTCAAGGTTTCTGCTTCAACTTCATGTCTTGGCAGTTGTTCCACATTCTCACAACTCTTTGTGTAAAGATGTGCTTCCTGGCTGCAGTCTTAAATGCACTTAATTTCCATTTACTGTATGTCCTTGAGTATGAGTGTGTGATTCACTCCTAAAATTAAAGAGTTCTGCTGGATCTGCTTTATCAGTGCCTATGAGGATTTTAAATACCTGGATTCATTTTTCACGCAGCCTCCTCTGCTCAAGACTAAACTGGTTAAACTCTCTTAAGGACATGTCCTTAAGTTCTGGGATGAACTTGCTCCTTTTCCAAATGTATCTAATATCAATAAACAGTTGTAACATATTCTGAACTCCTAAGTTGCCTTGGGTAAAGGGATAGGCCAGCGTATTTGCAAATAATACTTCTTTAGATACATTTGTTTAAATATGGTTTTGTCTGTTTAAGTGATTGTTCGACATTAAACACGGATTTGCGCCAACAACATTGTGGTTTAAAATCCACAGCCATAGTCACTACAACACACTGCACATACTTTACGGTACATTCTGTTCCATGTATAAACTACAGAGCTGCTCTGGACTGGAAGAGCAGAGATGTGGACACCTCAGCTGTAGATGAATTAGTGTGGCAGCAGATAATCTATGCAGTGTCCAAACTGCACTGAATCAGAGAGTCTGCCATCACTATGCACACAGTCCTCCTATGCCCATCTTTCCCATTTTGTCCCCTGCAAACTTTACTCATGCCATCCATTTCTGTCCTGCAGTTTAAATTGAGACTCCAACAGTGGCGGTGGTAGTCAGAGGGTTCAGAATATTTGTCCCAATCCCTAGACTGGTGAGGGTGCCCAGAATGATCTGTACAGAAATTCATTATTTTTGTAGCAGCTACATCAGTAACAATATCTGGTGATTTGACAATAGCCTTTGAGTGTGAACTGATGCAGCTGAAGAAGACATACTGTGCCACTTTTAAAGATAAATGGACACATCTTATGGGCAACACAGTGTTGCCTTTTTAGCATTGCTGCCTTGGAGTAACAAGACAAGATTTCACATTCTGGGTCCTCCCTGCATGAAGTTTTCATGTCTCCCCATGGGTTACCTTTCACAGATTAACGACATGCAAGTTAGGTGAATTGGTGATGCTAAGTAGCCCTGCTTTTTCTGTATGTGTACCCTGTGATAGACTGGTGCCCAGTGCTTGCTGGGATAGGCTCCTGTGACCCTATTCTGGATAAAGCGAGCATAGAGAATGGATGGAAGGATGGATGGACATCTCTTGAATTTCTTAATGAACTACACAGAATAAGACTTTTGAAATTTTACCCATATTTTTTGTAAGTTATTCTGTGGCTGTTTTATTAAACTGAAATTGATTAAAAATGACTTACGTTCAATGATGTATCAATGAAGACTGAGCAGGCCTTGCAAACATGTCCATGAAAGGGGAGCTTGCATGTTAGGTTAATTTTTTATAGATGTTATTGATAACTTTGCAACTGCAAAAGCTCAAAAGTGAATTCTGTAGAAATTAATGGAGTAATATGAGACCTGTTATTTTCTGTATTTGTCTTACATAATCTTTAAATGATATTGTATCGCATTTGTTTTGCATTGTTACAAATTATGCATATAATTTCAATATAATAAAATAAACATTGTCAATGTTTTGCATTTAGCTTAAAATGTTACAAAATACACGTTGGCCGTATGCCACATTACATGACTTTCCAATGATTTTCAAAAGTACACTTAATGCAATGTCAAGGAATAAGGAACGCTGGTGTTTCACAAGCAGAACACAAACTTGTCTGTCTGATGTTCATCCATCCATCCATCCTCTTCCGCTTATCTGAGATCAGGTCCCTGGGGGAGCAGCTTGAGCAGAGATGCCCAGACTTCCCTCTCCCTGGCCACTTCTACTAGCTCTTCCAGGGGAATCCCGAGGCGTTCCCAGGCCAGCCGAGAGACATAGTCCCTCCAGCATGTCCTGGGTCTTCCCCGGGTCCTCCTCCCGGTTAGACGTGCCCGGAACACCTCACCAGGGAGGCGTCCAGGAGCCACCTCATCTGACTTCTCTCAATCCGGAGGAGCAGTGGCTCCACTCTGAGCTCCTCCTGGATGACTGAGCTTCTCACCCTATCTTTAAGGGAAAGCCCAGACACCCTGCGGAGGAAACTCATTTCAGCCGCTTGTATTTGCGATCTCGTTCTTTCAGTCACTACCCATAACTCATGACCATAGGTGAGGGTAGGAAGATCGACCAGTAAATTGAGAGTTTTGCCTTACGGCACAGCTCCTTTTTCACCACACCGATGCCGCACCGATCCGCCTGTCGATCTCCCGCTCCATTCTTCCCTCACTCGTGAACAAGACCCCAAGATACTTGAACTCCTCCACTTGGGGCAGGATCTCACTCCCAACCCTGAGAGGGCACTCCACCCTTTTCTGGCTGAGGACCATGGTCTCAGATTTGGAGGTGCTGATTTCCATCCCAGCCGCTTCACAATCGGCTGTGAACCGATCCAGAAGAGAGCTGAAGATCATGGCCTGATGAAGCAAACAGGACAACATCATCTGCAAAAAGCAGTGACCCAATCCTGAGCCCACCTAACCGGACCCCCTCAATGCCCTGGCTGCGCGTTGTTGTCTGATGTTTCATGTTTTAAGTACCACCACAGAAGTCACATAACATGACATCAGCTTTTCACCATGCAGAGTTCATTCACTCTAATTCTGGTCCAGCACTGGCACACTGTACAGTACAGATCTGTGTAGCATTCATGCCACTGGTCTCATGATCAGAGCTCTGATTGTTCCTCACTCTGCCCACTTCAGTTGTTCCCTGCACACACACACACACACACACACACGCGCACACACACACGCGCACGCACACACACAAATACACACTGCTCACTCTGTCCACCCCACTTCTTTTGTGGACATTCTACTTGGCTTGTTTAGTTCCATAAATGCACTTCCTAGCTTGTCTAGAGGATATCAGTCAAGCCCTGGTGCTATTTCTTTACCTCTATGTCCATGATGTACATTTCCCTCAGCACAATCAGATCTTTGAATGTTTGCTGGGTTTGGCTTTTACATCCCAGTGGTTTAGTACCCTTCACTTGGCTAAGTTTATGGTTAGAGTACGGTTAGGTGCCAAAGTTGTAACATCTTTCCTTTTGGGTGAAGTTTGGGCATGTTTTAGGTCAGTGTAGTTGGCATTGGTTGTAGGACCTACCAACCCACTTTAAATTAAGCTTCCTTCTTGATTTTTAGATATTTAGTGTGGTGCAGATTGACAGTGTTTGGTAGTTTGTGTGGCTCAAATCGTCCCCTTCTCCAGTCTGCTATTGTCTTCCACTATAAACAACACCTCTTGCTTGACAGTCTTCATTACCTACTCAGAATGCTGTGCTCTTTCCATAAACTAGACAGATTTGTTCCTCAAGCAGCCCCCAGGAGGCTGATTGGCACAGAAGCAGGATTGATCCCCTGAGCTGGGCCTAATCCCTGGATGATGACCCCCCGTGACCAGCCTGTAAGAATCAAGAGGACTTCAAGCTGATATCCAAGAATGTGCACAGAAAAGCTACAAAGACACCCAGCCAGGATTCTGAGCTCTTTTCTCATGCAAAAATGAGGATTTAGAGGTCAAAGAGAGTGTAGAAGTTGTCAAAGGCATGATGCCTATGTGTTTCTGATGTCGATTTCTAATCTAGCTTGATGTCTTCATCCCAGCCTGTCTTTCAGCACTCATTAGATCAGACCACCCTCCTGGCCTCTAAGGCTAGGTGTTTCATTGTTACCTCTTTTAGTATGGTTGTATCTTTATATGTTGTGTGAGAGGAATTCCTGTAAGCTGGGCTTGTCCTTGGGCTCTTGCAGGGGCTTCACCTTACAGTCTGAATGGGCAATATGTGTGTAAACTGTGTGGTGCATTCAACAAACAGGAAAAATGAACAGACAGCAGTAACTGAAAGGAGCCTCAAGACTAACTGCTCTGGTCATAAACTGCCCATGGAGAGGCTAGTAGGCTTGCTTTGTGAAGTGCGAGTATGTATTTGGAAGAATGGCAGTAAAGTTTAAGACACATCCAGAAACAGCTGGGCCCATAGAATTAAACACAGATACACCACCAAAGAACTACGAGTGCTCTCATGTGCCAAATTAGTGCTGGTTCTCCAAAACTGGAACAATAGCTGTTGGTAGTGCCATCTGTGTAGTATATACAAATGGTACTAGACCGAATACCCCATCTAGAACACAGAGGATCACCATAAAGTACAACTAGAACAACTACCCTCTAGACAAATGGGCACACATTTATACTGCTCAGCTGAATAGGCAGTGAGCTAATACCAGCCTGCAAAGCAAATAGTGCAGCAAAACAAAACTTACAGAGCACAGCAGATGACAGCAGGTGTTAGACTGGGGAGGATATATGGAACCAGGAAATCTGCCATGGGCAGCTGTGTCTATTTCATTGTTACCATGCCTAGGAAGGCTTGGGTCAGGTTTACTTTATGCCAGTACCAAGAATTCGCAGCGATTGGTTTTTACTCCAGGTTTGTATAATGCTGGGGCCTTTGTTTTTCTGTTTTATGTCTGTAACTACATCCAAAGTAGAAGATTCCTGCCTTATGGCAAATGCTGCTGGGATAGTATCTAGGCCCCAGTGACCAAAATTTGGAAGAATAATTCTGAAGCAAGGATGAATAAATCAATCCATTGTTTGTGATTGGATACTTACTTTTGAGTGGTATTTAGGACTAGCCATCTGGCAAATTGCACTATGTAAAGAATAAGTTATTGTCAAGAGAGCTAAGCAAAAGAGCACATTAGGCTTTCCAGGCTGTGACTCCTTGACGCAAGAGCACTCAGAGTTTGTTTCTAAAACAGATAAGGCTTTAATACTGTGTCTAGAGATTTGACAAGGCAGCATAACTAAAAATATAGACAGCTGGATATATAAGTACTAATCCCCAGACATGACATCATATATGAAAGTAAGACATAAATACAGTTTACTACAAGTATTAGTAAGCCTTGTGAACTTCACCACAGTGACCAACATTTTATCTGCTCTTATATAAGCTCTCATAAACTGTGTGTGACTGCTTCAAGGATGCAAGTAAATGCCTGGGGGATAAACAGGCACTGATTTTTAAACATGAAGATGATCAATAATTGCTTCTCCTGTACCCCCTTACAGAGAAATGTGGAGAAAAGCAGTTGGCACATGCAACCACAGTGCAGCTCTAGATGTCTAGAAGACACAAGGGTGTGTTTAGTATGGTGCTAAAACCAATTCAGAGACTTGATAATTCTTGATCACGAGAAACACTTTTTGTAGTTTAGATTATGCTCTACAAATAACCTGATTGTGAAACATACAAAGAGAGTTTGCCTGGGACCTTATATGTTTCAGCCCGAGATGGAATGAATGACATTAGGTGTCATTGTGAATGCATTAATTGCTATAGGAGCACTCCAGCTCCTCCAGAATGTAGCTGCTTGACTGGTGCACCTATTCCTTATTTCACTCCTACTACTCCTCTGCTGCAAGTATCCTGTTCAAAATTGTTGTGTTGACCTACGGTTCTCTGAATGGTTCTGCTTCTCAAGATCTTCAATCTTTGATCCTCCATATGTCCCTTCAAGAATTTTCTGTTTTGCCTAAGCCTGTTCGCTGACCATTCCTCCTCCAGCCAGACATGACTAACAATGCTTTGCTGTTGTTGCTCCAAAGCTGTGGAATGATGTCCCTTTGGCTTTTTATACCACACCCAATGTAATGATATTTTGGTGTCTTTTGAAAGCACACCTTCCCATTAAACATTTTGTAACTTCTTAGTTTCTCTTTACAAAATAGCTACTGTTGTACTGACAAAGAGGTTAGGATACTGATTTTTGTCTTAGTCTAATTGCAGGTATTATTATATAGTAGTATTAAATTACTACCTTTTTTTGTTTAAGTATCTATTGCTTTTGATGCTTACAGCTTCTAATCATTCTTGTATGTATTGCAACTTACTTTGTATGTCGCCTTGGATAAAGCCATCTGCTGAATAAATTAACAATAATCAAAGCCATTTGAAGTTATTTAGGTTGTCCACTTGGCCCCGTATTTTAAGTCATTTTTCTGGGATAGTTTGAGCTAATTTATATATCTTGTAAATTTCAAACTTCTGCTCCATTCACTCAAGGTGGGAATACTAAGGAAAAGTGATGAAGTATCTGCAGAAAAAAACAACATCTGTGATTGGTCAAAAAATTATTGGGCAGGTAGAGCTCTAACAATATTTTTTGTGATTGGACAATAGTGTTACACACAGAGTTGTAATTTCCTTTTAGTAGTACACACTTTGGTGTGCTATCTCATTGTGTAACTACTTATATGAACTAAAGATGGGAGTCTATGCATTTTACAGATGTAAATGTACAAAATGGCTATACTGTAGTGATCAGTGGTTCATGTGCGAAAGCTGTTCTGATATTAAAGTGTTTTATTCTTATTGCTGTTGACAGGACTGGAAAGTTCAGACATTTTTTTCTGTCAAGTAACAGACACATTTGAACACACTGACTCGGTTTTCATCTGCATGAAGCTGTAGTAATAGTAGTGTTACTAATTTCAAGTCCAACCAACCAAAATAGACCTATACATCCATTCACATTTATGTGGTGAACTTCAGCTTCTCCATGCACAAAGTGATACCACTGAATCAAAAACAAATAAAAGTTAACCTTGGACACAGTAGCAGTGTCATAGTTTCATAAAAGGATGGGCCTAATGTTATTTTTTTATTATTGTTAAATATACAACCATTTAAAAAAAGAAATTATAGTTGTAGTTTTTTTTTTTTGCATGTCTAGTTTGAATGATTTTTGGTAACGCTAATTAAATCTACTTACAAATGGTGAAAGTAAACCGACTACCTAAGTTATGATGATATGCACCAGACACCAGCCCATCACAAGACACAATCAGCAAAGTAATATACTGTACATTATAATTTTGACCATTGGCAATGTATAACAGCAAGCAGCAGAATGACCATTTTTGGCACTCCTTGTACTTGTGTATTTACTTGACTCTTGTTTAAAAGATGCCTAATGGTCCTTTTCCATACTATAAAAATCTAAAATTGCCCTCAATTAGGTTATCACCATAATGCCAAAACTGTGTATTTCAGTATCTTTTACTAATGCCACCATTGCCATATGTTATACCAATGAGCTGGAAAGCTGCATGCCTTACCAACAATAGCAGAAGTTGGAAGCTTTATTATAGTACCAACTGAGCTGATGGATCGCAAATGTCAGACAAATCCATGGTTTGGGTCAATCCATTGATATTTGGTGGTAGAATTCTTGCAGATTTTCAAGTACACTCAGTAGTAGTGTTGGTAGGAAACCTGTTGTAAAACTTAGCAGAGCTAGTGTCGGGGTTTTCACTTGCCATTGGATCATCCTAGAAAGTTTCACTGCTGACATTACACACTGACACGGTTTGCAGTTCTGTTCATTTCCTTTTGCTAATAATACCTAAAAGGGTTGTTTGTCAAGACACCATTCATGCTTATCTTTCCTTGTTCACATTCTCTCCTAACATAACACACCTACATAATTCAGTAAGTTACAGCTGATAGTCTGCTATTAATGTCAAGGTCTGAGTGGATGTAATTGGTAAAATTTAAAGTCAGCCTCATTTTCTAAAATATTTTGAGTGGATGTGATTAGCAAAATTTAAAGTCAGTCTTATTTTCTAAACCTTGTTATGTAGACACTCTGTGAAATGGTCATCCATATATATGCTTTGCAAATACTTTTTAAGTGTAAAATGAACTCCTACAGTGATAAAGTAACATTGGTGATTTTACTAGGAAGTTTTTTTTTTAAATTTATTGCTACTTTAATTAGAAGAGATGTATATTAAATGCATGTATACAACATGGGCTAATTTTTATTTGTTGAAAAAATGTTAAAAAAGCAAAACAAGCCAGCTAGCAAAGTGGGTGGGCACAGACCTCCCTGGGCCCTATGCTGGTGCTGCATCTGTTTGAACAGAGGGGCCCAGTTTACATCATCACACATATTAGTTCTATGCAAGCTTATTACAGAAGAAACCTATGCAACCTGATTTGTTATTGTTCAAAGACTGAAGAGCAAGTGGGTGACCAAAGCCTTTGCTCATGATTATTCAATAAAATTATACATAGCTGTTAATTGATTTTTTTTTTAGCTTGCACCAATAATTGTATCTGCTGGAGGCTTAAACACATAATTTCCCTGCCAGACTCAAGAATTCCTGTATTTTTCACAAATGGAGCAACTGAATTTATAAAAGCATTGGTTTTACTAGGTCATATTAAAGAGGTAGAGTATACTGGCTATCATTATATTTGCTGCTTAATGCCAGTGACAGGGCTGAAGAGCTCACACACATCTTCCATGAGCCTGAGTGTGAACCATGAACACTCTTTGCTTGGAAATGTTGACCATGTATTTGGCATCTTTCAGTCTGGCCAAAGGTTACTTCCAAAGCGGTCAGGCAAGTCACGTTCCTCTCAAACCACTAGTGTATAGCCCCTGTAGAAGAATGTTGTAGGGTTTAATTTTCCACTCCAAACAAGGACTCAGTGAAGTAGATAATACCTAAATATAGATGAGACAGACAGACAGTAAAGTCCAGACAGAAACAGTGAAGTTGTATATCAATATAATATAAATAATTTGCTTACATTCCTACATGCAGGCCAGACAGCCCCAGCCGAGTCCAGAACGGTTACAGGATGCTTTACACAAAGGTTCTGGCAGAGATATAAAAGCAGCATTCAGTCACACCAAGCTCAAATCACCCTGTGAACCCATAATGCCAGACTGGTGCCCACCTGCCACCAAAGATGGGGGAGAGGGATAAGGAGAGTAAGACTACACAGTGATCACTCTTGAGGGTGCCATCTCCGTAAAGGCCTCAAGTTTAGGTGAAAGAAGAGTTCAGACGGTTGTTCAGAAGAAAAGATTTGCAGAGTCAGAGAGAGCAGTCTAGGGTAGCTGGGTGGAGGGAGTTAGTGATATTAATACATATTTTACTGCCAACACCTCCCTTCCCTCCACCCCACCACTATGCTCAGTCAAACAGGGTTTTATAATGGAATCAATAGACCAATGACAATCTTTAAAGCCCTTTACATTCTGCAACGTCAGCTTTCTTGGTATCCATGCATTACATCTATTCCTTTAAGGAAATTCCTCCAAATACATTCCATCTGAAGAAAGCCTGGTTAAAAAAAAAAGTTGCAGCTACATGCCATTTTGCCACCTTCTTCAGTTGCCTTTCTACTTAACTATGAAGCGCCAAACACACAGGAGACAGACAAAATGATCAAGATGACATTAAAATCAGGACGAAATTGGACTGAATGAACTGAACTCAGCAAGCCTTACAGCAATGAGAGGGGCTAGGTTAAATTAGCTAATGCTCTCCAACCACCCCAGTGACCCTTATTTAAAAAAGGAAGAAGAAAAAAACAAAAAACAAAAGTGTGCTGGGAGCTGGGATGGGAGTTTGCGCCCGGGTCAGTGTAATACAGCAGAAGGAATATGACAGCCAAACGTCTAAAGGGGCAGAGTCTCCTAATACTGCAGATGAGGTTTGCAGAGATGCCTGTCTACACTGTTGAGTGCTTTCACTGTGACTGGCTTGCACAAAGTCTGGATGGTCAGTGATAAACAGGCAAGTGATGATAGTCAGGTTTCTGCAGACTCTCTAGCACTGCAGGTACCTGAGTGCCTGATGCTCCTAGGAGCTCTCTGAAGACACAAGGACATGCATCTTTATTTAACCAACCCTGTTCTGTGAGATCTAACAGCAGTATAAGTTCAATCCATAAAAAGTGAACTACTCGGAGAGAATCTAAGAAAGTGCCAGACTTCTGAGTAACAATATTTTCAAACTGGCTACATGTTATGGTTGATTTACTTTCACATAGGCTGCTGGAGACCACAAGGTCATATTGGATTCTACTGCAGGCCAAGGTAGGAAATCCAGCTAGGGAGTCCAGCTATATATATCGGCTGAATTTATTTTAGGAAAGCTTGCTGTGTGGCAAGCCAAATCATCCCATAGATTTACTTTAAGGAAGATTGAGTGGGTGGGAGTTTGAGTGAAAAAAGCTGATTCATCGTGATGTATCTTGACTGATTTAAAACAGTGGGGTTCCCTCCCTAGTGTGCAACTATCATTCCTTAGCTGTCATATTCTTCTCTCATCCTTCAGAAAACTGGAAACAGTTCATAGGCATATGACAAGAGTGCAGAAGATTTTAATTAATAAGGGGATGTTTTTCTATTCATTTTAAGAATTAGTAGCCCATACAGCATTAATATTCCACCAAAATGTGGTAGTATGTCCACAGTGAGTATCCAGGTTAAATGAAAATGATACAAAATTCTGAAAAGGCAAAAGAGCTTAGGCCTCGGTTTTCCACGTGATTCTCAGGTAGTGGCCAACAATTCAGTGGTTTCCTAAAGCAGTGGAATAAGCGGACTCTAAAAACAGTGGTCAACTCTGGCAGTCCCTATGGGTGATCCAAAGGGGGTGCTGTAGTTTCACCAAGGGGGTTAATTCTTCTCAACTTTTCTCCTGGACCTGGGCTTCCAAACCAGGACCTAGTTTGTCAGGGTAAGAGATCTCTCACAGTCCTCTGATTTTTGTCCAAAGTATGTGTGTGTATTTTGGGCAAGGGGGAGAGGGTCAGGGTAAAGGGGCTACTTATGGTTCTTCTGAGGGTGTAGTGAAGAGTCATCAAATAGAGGGTTCTTCACTTCCATTTCCCCTGTCTGCAATAAAGACAAAGAACAGCAGAATTAGTAAAAGCAAACAGATTTTTCACATATTGTCAGAGTCAGCTTTTTCAGAAAGTCAAAGCAAACAGAAGTAATAACATTTAGAAACCAATCACATTTTATGATAAAACATGGTGCTAAACAAAAAAAGCTGCCATTTCCTTAAAATGCAGCACAATATGGTGATGAGTAGACTGGTACTGCATACCACCGTGTGACTGGGTTAAAGTCCAGGCTCAGCCAGAAACAATATGCAGTTGGCATGTTCTCCCTGTGTGCACACTGGCTGCTCTATGGGTGTACTGGTTTACTTACCAGTGACCAAAGATGTTAGGTTGACCAGTGACTCAAAATTGGTGCTATATTAGTGAGTATGCCCTGCAAGATACTGGTATACTGGTGAGAATTGGTTCTTGCTTTGTGCATGAATTTGCTGGACAGGCTCTCACCCTATGCAGGCCTGAACAAGATAGACAGGTTAAGAAACTGAATTGATATTTCTTGATGAGCTGCAAATCGCCATGGTAGTTGGAGCTAATACCTCATAGCACCAGGGAGCTGGGTTTAAATTCAGGTGTGATGTACTCTTGGTGTTCAATATGACTGTTCTTCCTGTGTCTAGCAAAGGTTTCACTCATGCTGATCACTCTATTAGGGCTAAATGGGGTTTTTTTTTTTAAAGCTTCATGCATCCATTTTCTAACCTGCTTTTCCAGTTTAGGAACACAAAGAGTTGGTGCCAGCAGCACAGGGTCAAGGCTGGGACCAGCTCTGGAAGAATGCTAGTCCACCACAGGGCAGATTTGCAGTCACACACCCAGACAATTACAAGTCATATGTTATTCTACCCTGCATTTATTTGGGTTGTATGAGGAAAAAAAAAATTGGAGTGCCCATTGAAAAACCCTTGCAGAGATTCATGGGAAAAATAAGCAGACTTCACGAAGGTACTGCCCATGAACGTTTTTGAACCCAGGACTCTAGAGCTGTGAGGTAACCACTAAAGCATTGCCCCTTTTTATTTTTATTACTATTATTTTTATAAATGTTTATTTACTAAAAGCAAAACAGATAGAAAAAATATGAATCCCCTAATCTGGATGTAAGAAAACAGCTGTATTTTGATATATTTGGAAATGCTGACTTTCTTGAATTTTTTGTGATGTTGCTCAGTACGGCAATATGGTGTCAGACATAGACACATTCAGTATGTAAAAGGAGATAAGTTGCCACCTTTGAAGAACTGACATTTTGATAACTAACAAAGTGCAATGTAATGTAAATTTTCCTAGGCGGATGTGTTCTCAAAAGTGTTTGAGTAGAAGGATGTTTACTTAATTCTACCTGGGGTACTAAAACGGCAAATCTTGTAGATCCCCATCAATACTCTTTAACAAAACCGGAAAAGGAGAAAGATGAGAAAATACCCTTTAAGACAATGACAAGTGTGATTCAGAGTGGAGCAGCACAAGTTCAGCAGGGAAGTGCAGCAGGCTTTCACTTTAGACAGAAAGGGGCAGGTGGGGCCCACTAACAGCTCTTTAATGGTTCTGTAAAGATGCCATAATGTGCTTAAATTGGTTTTCCTAGCCAGTTTGTACATAGCATTAGCATGAGAAAGGCTTTCCTGCAAATGATTTCTAACACATCTCCCCCTTTAAAAAGAAGCACTCTGGAACTCACTACAAAGTCACCCAAGGACGCAGGTGGGGCCAGGAAATCACAGGGGTCACTAATAGCACAAGGAACATATCAAACTGTGCCGTTAGATTCCATGAAGGTGGGGGTAGTTTCAAAATGCCAGGCTGTGGCTGAAAGTGAAACTGAGTGTCCGTTGAGATGGCAGAGCTATTTTGAGAAGAAAATGAGAAGAGGTTTCTTCTCTGTAGCCTAACATCAGACCTCCCAAACTTACCGGTGCAAGGCCTGGGCATTCGTACACTGTGAAGTCCCCATCTTCATTCTCCTCATCAGATGTGGTACCAGATTCAGGAACCTTTGAATCATCTTTGTGTCTGTGAATAAAGGCAGTGTGAGAATGACATGTTCACAAGAATGTACATAATAAATAAAACTGCTCACTTAACTGACCTGTGGATGCTGAGATAAATTATTGGGAATCTAAATCTGTTTGTACACCTGTGTTTAGTACAACATATAAAACAAACATACACATGTAGAAACATACAGCAGCTCTAGGCACAAGACAACCGGAGAACGAGCTGCTTTTCAGTGACTGGGGTAGCACTTAGCATAGTACTTCACTCACTTCTCCATTGACAGCATCTGCTGCTTCTGGTGCTGGTAGTGATACATCTGTGCACTCTGTGCTAGCTTCTTGTCTCCAGGCTGAAGGGGAATGACATAAGAATATTTGAAATGGCAGACACAAACAAGGCTAATTTGCTTCAGTTGCTACACTGACCAGGCTTTCACTTGCTAAAACTTACCGAAGTGCTGTCCAAGGGCCCAGGGCCCATCACACCAAAGGCTGGGTAATCAACTTTTTGTGCCAGACGCACTTCTTTTTGTAGCCTAAAAAAGATCAGGGAAGTGAAAAGTGGATGGGAAAAAATATTGTACCAGATGTTCTTGTTATTACCAAAAAGCTTCAAATAGTGATCTGTGTCTACTTCTCTATTACATTATACTATGCACTGTATTGCTACTGCATGTTTAATGATTCTGATGCTTTTGCACCAGTAGGTTTAGCAAATATATTTACAGACACTGAATTCAAAAAATCAACTGTTCTTACCTCAACCAACATACAGCTGCTACAATCAGCGCAGTTGAGCCAACGACTGTGCAGACAATGATCATTGCTGCCAAAACAGGAAAACAAGGTGAGCAGATCAACATTTCTGCCATGGCAGCTGGTGCCAGACACAAACACTTCATTACATTATATTATATGGCATCCAACCCCTCAAACACCACTACACCTCATTCCAAAATAGTTTTTTAGCATCTGACCCAAGAATAATGTAAACCAATGCAAACTTTCTTTGACCCACATCAAAAATGTGAATAGTACTTTACAGATAAAAACGACCCAAAATGTCAAATGTCTCAAAACAAGAAGCAGACCCACAACCACCCAAAGCCAAATACATGAAGTCACCTCTTAAACTCCAAATATTTTAAAGTAGAAAAATCCCAAAAGGTGTTACTATGTCCAATATGCATTTTTCAACCAAATTCCCCATCCCTACCAAAAAAAAAACTGTCTTCAGCCTTTCAAAATGTATTTAACCTGATTTTCACCTGAATATAAATTTCCCAAAATCCAATTCTCTCCATTAAGAAACAGTACAAACATTTCATTTGTTTATTGAACGTACTTATTCCATATGCTCAAATACAAGAATTTGATATACCTGCCAAACAAATTCTGTCATCAGAGTTCAGTTATGTTGTTTATCATTGCAGGCAAATGAAGGCTAAAACAGTTATAGCACATGAATAGCATCTCATTGTGCGTGGATTTCTGCTTTGCATTTCAATCCATTTTGGGCCAGGGGGCTGTAAACATTTGTTCTCACACTGATAATTTTATAAAGAAAGTGGCCATGCCATTTGGCTTTGCAAAAAATACATGTAGTGGTGAAGGTACAGTGCTGCTTAATGTTTCTTTCGTCCAAACGTGAGAACATAAATTACATGCATATGGTTGTGGCATATGCGACAATAGGTGTGTCCGTGTGAATTACTTGCGTACCATTAATACCGCACTTTTCGTACCTTTGGTACATTGCAATGACTCTCCTTAGCTGCCACTTACACACTTGGCAGTGCTGCAGAGAGCATCATAGTACAGCTGCAAGAAGAAGCTGACATCTGTAATCTTTCATTACTATATTTTTATTCTTTTAATTAGAATATCAACAATTATTTATTTACCTTACTGTTTCATCTTGAGTGTACTCTATATAGTTTAATATATCAGCTACTTTAACAATGCAGTTTCCCCTTGGGACCAATAAATCAATCAATGTATCAACAGTATGTATCTATCCATCCATTATTAATACTACTGTATATTTGGGGTGACAAGTTCAACATACATTACAATTGCTTACATTCACCACAATGAAAAAAACAAAATTCTCAGCTTAATCATTTAAAAAGGTCTGAGGAATCACAGCCTGCCACTTACACTGCATTAGACCTTGAATTTAAAGGAACACAACACAAACAGCACCCCAGCCCTCAGCTGAAGCCACTGCAAGCTCTGAGAGAAAGTCCTGCAACACCATTGCCCAAATCTTTAAAAGCATTAAGTGCTATTTTGAGTTACATCTCTCTATTGATTCTTACATACTCCATATTACAAATGTGTATTCATCATATGCATGCATACATACAGTATAAATGGGAAAAACAAAGTTTAAATTAATTTACATATTTTATGCACCTCTGAACTTGAAATTGCCACCTTTCCGGTGATGTATGTGCATGTGACAAGGTGAAACAGTAAACAAGATGTATCAAAAATTAATTACTCAATTCAAATGAAACTTGGTAGCTATCCATCCATCCATCCATCCTCCATCCATCCATCCATCATCCATCCATCCATCCATCCATCCATTGTCTCCCGCTTATCCGAGGTCGGGTCGCGGGGGCAGCAGCTTGAGCAGAGATGCCCAGACTTCCCTCTCCCTGGCCACTTCTTCTAGCTCTTCCAGGAGAATCCCAAGGCGTTCCCAGGCCAGTCGAGAGACATAGTCCCTCCAGCGTGTCCTGGGTCTTCCCCGGGGCCTCCTCCCGGTTAGACGTGCCCGGAACACCTCACCAGGGAGGCGTCCAGGAGGCATCCTGATCAGATGCCCGAGCCACCTCATCTGACTCCTCTCGATGCGGAGGAGCAGCAGTTCTACTCTGAGCCCCTCCCGGATGACTGAGCTTCTCACCCTATCTTTAAGGTAAACTTAAAACTTGGTAGCTATTATACCATTAAAATGCTGGAAGTCTATTGATTTTATCAAGAATTGCTTTGGTAGAGTTTGCTCTACAAAGATAACATACACTAGAGACGTATTCAAAGGAAAAGTGTTGTTATGGGGTCATAATCTCAAAATCAAAGGTTGATCTGGAGAAAGCCATGTGCTGGACACATCAGATTTTTGGAAACTTACTTCAGGAAACTTTACAACAGATACCAAAGGACTCCTCAGCCCACTCCACCCCACCCAAATAAATTACCAGTCTTCGTTAATTCACACCACACCAAAATTAAAGTCCATGTTAAACAACCACATTAGACTAGTCGAAGTGAGTCCTTAAATGTCTAGAGTTATGGCAATCCTGCCCCTTACGTACCAAAAATGATGGCATCCGTAGCTGGATAGTGTGATGCCACCGGTCCACTTTTCTCTGTCACCTTCTTAACTGTAGTTCCTGCAACCGTTGTGAGGCTGGCATTGGATTGCTCAAGCTGAATTTGGGCAGCCAACCGATTTTGGACCTCATTACTGTCAAGGGCATTAGGCTTGTCCTCTGTCAGAGGGGGCTGTAAAGCTGTGGAAAACAGACCAGTTTTTAACGGTGAAAAGAAACACAAAAATACTATTCAAGGCAGAGGGGCAGCATAACCCTTTCAGAAACTGATAATCTCAGAGGCCCAAAGACAAGGAGAGTAGATTGGCTCCATAATATCCTATTCACATGGCTGCTCAGTCAGAATCTGCAGATTAATCTTGCCAATTCACTTTAAGCAAGGTGACATGTCCGATGAAATTTTTAAGTGTTTAAGTTGACAGCACCAGAATGTGAATGTAATACAAAGCTATTACCAACTGTATCATCACAGCAAAACTAAACTGAGAAGCGGCATGTCAGCTCGTTTGGTAATGTGTTGAATCCGGCTTTAGACGACTGTGTGAAACTGAAAAAAGTCACTTAGCTGGTTCTGCGATTATCATCGGTCAGTTTTTGTTTCCTTTTTGTATCATACAGTATATGTATATTAATGTCTTTACACATACACACGCATATCTATATATATAAAATCCTTATGTGCGTCCAGGTGTCCGTGTGTGGGTGTCTTCTGATGAAGTGCGCATGCGCGGGGCACGGTGCGATATTACTGTCAGAGAAAGTTAGAGGTGTTTTACGGAAATACAAACCAGTATTACTGCGAGAGGAAATTAAAGGTACACAATACAGTGACGCATATTACAGCCACATACAAGCCAGTATTACTGTCAGAGGAGATTAAAGGCATATTACCGACACGCATGCCTGTATTACCACCAGAGAAAATTAAAGGTATATTATGGACGTACAAGCCAGCGGACGTACAAGACGGCATCCTTCAATAAGGGTGTGCACAAAAAGGCGAGCCTCAAAAGGGCGACTTCAATTGGTCGCAGCGAATAAAGGCGCGCGTAAATAAAGATCTGCACCTTTGTTGCTCTTCACATATTCCACAGCCATTTGAACTAAATTATCTACGAACGCCTTTATTCGCTGCGCTCAATTGAGGTCGCCCTTTTGAAGCTCGCCTTTTTGTGCGCGCCCTTATTGAATAGAGCTGTACAAGACAGTATTACTGTCACAGAAAATTAAAGACACATAATACACGGCGGCAGCCCACGAAGAACGGTCAGCTCAGCAAGTAAACATCAACAAAAGAAAGGCTGAAAGAAAGAAAAATACGACCAACAAAAAGAATGAGGTCAAAGTCCCTTGCCATTTAATATAGACTGTTCCTACTAATGTTTATGCACTACTGTTCTAGCGCCCGTTATTGTAACGGGCTAAATGACTAGTATATATATATATATATACATCCTCACTCATATTGGCTCAACACAGAATTGTCAGTTGTTCTTGAGAGGAGGAAGGAAAAACAGTAATCAGAGGAAAATACATTCAGACATGGTGAGAAAGTGCCAGCTCCACACTGGGCAAAGATTTAACCCCCATTTCCCGAAGCTATGAGGCAGCATTGCTAACCACTGTGCCACAAGGCTACCCACACAATTATGCGTAATCAAAAAATAACAGTGGAATTAAAGAACAACTTGATTGTCTTTCACTTCTAGTCTATTATGGTCTTTATTCATGACATGGGCTGTTTCCTGTTTCTAGGTAGTGTCCATCCATTGCATTGTAACAATCTTTAATCAATGTTTATTTAATTTAAAGTTCACACTATCACAAGATCAAAAAATAATATTTTCATATAAGCAGCATTCATATAATTTAAACTGGCAGTCTTTCTTTATTCTTCATGAAGTTCCCGTCTACGGAGTAATAGTAATAGTAAACAGTAAAGCATGTGAAAGGCAGGGGGCGTTGGTGGACTGAATTTAATGGCATTTGTGTGCAAAGTTAGTAAAGGATTTCTGCATTGAAATGACAAAGAAGCTAAGGATTACAGGACATATGGAACATAAGCATCTGTTTGAAAATATTCTTTTCTCGTGTATTCCAGAAATGTCAATTCCTGGTCTAATTCCACTAAACTGGTTAATGGTCACTCCAAAAAAATCTCCTTCAGGTGACTACTATAGCATTATGTTCTTTCTTCCAGACATTAACAGAGTAATTCTTTATGAGGTAGCATAGCCCACCATAAAGAATTCTTTGATATATTATACATGTTGATGTGAAGTTCAAAAGAAGAAAAGCAGGCTGAATTACCCATGAGGGAGATTCAAGAAAGATGAAAGAAACTTGCATCATAACTGTTACCCTCTTATCCAACTTTAAGCCAATTTGCTGGGACAGGCAGGTGCTGAGCCTATATACTAGTGGACTAGCCTATGGCAAGAAGACACAGGGCACAAGAAACATGTAGTAATGTTTTAAGTCCCCATTCAGCCATCAGGATGCACGATTGATGCAAGAAATAAGAGTTAAATGTCAGTGCAATCAATGGACCTCCAGCAACATTAATGCAGTGCAAACTCACAGATAAGATCACAGGGGGATCAAATGGGGATAAAATGGGGAATATCACATTCTGATCGAAAAACAACCTCTCACACAAGAAACTGTAGCATTTTAGACATTAATACCAGACAGTATGAGCCTGGGAGACATAGTTGATTTTTGCTGCCTGCAGTGATTTTTACCTTCCTGAGAGAGGTGCTGTTTCTGGAGTCCTTGCTTGGTGACAACTGAGGCCAAATAATCAATTTCCTCATCCACGTTGGCAAGGTTCCCTGAAACATACAAAAATGGAGAGTTTGAAAAATTAAATAAAACATGATAAAAAGAGAGAGAGAGAGAGAAAGAGAGAGAGAAGGCTCTCCAGTTCAGGATATCGTCCTTCTTGTTCTTCATCGATTAGTTGTGATGGATGAATACCTAGAAGAACAATGGAAAAGCAACAGCCCTAAAAAAAGAAAAGCGACTAAGATGAAACAAAGTTTAACACAACAGAGGCTGGACTTAATTTAAAGTGTGGGTTCTTTAAAGTCACTCATGTTTTTATTCATTAGATAACTTATTAAATCAAACATACTGATTGGCCTTCTTCTTTCATTCAGGGTTATTGGAGATGCATCAATAACTACAAGATGGAAACACAAAATACAGAACACACCAAGAGCATACTAATAAGTATATCACCCACATCTCACACAAGCCGATTTACATACAGTACATACATATACACATATACATATGGGTAAATTTTGCCCATCAGCCTTATCTGTCAATCACATGGGCTGTATATCTCAAATCTGAAAAAGGAGGCTGCAGATCTCACAAGAAGCAGATGAAAACTACACATTGTGTCAATGAGTCACTCCCTATATAAGAATGAATTTCATCCATTCATTCATTCAGTTTTTTAAATACGCTTTCCATTAGAGTAATAGAGAACTTTGGCTTATGCCAGCAGCATTATGGGAATGGCAGGTATCAGTTGTGGTTCTGGCACCTGTTAGATCTCAAGGCTGCATAACAGCCCATCCTGTTAAATGAGGGTTATTCAGGGTTGTGCATAGTGCACCCCATGTCTAACTTCCAGTTTGTGGTTGTTTAACTACCGAGGTTGAATTTGGTTGTCTATACAGGAATCATCCTCTTACTGGACATAGCCTTCTTGGTACATCTAAAAAGAGACTGATGGCCAAGAATAAAAGACAGGATGATAGAAATTCTGACTACCAGAGAACAAGCTAAGCTGCAGGGAGGCAGGGTGAGTTAGAACAGGAGGTGTGTGTGTAACAGACAAAAGCACAGCAGTTAAAAATGTTGTTCTCCGGCCACATCAGGTTGATAACAAAAAGCGGCCATTCCACACAGCGGGGCCAGACCTGCGCCTAGCAACTGTGGCCTGCAAGACTGTGTGTGGCATGGAAGGAACTCCACAGGAGGCTGGATCAATTACCATCCGGCTCCCCACCATTCATCTGGGACAGAAGCCCTAAACTGCACCTGATGGGGGGATGTGTGCAAAGAGAATTTTGTGTACATGTCAGAGGGGGGTATTAATGGAGGACAGCTATATAGAATAAGAGAAAGAGAACTGACAACGTGAATTAAGAAGGTACGGGCAGGTGCAGTGAGTGATGACAAACCCTAAAAGCTCGTTTTTAACTTCAGATCATTTTCATCAATATAACCCACCACACACCACATGAGAACTAGCACCAATCCTAAAATACCATAACATAACATTCTCAAACCATTTCAGGGTCACAGGGGGTCAGAGCCTATCCTGACAGCAGAACGATTAAGGTGAGAATCAAATCTGGACTGCCAGTCATCAGTCCATTTTACACACACACACACACACACACACACACACACACACACACACACACATGAAGAAACCCAACTTTTGTATCTACAGTATCTGCAACCTTCAGGCCACTGTAATTACAATTTCTAATGCAAGATTTGAACGTCTTTCTTTTACTGGAAGACCACTTTGTTTTTACAATAAACATAATATTGGTAAAGGTGAATTATCTACTGTTATTAGCTTTACAGGGTCACTTTTTCTGTTGCTGAATTATGTTTGTACATCTGTTTAAATGCTTGACTTCAATAAAGAATAAGCTGAACTAATCCATCACACATAAGTAATGCAGCATGACTTATGCTAGATGCATGTGCAGTGCGATTTTTCAAAGAAAACACGTATGATGTCTCACCTTCATACTTTATTGTGTTTGTGTGATTTTCCAGTTGACATTTTGGCAGAAATGTGAGATCGCTACTTGGTCTGCTCAAAAAGAAAATTAGTTCTATATTTTTTATTTTCCTGAAAATTAAACTAAACTGAATACACTAAAGTTGTATTGCAGTGGTTCTCAACTTTTCACATCCAAGGACCACTTTTCCACCTACACATAAGTTGCAGACCACCAGCTTATATATAATATCAATGCCATAAACCCTTAATTTTTTTTATTCAATAGATGAATTGGCCAATATTCCATAACACAAGTTGTAAATTAGTTTCCAGATGACAAGGAAATTATGTCTTATTATTAATGAAAAACAAGTTATCCATACAATTTATTGGTTACATGCATACTGATTACATACATGTTGCTTACGTACTGTAGGTTCATACAAATCACAAAATATCCAATGGGAGCGCTGTGCTTACATTTCACTCACTAGTTTTTCAATATTCAGTTAGGCAGTTTTCAATAAGGCAGTCTCAGAGTTGGTTCCACTTGAGTTTTGTTTTTACAGCACTAAGAGCAGTAATAGCAGTTTCACACATGTAGGTTGAGTGAAAACAAAAAAGTACTTTCAAGTGCTTTTTCACTCGGTGCTAGATATTTTTCACAAATTTGAATCTCGAAAGTTGTCATGTTAATACAGTTATTTTTTTATTGCCTTAATATACAGGTCAGAAGACAGTTCAATAAGTTGTGAAAATGATAAGTTGTAGAAGTCATACATAAATGAATAACAATTGCAATGTCATAAAAAAATGATTTTTGTCTTCGATCCAAGCATATTTCTCACATAAATATTATTAAGTGAAAAGCAAATATATTGTCAATAAAACGATAATTTTCATTCAAAAACAGGGAATAGGTTTCTGAAGAATATCACTGCCAGTATAAATGCTTAGTGTTAAACTTTAGAGAAGCTGACAAAAATGAATTCTATATAATGGGTACAACTTGAGGTTTTGTTAATTTTTGAATTGGCAGTATGAATAGCCACATAACTTTATTACTGGACTCATGGCAAAGGATAAGAAATAAATTGGTAAAAGTAATGAATCAATTCTATTTATTTATTTTGTCTTGAACAGTTTTTTTTAAATAATGTTTTTCAAAGGAGATCCTCCATTAACAATATATTTTTCTAAGTGAGTTTAACATCCTGGTTTTAATTTAATAATTCAATAAACTGTGTGCACAGCTTAATTATTACTAACAAATCTGTGTTCATTATTTGTATCATATCGGTGGAGAAGAGTGTCAGGAGTGATTTGTGACAGACGGATATCAGCAAGAGTGAAAGGGAAGGTCTACATGACAGTAGTGAGACCAGCTATGTTATATGGGTTGGAGATGGTGGCTCTGACCAAAAACAGGAGACACAGCTGGAGGTAGCAGAGTTAAAGATGCTAAGATTTGCATTGGATGTGATGAGAATGTTTAGGATTAGAAATGAGTACATTAGAGGGTCAGCTCAGGTTGGAAGGTTGGGAGACAAAGTCAGAGAGGTGAGATTGTGTTGGTTTGGACATGTGCAGAGGAGAGATGCTGAGTATATTGGGAGAAGGATGTTAACGATAGAGCTGCCAGGAAAAAGGAAAAGAGGAAGGCCTAAGAGAAGGTTTATGGATGTGGTAAGAGAGGACATGCAGGTGATGGGTGTGACAGAACAAGATACAGAGGACAGAAAGATATAGAAGAAGATGATCCGCTATGGTAACCCCTAACGGGAGCAGCCGAAAGAAGAAGAAGAAGATGGGTGACAGGATAAACCTTGGTAAATAATTTGGCAAACAGTCCAGTCTGAAATGTTTAATCATACCAACTGACATTGTGCTGAATTGTCGAGTTCTCTACCTATGTCAACCTTGTAATATTTTCTGGTGTTCTTACAGTTCTCAGAGGTCCAACAAATACACACTTTGCACTATCAGTCAATTAAAATTTATCAGACCACTTTAAAACAGTGTTACATGATGCAAGATAAACTTAATGTAAAACTTCTTTACATCTCTATTAAAGATTTATGCTGTAACTATGAGCATGTAATGAGGCACCGACCAGTTGCTGATGGCTGCTGAAAGTGCATTTACAGTAGCATTCAACCATGACATCAAAACCACACTTCTGCACAGGGTAATGTGTGCAAGATGTATGAGAACTATTTGTTCTTGGTTTTCAAATAAATACAGTATATGTGCTGCTAGACTGGCCAATGTAATTGTCCTTAACCACTTTAGCATTTTCTCTGAAATAGCTCATCAGTTGCTAGTTGCATGCACACTGTCATCCTCAAGTTTAAGTGTGTCCAGTGAACTGTAGGTTCAAACCATCTCAAACATGTCCACGACACAGAGTTCAAGAAACATTGGTATAATCCATAAGGCCATTTATTACGTACACAAGGGTGGCCAACTCTTATCCTGGAGAGCCACAGTGGCTACAGGTTTTCATTCTAACCATGTTCTTAATTAGTAACTTCATTTAATTTATTTGCTATTTAAGACTCAGACCCTTTAAATCAGGGCTGAGCAACATCGGTCCTGGAGGGTCACAGTGGCTTCAGGTTTAAATTTCAACCCATTTCCTTCATGAGAAATCATTCATTGCTAATGAAGCACTTATTGCTCAAGTGACATTTTTCTGCTTCATTTTAGTTGTCTCGTTTGTTAAGATTTTGAACCTTTAACTGCTCATTTTCGTCTTAAACAGATGTTTTCATTATTTTAACTGCTTCTTATTAGCAATAAAATTCAAATGACAAGGGAAACAGCAGTTCTCTTATCTTGCTTGTCCCCATTCCCAACCATGTGTATGCATCATTCACTATTTGCTCTAATTAAGTGCTCAGAAGGAAACCTAAGAAAAAGTGAAGAACTGAAAATTACTCATCAGTTTTAGGCTTCAAATCACTTGGATGATACATGTATCACTAGAAAGGAAAAAAAATCTATGATTTAACAATGAATTGACATGGTAGACTTAAAAAACTGGTTATTGTTTTTTTTTTATTAAATGAAGTGGAATGTTAAATCTGGTAGCACCATTTTCTCACTATCTTTGATGGGTAGTCACATACAGCTCTCTATTGCAACTTTTATGTTTCCTATCTGGCCTACAGCATGTAAGCACAGCATTAATGACTGAAGAGCTGGACTGGATACCAAAAGGTACAAAAATGTAATATTACTGGGTGACTCCTGAGTATGTCACTTCACTCATTTCTTTAGAAAAATCCCTTTCATCATGAAGGGCACTATATAAAAAATGAGACTACTTGTTTATTATGTTCACAATAACACAGCCCATATTCGCAGCATGTGACTCACTCTACAAAACACAGTTCCAAGAGCAGGATGAAACAGGAATGCTCAAAGAGCAGGATGAAACAGGAGGCTCAACAGAGGGATGAAGCCCCAGGTCAGAAACACCTCTGTTGGAGATCAATGCTGCAAAACCACATGTCACATTACCACTTGCAAGACAGCTACGACAGTGCTGTTCTATCTAATGTGTTTTTGTGACACCACCCCTGTTCTTCATTACATTATTTTGATGCCATACTGGCTCCTCCATGCAGTTTCGGTAAATTCACCACACTTGCATGGGAGGTACAGGGTGAAAGGTGGTGAACCAAAATATAATGTCTCAAACATTCATTATTTAAAACTCAGACTGGTCTGTTCCACCATTCTGCAAATACACATCCATTCTTATTTTAGTTTTGTTAAGCCACCTATTTAGATTCTTGCATTTAACTCACACATTTTTCCAACTATTTTTATTCAATAAATTAAACTTTATGACAAAAGAACCTCTCTTTGTTTGCAGGTTGTGGAATAGAGAAACATAATCTAGGCACAGATTCACAGTGGACAATCTATTCATCAATTCAGGAAGCCTCAGCCTACCCTGAACACACTGGGTACAGGCAGGAATCAACCCTGGATGGGATCCTCAGACACATGCAGCTCCTTGCATTTGGCCAGTTAAGAGTTATTAATTGGCCTAATACATAAGTATTTACATCCATAACAACCGAGACAACATCCCTAGCAGATATGGGGTACATTTATAAATGGCATGCCGTCAAGCTATACTACGGCAGAGCTAAACTGCGACACCACCGGATATTGCCAGGAGTTAATTGTCTGGAAAATTGCAGTAAGTCGGCAAAAAGAAAATGTCATTACTCGCAACAATTAATAGATGCAGAAAAGATAACCAATATGACTTGCCGCCGTGATTTCTGAGCAAAAGCCACGAAGCGTGTCTCCCCCGAAAAGAGCCTTTAGCAGTGACATCGGATGCGCTCGTATTGAGCAACTGTAATGGCAATATAAGTAAAAAGCCGCCAGTGTTACGTGTGCTGCTCTGGAAGCACAATAGCATTTGCCTTGTTCGCTATTTAGACTGGTTACTGACCACTATTTCTGTTCACATTCCTTCTGTATACCATAGCGCGATATCGATCTAAGTTAAAATTGCCTTTTACTTGCGCTCGATCCTCCGCCTATTCTGCAGCTGAGATCCAAAAGCCCCACAGACCTTCAGCCTCCGCGTGGGGGGTTTCTGGGCAACTTCTTCGCTTGCAATGAGAGAATACTGTATATGTGTGTACTGTACTGCATTTACCCTGGATTTATACATTTTATTGTGAATCTAAAGGCGGAACATAATTGCTATTTGCAGGTAAGTACTGGAAGGATGGTCAGCATTCCCAGCTTTATAGCGATCAGTCGAAAAAATATAACATATATCTTTCAATTCGTGTATTCATTTACAAACCCTATTATTTAATGGAGCAACACTTGAGCCAACGCTAGATGCCCTAATATCAAATTTTAGTTAAAGAAACAACCAGCACTTTTGAGTTCTGCGCAGGCGAGGCACAATTGCAATTGACAAAAAAGTGTCACGCAAAAACTACGCGTTCCATAATTTTTTTAATATATATCATCATCAAACATAAACATTCATTTTTGAAACAGCAATAGTCTACTCCGTGTAATCCTAACCGCTTCTGATGAAAGCACAATCTGGTTAAGATGGATGAAATATCAGAACACCACACCATCACAGAATCACGTATCATCCACGCACATCTCCACGCCGAATTTATTGCAGCCAGATAACCTAACCTAACGAAAAAGTTCCTGCAGAGAACCCACGCTATCATATCACAGTCACGATCACACCCACGATTGCTCAGATTTACAGTGGAGAACTAAGCAGACATCCATGTACTTCGGAGGCGTGCCAAAGCTTCTACAATTCGTTAATACATACTTTCACTTTAGTCTTTTAGGACTAGCCGTCTTTGCGCAAGCTTTAACCGAGGAGCGCACCCACACTCCCCTCTGCTGGAAGATGAGAATGTTGCAGCTATGAGTTAGGTAAATCAATCGAGGTACAGAATGAAAAAGAGCATTCAAAGATTCGTCGTACATTGAAAGCAGTATACACGATCATGACGAAATTTAAATTAAAAAATAAAGAAATAACACAGTACGCGGAAAACCTTAAAGAGAAAATACTAAAAGGTTAGAAGTGTAAGTTTGACACTTAGTGCTGGGTGTCTCGCATAAAAATGTATGCACAACCTGCGATCTATATCTCTCAAATTTTAACAATGAAATTATTTAAACAGATAAACAGTTGTTTAGAAAGAAAAAAAAAGAAAGATAGTAAACATTTGACAAGCCATAAGCCACACCTAGAAGACGTTGCTAACTTACAGACTAATGGAGTCTCCTTAATTCAGATTAATGGAATTTCCTTAAAAGGTTTCTGTAAATGAGCAACATCTTTCAACACTCAAAACTGAACAGGATGACCTTGGGCACAGAGGTGTGTCTACAGAGAGAAGACCTCTTTGCCTAGACACATGGCTGGAGAGCGCAAGACTACACCATGTTCATTTTCTCTACAAATGTCATGTGTCTTTGGGTAAATGGCATGCATGGTTGATAGTAATCTTCATTCACCTTGTATGTTCAAAACAGAAAATCTCATACTGTGTAAATTAACTATTTGTAAATGCATATTTTAGGAAAGAGGGGCTTAGATTCACTGTGGAGAGGAGGCTGTCCTGCTTTGTGGAGGAAGGAGCATGGTTGCTAGGAGACAAACATCACTCTCCTTTGGAGACAGGTTGCCAAGGAAACCTGGAGGGAGGGAGGGATGAAGGAAAGAGTCCTTCCTCATATGCACAATATTTTCAGAACAGCATTCAACTTCCTGTAAGACTACGGAGCACAAATACATGCTAAGTCCCTTATGTCAATCGCCACCCCATCCCACAACCACTGCTGACTTGAGAGCTTACCTAACTGTAGCGGTGAGTAGCGGCCAACTGGAGAGCTGTTGCAGATTGTGGTCAGGGCTAGCAGACATTCAAATAACAGAAGTGGATGCCACTTCATAGCAGGAGAGCTGAAGTTGAAGCAGAATGTCAAGAAGCAATAGGCTCTGATTGTCAGTCACAAGCACACGCTACACATAATGCTTACAATGCTCTTTGCTGTCAGACACTGGAATCCTCTCTACTTGAATCCTACATTGCATCTGACACGCTGGACTTAGGGAATACCAGCAGCCCACTCCTACGCACTCTCAGCCAATCACGCACAAGCAGGGAAGGCATGAACAAACGTGGGAGTCTGAGAATCAGAGTGCTGCAGAATGAGGGGCTGAAATCATGCTGCCACTGAGGTAGTGTGGTGCAGGACTTAACATAAGTTCTCTAGTCCTAAATCAGTATGCGAAATGAAAAGAATAGAAACTTCACCACATACAGGCCAATTGAGTAATCTGAGCAGATTAATCTAAACATATATCTAAAAGTGGAATAAAAAAATGCTGCTGGGTATGATGGTATTGTCATCCTCAAGATGTGCATCTAATATTGGCATAATGGACCAAATATGGATCATCATGGCATTGTATTACATAAGTTAAACATTGTGTTTTCCATGGCATCGCATTACAATGAATTTAGAATGGCTCCCATGTGACTTTTTTTTTTTTTTTTTTTTAAGTATAATGACATAGTATAAATCAGAGAGTGTTAAAACAATGCAGCATTATTATAAAATACCATAGATTAGTTTGGGGATCATGATATAAGTCAAATTGTGTCACCACCATGTTGACAAATAGCATGGATCAAACATGGAAGAACACTATGATGGGCATAATGTGAGTGTTCTTGGTATCACAGTGCATAATCTACTGTGAGATGGTGTGGACCAGCATGAAAAAATATTATAAATCAGGGGTTATACACTGTGGCATCATAATTTAACTCTAACTGCCTGCCATAATATTGGCATCACTTTATAATTAAAACAGTGTGGCCACTATGAGGCCTCAGATTATAAAACATATAGTACTAATCATATACATATATTTAAGCACATTATGAACAGCATAGAGTAGATTAGCCTGGCATCACATTATACAGTACATCCGCTGGTATGGCTTTCATTTACTTTGCAGGAAATCTAAGAAGTAGATCAGTGTGTCACCTGACACAAGTGAACTGTCATAGATTCCATGTAGAATCATATTATAAGTCAGGATGTCCAGCTCTCTGTGGCTTTATTATATCATTTTGATAGCACTAATTTCAAATGGCAGCACAAGATAAAGCTCCCACGTACCGTAATGCTGAAAGTCAGATGGTCTGAATCAGCGTGGCCTAACATTGTAAGTGAGATGGTGTGGATTCCACACAGAACATTAAGACAGATGGCACACATCACTTCAAGCAGCACATTTTAGGTGACAGCATGTGGATCTTTTGTGGCAGTTCTTCTGAAGTCAGTTCTAATATTCCTCATCCAACACAAATGTAAAGCAGAGATGATCTTGTGTGTCACGTGTTGGTGAGCACCTGGTGGCTATCTGTGCTGTGCGTGACTCCATACAGCTGGCAAGCCCACACATCATTCACTAATGATTTTGTTCCATATTTTCCTATGCTTTAGTACTGCATGTTCCGTGGCCTGAGGGGTCATGGAAAAAACTTACTGAATGTGGCAACTGTGCATCAACAAAGAGGACATTAAAAATTAATGCTCATCATAGAAGCAGCTGTAGTAACCACTTGGATGCAAAAACAACAAGATGAGGCACCTGAAAATATACAATACTGGTCTAAATGAGGAGTGTTGGGTTGTACATTTTCTCAACTGCACTGAAAGGAACACTGCTACTAATAACAAAAAGATTGTCAGCAACACTAAGAGGCCACCCTTCTTGATGAGATGGAACCACCTAATAAACATAAGAGGTCATCAGCTAAATTGAGAGATGCCTACTCCATGTGATGGGTGCCCTTGTTGAACTTAAGTGTCTCTCAGCTACTCTAATAGGTGTTCAACCTTATGTCATGGATGCCCTTCTGAAGCTAAAAGGTCCTCGGCTGCATTATAAGGTGCTCTATTTTATGCACTGTGTGTCCTCTCTAAACATAACAGGTGCTCAGCTACACTTCATGTGACTGATGCCCTTCTGAACTTAAGAGATCCTCACCTGCATTGATTGGTACTCTGTTTTATGTGATGGGTGTACTCACTAAATGTAACAGTTCCTTAGGATATCCCACTTAATAAAAAAGGTTCTCAGGTACATTGATAGGTGACCAACTTTGTTAATTGTTGTGCCCTGCTGAACCAAAGATTTAGTAAGCTATGCTGGCAGGCGCTCTGCTCCTTGCTTTCATTTGGCAGGTAATTTGTGGTTCACTGAAGAAGGCTCCTGTCCAAGATCTGGTCTCCTTGTTACACAAATGCTTGCCCACTGGCTAATGTCACAGTGAGAACATGGTCAGACAGGCTGACAGATGACACTCTGCTAATCCAGCTTTTTTTTGTTTCTTTTTAATGCTGCCAGAATCTAGCACCAGGCATTGCTCAAAAGAGGGCAATATTCGTTCACTTGTTTTCTGAAGGTGCCTTCCCAGTATAAGATTGCTAGGAGTTACAGACTACTGGAATGACACTGTGTACAAGAAAGGAACCACACTGGACAAGAAACTTTAATTCACATTGGGAGAGTCTAGATTTGACAGTCAGTTTAATCACATACAGTATCCATGGACTAAAGGATGAAACCACTATAGTCACATGAAATGTATACCAACATGGGCAGAACACATCAATTCTACACAGAATGGCATTCAAGCTGGCAGTCAAACAGGTGGCCAAGTGTGGAGGTAAAGCTACCCACTGCACCACAGTGTTGCAACATGATAATGAAACACTTGGAAGATTTCCACTTAGTGTGGAGGACTAAACTAGAAATGCAAATAAAAGAGGTGGATTTCAGACAAGATATAAAACACAGTTTCAGTGAACACGACCTCTCCTATGCCCTAAGGGAGCCAAGGTCAGACAGCCTTTAGGAACCAACCAAACAAACAAATCTTTCTGAGTCTCGAGCTTAGTGCCCAGATGCATAAACACAAGAGGAAGACAACAACGTGCTGGGCTGGGCCACTGTGCAGTACTGCCTGTCTGCTGCTCCAACTCACCAAGGTTTGCCAGTCCTGCTTCTCTGTTTAAGATATGATCCAGAGCGGTGAGTCATTGCAATCAATAACACGGCCACTGCTCCTCGCTAATGAGACTGACATTTGGGAAGCTTCTGCTCGAAATGGACATGATGAGTGTGGGACACACACACACAAACCTTATACATAAACAACACACAGAGACAAGCACACACATACACAAATTACATTATGTGAAACAAACACCCACGCTCCAGCTATAGTCGCTGGAAAAAGGTCGAGGCACAAAAGAAGAATTACACTACTATTTGCTGATATATAGTACAGTGATTATATATACAAACACACACACAGACATAATAACACACTTGCAGAGAAAATATACAAATATATTAAATACTGCATCTGATATGCATAATGGGAACATGATGCACACAAGACTTAAACATACAGTGCATTCTGAAACTGACAGAAAATACACAAACAGAGGCACAAAAAGAAAATACCACTTAAAAACATGTACATATATAGTGCATGCTGAAAAATACAACACCAGCCAGCATACACATACAAACTAATAAGGGTCACACACAGTCCAGAAATGATATACAAATGTTACCTGCACACAAACACAACATACAGATAACTATATGGAACCACCAAGAGGAAAATACAAATAAAGTATACTTAAACACAGCACTACACAGAGAGGCTCACAAAGGGACTGAGGAAACCACATATAAACATAGACACTAATAAAATAAATAGTAAGAGCAGAGGGAACTAAAGTACATAATATTCCCATAAAAAAATAATAACACAGATAAAAGGATGTGCCTCACAAACATAAAGAAAATATTCCCAAAGAAGGACAGGGAGAAATACACAAAAAAAACAGGCAAAAACAGTTCAAAATTAACTAAAAAACACCGACATGCAATACAAACTGAGACGCACAAAGCCAATACAGAGAGCTACACCATATTCACATGCAGCACATTTACATACACAAATAAACACAAACACAGGAAGAAATGACATGCAGAGGTTAAATACATCACATCATACACATAAAATAATGCACTAAGAGACACAGGAATTTTTTTTTTTGTAGACAAAGAGAAGATGTACAGGCAGAAAGAGAGCCTGTGGTACAGAAACCTGCCCTCACAAAACATACACACACAGTACACTCAGACTCACTCAAGCTGATACACCCACACACAGAAAAACACTAACAGAGCTGCACACACAGTACTCAACTTAATGTGACATTGACACTTACAGTGCACAGTCATACCCTAACTGCTAAAACTATATGAAAGAACTTAAAGACTGACAGAGAAATGCATAGAGGCAGCATTACAGTGCAGTACAGTGACACCTGCAGAGTGGAGTTGTACCCAAAGTGTACACACCATATACTAAAACACACCCTCCATCAGGTGCACTAGAGTTGAGCTGTGCACACTTCCTGACATACACTCCTGGAGCCGGAAAAAAGCTCCCAGACACATTACCAGCATCAATAAGCTAACTCAGGGTCAGGCAGAGGTCCCTAAGTGTGCCCCATGATCCATGGATGCCCTTGGGCTCTTGAAATGTAGTTTTCAATCTGTGGTACGTATACCTGTAAAATTATGAATGGCACTGAAGGGAGGACAAAAATAAACAACGAGGAGTGACAAATGTGAGTAAGGACAGACGGAGAGAAACAGAAAGCTGCAATGTGCAAGACATGGACAGAGAAGCCATCTCAATTGCAAGTATACCTCAAGAAGCACTTTTAGGGTTTGAATTTAGGTGCAGGATTGCAAGTATCCTGCTTATTACTTAAAACTCCCATATGGTTTCACTTAATAAGACTGCCTCATTGATTACAAGCCCACTGCAAATATGTCACTTGTAGTGAAAATATTTGAACAGCTAGTACTAATCCATCTGAAGTCTGTTACTGTTCCACCTCTTGACTCATTTCAGTTTTCAGATCTGTGGAAGGCGCCATTAACATGGGCTTGCACTTTTTACTAGAGCATCTGGACTGTAAAGGAACTTACAGCAGAATACTGCTTGCAGATTTTAGTTCAATATTTAACACCATTGTCTCTGAACTACTGTTAACTGGACTTTTACAAACTGATCTGAATGCCTCCATTTGAACATAGATTCATAATTTTTTGACAAGCAGGGAACAGTATGTTTTGATGGGCTTCTACCTCACAGTCCATCTGCATATTAGTACAGATGTCCCCAACGCTGTTTACTTTCTCCCCTTCTCTATTCCCTGTACTCCAATAACTATAAGTCCAATGACCCTTCAGTTAAAATCATCAAGTTGGCCAATGACACCAAAATCATTGGACTAAATACTAATGGAATGAAACAGAATACAGAAAAGAGGTGACGTGTCTTGTGTCTTGGTGCGCCACCAATAACCAGGTACTCAACACCATCAAGATAGTGGAAATGGTAAATGACTTTCACAAACAGCAGTTACAACCCCTTCTTCTATAAAATAAAGATTCTACAGTCAATATGGTGAAATTCTTTAAATTTTTGGCCACAGCTATCACAAATACTCTCAGCTGGGACATTAACACCACTTACATCACTTAGAAGGCTTAGCAGCAGATGGATATTTTACACCAATTTGAGAAATGAAATATAAGGGTAAATGAAAAAGTAAAGGCAACTTGAAGATTACACAGTAACTGCAATGGATAGAAGCTGACATAACACAATATGTTCGGTCTCATGGCCTGGAACCCCTGAAGATTTTATTTTTTCTCCAGCTGTCTGGAGTTTTTTTTTTTTTTTTCTGTCCTCCCTGGCCATCGGACCTTACTTTTATTCTATGTTAATTAGTGTTCACTTATTTTAATTCTTAATTTGTCTTTTTTTCCACTTTCTTCATCATGTAAAGCACTTTGAGCTACATTATTTGTATGAAAATGTACTATATAAATAAATGTTGTTGTTGTTGCAATGGCTTATGGGTAGTCTGAACATGCACAGCACAGCACACTGTCATCAGTCAAGTTGAAGCCAATGTCAAATGAACATGGACACTCTGCTGCGCTATTGCACCATTGTTGAACAACGTACTGTACTGAAAATTCTTCGGGAAGAGGGAGTGAATCCTGCTGAAATTCGTCTAAGGATGTTAGATTAATACAGAAGTGAAACAGCATGACTCATTGAAAAGTAAATGAATGGGTAGAAAGGTTTAAAGTGGGACAAACCAAATGTAGCCAATGCACACAAGCCCACAACAACATGGCCAATGCCGTCATCAGAGAAGACTGATAGATTACATTACTTGCTTTTTCTGCACATTTTGATATCAGCTATGGATCTATACATACCAATAGTGCATGATGACTTGGGGAACCATAAAGTTTGTACAAGATGGGTACTCAAAAAGCTTACTAGTCTACACAAGCCAAAATCCTTCAGTGAATTTCAGCAGATTTCACTCCCTCTACCCAAAGAAATCTCACTATGGCATGATGTTCAACTGTGGTGCGATCCTGCAGCAGAGCATCCATGTTCATTTGATCTTGGGTTCAACTAGATTAACATCAGGGTGCTGCGCTGTATGTATTCTGACTACCCATAAGCCATTGCAAATGAGTTGTATTGCATCCTCTTGTATCTGTTTCAGTTACTAAGTAATTTTTCAAATTGTCTTTACTTTTTGATAATTATCCTTGTATTTTTCATCTCATTCTAAATACCAAACTTGTACCTTTCACTGTTTTGAAACTAAAATGTTTATTATTCGAATGATACAAGAGCGAATGTGATGCAGTCTCTAGTTGTGGCTGATTTCTGCAGTTACAGACAAGTGTTCATTAATACACAGACATAAGCAACAGCAAAGTCTTATCACTTATGTGACATAACTCCAAAACAACACAACAGGCTGTTTTCCAGCAATTCTGAAAAAATAATCTTAAATTGACAAGTTTGAGTTCACAAAGATAGCCTTAATGTTGGTACAAAGCTATAGAAAGTGAGACAATAACTAGAAAATCCAGGCATCAGGTGTGCGACATTTAAATTTTGAATTTATTTGACATTACTCTTCAGCTAATGTCCAAACACTGAATCAATCTCACAACTGCATATATTATAAACCTGACAAACCTAATTTGAAAAGTGCATTTTTATAAATGCAGCTTTAAAGAGTTAATGCAAATTAAAATATATTGCATTATTTTGATATTTACTAATTCATGTGTCAATGACATAATAATGTTTAAATGTTTTAGCATTGCTTATCTATCAATTAACTGACAGAAACTGTAAGTGGATAAATTTAGTACGATAAGATAAATGAAGTAGTCCTTGATATTATCATTGTTTTTAAAACACTATTATTCTGAAATCCTCCAGTCCAATAAAATGCCCACCTTTTGTTGTTATTCTGATTGAAAATTCCCCCTGTCACACATGAAATTCAAGCTCTGAACTATATATTTTTGGCAAATTAAAAGTATAGAATGTTAAGGCTTTCTGATTTTTACTCCATACCAAAATACACTATTTTTCATTCTTATTAAAAAAAGTGTAAATACAATAAATTAAAAGAGACACAAGCATAAAATCTATCTGTAATACCCTGTTAAACCCCTAAAAAATTTTTGGTTGAATAAATACATAAGGCCTTTAGTTTTACCTAATAAGAGTCCTAACAATTTAAGACCTAAACAAACTGGTACTTTGGAACATTAATATTCATGAAGTATGCTAAGGCAAAAAGTTGAGAACCCTTCTTCTAGAGGATGGGATCAAGGGGAGATGAGACAGGAGGAGAAGTTACTTAAACACTGGGGTGTGCACAACCTTCTGTCCTTTCCATAAATGAAATCTTTTCCCTTCCTTAATTAACCTAAAATTGTGTGCAAGGGACTAATAAGAAAAGATGACTTCCAGTTGCAAGGACCACTTGGTCCATCACACTCACATACCCTATGACGAATGGCATTCATTATACATACCCCCAGTGGTGTGCTGCTGCTGTTTTTGCACACAGTTCCCATACTCATTTTCAATCAGTGGTTCGATGCAGGGTCCGCACTGTGTACTCCCAGGCTTGCAGGATTGCCGTCTCTGCAAAGTGCAATCCAAGTGACGAGGGCAGCTGTCCACTGAGGTAATAAGACAGAGAGAGAACGACTTGTTAGTGGGTAAAACCCTGTAGCTTTGTAGCTTTAAAACAGCACCTCAGAAAACTAGTCCCCTTGGGACCATGAGGATCTTTCCCTTTGATCCAACCATTAGAAATCTAGTATGCTGACAGAATTAATGCTAGTTCAACCACTGAGACCCTTTCCGGCCTTGGAAGTCAGTGCCTTAGATCAGATATATAGCATGTTCTTTAATCAGTGGTCTAAAAACTAAACTGGTAAGTTACCAGCACAAACAACAACAAAAGCTTCAATCATCTGTTCTTCTCTGGGCCTCTTGATCAACTTGTATGTATTATTGAAAGTTCAGTACATAAACCAATAGGCTCCCTGTCTGAATCCTAATATTACTCTGGTTTTCAAAAGTTCTATACTCCTTATATGTGTTTTATGTAGAAAACCATCTTGGTATACTGTGCCGTGAAGATGTTGGCCTCATACCCAATAACTGAAAAAGTAATAAAAAAATATAAAAAATGAAATGCCACCCTACCACACCCTAGGAAGGCTGCACCTAAACACTAAAAAGTTTGCTTGAAAGACTAGGTTTGGCCACTGTTAACCAGGGTGTCAAATGTACAGAGAAACCAGTACCTTTGTAGCTAAACAGGTTGGGTACCTCAGTAATTAATAATAATCACAACAAGACGCCCAAAATGGCTTAGTGTGCCCAAACCCTGCTGAACAAGATTTTCTGCACAACGTCTGAATAACGACTAACTCTTTTTATGCAGTATTCCAGAAAAGAATTTGAAGCTGCCCTGACAGGAAAAATAACAAAATAGGGATTAACCACTGGATCCTATAGAGCCAACTGTCAGCACAAACACTTCTGAACTATGCCCACACCACCAACCATTTGAGTGAGCCGAAGCCTCCAAACTCTACTGATTCTCACTAGACTACAAATCCATTCCCAGTCGTCCAACACATCCCTTAATACTACCCAAACACTCTCTGGTAGAGCAGCTCTCTATGTTCCAAAGGCTCACTTTGCATTAACCTCTTACTCTCCTGAGCCTCGCTTCTCCCTGAAGTACCCCCCACTCATACAATCTCTGCTGCCCCCACTGCTTGTTCCCTATTAAATTCCCTCAATGACCCTTGCGACCAATCTACCAATGACCATAATGGATTGTTTTCTTCCGTCATCTAGTCCTACCCTCACTGTTTCATGTACACACATTTCCTTAATATGTCTTCTTTATAGTCCATGTTTCCACTTTATCATTCCTTCCTTTGTGATCCTTGCATCCACTCTTTTAAAGACCGGTGCCCATGTCCTATCTGCTTTATCTAGTAATGGTCTGTCTTTTCCTGTTTTAAAACTCCACTCTTTCTACCTCTATTCTTTGATTCCTAGCTGCTTAATGACTTCCTCTATTTGCCTATGCAATACTGATTCCTAGTTCTTATTTTCTGATCCTCATTAGTTTCAATGTCCCCAATAGCATTGCTCCGTGTTCTTTCCACCTGACAACCTACTGGTGTTTATGTCTCCTCTGCAATACTTACTCCTCTTTGGTCGTTGTGTTCACATTGCCTAATTTTCACCAGTACCTATGTCCAAGATTCCTAACTTTCTAGTGTTTACCATGCTCATGCTGCCCAACTCCGTATTGAACCCTCTGTCCTTGTTGCCTATTCCCTGCTGGACCCTGTGTCATTATTGTCTGACCCTTTGAAGTCCCTGTGTCTAACCTAAGCAGCCCTTGTTTTAAAACTGCCTATCCTCAAGCTGCATGTATACCCATTAATATCTCAATGTCCTCCTTGTTTGAATATGTGCTAACTCCTTTGTCCACTTGAATTATCCTAAGACTGGTCCATGTTCTCCCAGTTTTTAGGACACCTGATCCCAACTGGCCCCTGTGTGCCTACTACTTAATTTCCATTGCTTTTTGGGTTCCTGCTGTCAGGCCTCAGCTGGTCCCTGTTTCTGCAGAGTCTAATCCCTTCAATACTGATTCCTGGGTTCTCTCTGTTTAACCCTCTTGTGATATTTTACCTTTCTATTCTTTAACCATTAATAAGCTTCTCGTTCCTATGCCTAATACCCAGTAGCCCTTTGTCCACACCATCCGATCCACAGTAGTACTTTTAACAACACTAACAAATCCACATTGTTCATATTGTTCATACATGCCAGCCAACCCTATACTGGTCTCTATGTCCACTCGGTTTAAATGTCTTTGAGCCCCTGTGCCCACCTGTCTCCATACTAGTTCTTGCATTATTCCTGTTAACTTCCCCTAGTGGTTATTTTGTTCCCTCTGTCTAACCACCTACAGGTTCAAGTGTTTCATATTTATTTCTTTCCTGTTGCTCCACATGACATATCTGCTTAAGAAATCAAAGTTCCACATGTCCCCCACAACCCAGTGTCTACACAGGGAATATTCTGTTCCTTAATTATCCCATATTAATGGACCCAATGTACTGTAAGCTGTTCAGAGTTCAGTTTCCTCTATGTCTTTCTCCAGCACCTCCACTCCTGCAACACTGTCTTTCCCACATACAATAAACCTGCTGGATGAAGGCAGGCATAAAACAGTTGCCATGACAACTACAGCTGGATTCTTTGGCATAGGAAGATGACTCATGTTTGAATCATTAGACCCAGGGTTCAACTCACTTAAAATGGCAATGGTGGGCACAAGCCCCTAGAATGCATCAAACTGGCCCTCTGCCTCCAGTCCAGTTCCTCTGAGTAGCGAATCTCCAGAATTCCATCAATCAGAATTAAAATACATAGAAAAAAATAGTGATTCTTGAGTAACCAATACCACTTGATAACCCATGGTTCTAGAATATAGGCTTAGCTTGGATGTTTTGAAGCTTAGTATAAGAGTGGGTGGTGACAAAACAGCTGGCTTATGGTTATAGGGGCTGATGAAACCACTTGGTGAAATTAGGATTGATTGCCATTTTTGATCATGAGAAGCCTGGAGTAACAATTCTTATTCTGATAATCATGGAATGTCAGGCATTCTGTTGATAGACATACTATTAGCTTGGTTTAGAGTCATGGTATTGATGCTGGATTTGAGATTACAGGAGGAGCCAATCAGATCACAGAACAATCTGCAGACCACATATCTTAATACACAACTGGTGAAGCAGCTGAATTCACAACAAACAGTGAGTCTCCATTTAAAAGCCGTATGCTGCTCTGCTGAGAAAAAAGTAGCCCAGTGACATTTCCGGGATTGCTCTTAAATGACTCATTTAGGCCAAGATACAATGCACATTTGGAATTTAATGGTGGGTAACTGTAGAATCTGATAATTGTTCCTTAGGGTTATACAGTAGATACAGGTGTGCTGAAAACAATATACATAATTCAACTAGGCATGGTAGAACATCAGAGGTTACTGTTTTAGTTTTCTTGGGTGAGTTCTCATGTGCCAGTGAAATATGTACATGAGATATGTGAGCATTCAAAGATCACATTGTATAATTCTTTCATTGTTTCAGACTGGCTCCAAACAATAAACATAATGGATGTTAGAAAAGATTAGTACACTTGTCTCTTACACAATGGAGACTTGAAGTAATTATCTGTGTGGTGTTTGCATGTTAACGCCGTTTCTATAAATATTCAATTTTTCTCCTACATTGTCCACATCTGACTTGGCTTGGATCCTATGTTGCTCACATTACTGCCATGAATAGACTCAGTCTATGTCCATCCAATATAAATAACTAGTCAGTAAAACTAATGGAAGGATGTTTTTGTGTGTTGGTGGAAGTAATGTGGTATCAGAGGGATGAAATTTCCTAGCTAAATCTATGGCACAATAGGAAATACTGCTGCTCACAGTTTCAAGAGACAGGGATCAAATAGAACACCTGCTTAAGCGCTTAAGGACCTTTGGGTGCTCTGGTTTCCTCGCACATCCCAAACAAACTCCTATTAAATTGACTAGTGACTCTACATTGGCCACATATAAATGAGCAAGTGAATGAATGTACTTCATGAGGCACTGTTGTCTCATCTAGAGTCGCTTCATGCCTTGCACCTTGATTCACTGAAGTAAATGACTGCCATACAACAACAACTCTCATGTACTTCGAGGAACAACAGAAACCAAAGAAATTCCTCTTTCATCAAGCCCAGTCATGGAATAACTAAACTGTGGGAAATTAATGGACTGGGGATATTTTGGAGTGTTGGGTTCATGGGAGTAACTTCGTTTTCATGTCCTAAATATTTTAATTTTAAACAGGCATACACAAGTAAGGTCTCCTCTCATCTATTGCTGTTTTCATTACATGCAATTGAGTCTACAAGGCATTGTAGTTGTGTCCACAGACTAATGTTGTGTTCATATGCTACAAGACAGATGGATAATCCAAATTTCCAAGTGAGAAATTTCAGACAAATGTCTTTCCAAGTATTAGCTCTCAGTGGGTCAATTTGGAGGTATCTTATTTACCTGAATTAGCTGAACTGTAATATGATGTTGACCTCTCACTCTATTCCATTATATAAAATAATAAATAAAAAAAAATCAATTACCAGGTTAGCCACAAATGCAATTATTGGGTCACAATGTTTTTGGATTAATGCCACTTACACTTACTTTCCTTTTTTATTTTTAGTAAAAGTCAGAGCTAATTTTCATTTGCTTTTTATGCATATCAAGAAGCAAATCAATAGTGACCTTATATTCTACTCACTCTAGGTAAAAATAAAAAAGTTGGAAGATGAGATGTCACAAGCAGTAGCTCCAAAAATCCCCATAGCATACAAATGTATAATTAGACTTTGTTCACTTTAGATGTCAGTACCCATCAAAGGCAAGTAAGAAAAAGCTTCTTCGCACAAAGAAGATAAGAAGTCTAACATAATCTAGTCAGCAATTCCGACTTTGTACCTTCTTAAAAAAGATTGATTTGAATACTTGAGTGAATCTTCGGACAGCTGCTACAACTAGCAAGGTGAAATATGTTGGATGGGGTGCCTCTTCAGTAAACCCAAGAGAATTAGTCCATGCTCTGGAGTGCAATTCTTTGTGGTATGTCCGACATAGCAGGTACTGCTGATAATATTCTTAACTCATTGCCTGAGACATCAAGCAAAATGACACCTTTTATTGGCTAAATGAACAGATTACAATATGCAAGCTTTCGAGGCAGCTCAGGGCCCTTCCTCAAGCAGGTTGCTTCAAAAGCTTGCATATTGTAATCTGTTCAGTTAACCAATAAAAAGTGTCATTTTGTTTGACTACTCGTTGCATCCATAATGGCTAACATGGCAAAACATCCTACTACTACATTTTGACAGTAATAAAGCTGTCTGAATGTGTCTATTTATCCCTGCTATTCAAAGTTTTGAATGTGCCTACAATCCAGTTTTATGTAATTTATTTATTTCACTGCATTTTATTATATTTACTAGACATTAAGCCCGTTACAATAACGGGCGCTAGAACAGTAGTCCGTAAACATTAGTAGGAACAGTCTATATTAAATGGCAAGGGACCTTTTACCTCATTACATTTTTTCCGTAAAATGCCTGTAATTTTCTCTGACAGTAATACTGGCTTTGCTGTCCATAATATGCGTTTAATTTTCTGTCACAACAGTGGGCAATCAACAGATTCTCCCCAGCAACTGATTTAATGTGCGCGAAAATAAATCTACTTTTAAAAGTCATTATATTGTAATATCATGAAAATTCGTATATATTTAGGAAAACCCCTTCAATGACTGACACTTTACACTTTCCCGGGCCAAGCTTCTTAATCGCAAATCTGACATCCTCAGAGTGAACACTTGCACAACAATGGGGAAGCTGGTCTCCGCGTCTCAGTACCCGACTGGATTTTTCGTGTTTTACACTCTTGCACAACAATGGGGAAGCTGGTCTCCGCGTCTCAGTACCTGATTGGATTTTTCGTGTTTTACACTCTTGCACAACAATGGGGAAGGTGGTCTCTGTGCCTCAGTACCCGATTGGATTTTTCGTGTTTTACACTCTTGCACAACAATGGGGAAACTGGTCTCCGTGTCTCAGTACCAGATTGGATTTTTTGTGTTTTATGTTTTAGGTCTTACCTCAATTACCTAAATCCGATTGGATCAGCTGCGCAATATTTTATAGGTCCCGCCCTCTCTGTCTTGTGTGACACGTCAGGTGGCCTTTGAAGCATCTGCTTTGAAGCATCGCACCGTGCTCCGCGCATGCGCACTTCACCAGAAGACACACACACACGGACACTGGACGCACACAGGGGTTTTATTAAAGAGGATTTTTGGCTACCTGGCCATTCTAATTTTAAACACGCTTAAAGCATCTACTTTTATTTATGTATTTGTTGGTCTGATAGTTTCTGCTGTACATGGCAACATCTGAGGTTTTATGATTCTGAGCATTGTGTCACTTGTATGTCTTTTAACTTTGGGTGGCATGATAGATAGATAGATAGATAGATAGATAGATAGATAGATAGATAGATAGATAGATAGATAGATAGATAGATAGATAGATAGATAGATAGATAGATAGATAGATAGATAGATAGATAGATAGATAGATAGATAGATAGATAGATAGATAGATAGATAGATAGGATATTTATTATCATTGTCACTTTTACAATGGCACAACCAAATTGAAGGGGCAGTCGACTCAGTGTGAGACTATAAAGAAGCAGTCATTCTGGCCAAACTGGTGTGGCCTGACCAGAATTACCCCAATGTCTCTCAACCATGAAGTTTTGTCACCAGTTGCTACTCAGTTGGCAGTAGTTTCCTTTCTGCTTCTTTTACAAACTGCTCCTTTGGCATTATTCCCACCCACATATGCCTCTGCAGGAAGTCCAGTGAATCCCAGTGATTTCCTGGATGTGAGTGGCATTTCCTTTTCTAGTATTACAGGAAAGGAAGACAATGGATTTGTTAGGGGGGGTGGGGGGGGGGGGGGTGGGAGAGGGTGGATTGAGGACAACAACAAAACAACTACAGTAGACCCTGGTCTTGGTCAGCCTTTGTAAAGAAACAGGGCAATAAAAAGAATAGCAAATGTGAAAGAGGACTGGAGGACACTTTACTCACCAACTCCAGTACCCAATTTGAAGAACAGAGAGAAAACTCGACAACGACATGGGGAGAATGTACAAACTCCAAACAGATGGATTGAGTTCTAATTTGTGTGTAAATGAGTGCTTCAGTTAATTGGTAACTGTAAATTGGCTTGGTGAAAGTGTGTGCATACAGGGTATATCACATTTGGTGACATTTCCAGTGATTTTCTTAGCCAGTTGTGACATACCCAACATGTGAGACCAACTAACCTCAGACACACTCTTATAAAATTAAGCAGGCTTTAGAGTTAAAGAGTCTAATGGCTCTGGGGACAAACAATCTTTTGTCTCTGTCCATATTGCAGTTTTGTGATAGCAGCCCACCACTGAATAAACTCTTCTTCTTAATTATGGTGGTGTATAGTGGGTGATGTTCATTGTCCATAATAGACAGCAAAAACTTGCATAGTGTCCTCCTCTCTGCAACTGTCATCAGAGAGTCCATTTCTATACCAACCACGGAATCTTCTTGCCTGATCAGCTTGTCAATAAACTCACCATCTCTCTTCTTCAAGCAACCCCCAGCACACCACAGCATAGAAGAGAGTACTGGCTAACACCAACTGATAGAATCTGCAGGAGTCTCTTACATACTGTATGTTAAAGGAGCCCAGCCTCCTCAGAAAATTGAGCCAGTTTTGCACCTTCCTTAACAGAACCTTTGTGTTCTATGCCCAGTCTAGCCTGTCATCCAACTGCACCTGAAGGTATTTATAGGTCTTGATCCACTGTACATCAACCCCTTCAATGGAGACAGGTCTCAGTGGTGGTCTAGCCCTATAGTAGTCCACAACCTTTTCCTTGGTTTTGGAAATGTTCAACAGCAGTTGGTTTGGCCAACACCGTCCCACAAAGTCATTAACCAGACCCCTGTACTCCTCCTCCTCCTGTCCACCCCTGACAAACCTCACAAATAGGAGTGTCATCTGAGAACTCAAGCATGTGGCATGTCCCTAAGTTGTGACTAAAGTCTGATGTGTACAGAGTGAAGAGGCAAGGGGAAAGAACAGTCCCCTGTTCAACTGATTACAGTCTGCGATGTGCAGTTCCCCAGTCTGACAAACTGAGGTCTACCAGTGAGGTAATCTGTAATACAGTTCACCAATTGTGAGTCCACTCCAAATCTGTACAGCTTTTCCCTCAGTAGAATGGGCTGCATAGTGTTGAAGGTGCAGGAAAAGTAAAAGAACATGATTCTCACAGCACTACATCTTTTGTCCAGATGCGAGTGGGTCCAGTGAACCAGGCAGAGAATGGTATCATTCACACCCACCTTCTCTCGATAGGCAAACTGCAGGGGGTCTAGTGTGTGAGTCACCTCTGGTCTGAAGAGATGAAGAAGTATTCTCTCCAGGGTCTTCTTAATATGGGAGGTTAAGGCCACAGGCCTAAAGTCATCGAGTTCATTGGATCTCAATTTCTTGAGAACTGGGATGAGACATGAGATCTTCCACAGTGTGGGGACCCTCCCCAGTCACAGGCTCAGGTTGAAGATGTGCTGAAGGGGTTCTTTCAGTTCAGCAGCAAGGCCCTTAAAAGTCTTGGGCATACCTTATCTGGGCCAGCTGCCTTCCTAGGACACAGCCTCCTCAGTTCTCCTCTAACCTGGTCAGCAGTGATGGCTGGGGGAGAGGGATGCATGATCTGTGCTAGCAGCTTTGGGGTGGGGTGGATAAGAAAATATGAGGGAAGAGACGATGACCAGTGAGTTAGTGGCAGTTAATGCAGGAGCAGGGCAGTCAAACCGGCTGTAGAAGAGATTGAATGCTCATTTGGAAGTAAAACGCATAGATTGTAGTGATAAGGAATATGGAACATTCATGTTTTGAACTACGCAAACAGAAGAGAGGCTTGGCCTTCATGACTTGTGTGTTACATACTAAGCAGAATGGGGGTGGTGTTGGGGGAAGTGTGGGGAAGGAAGACTGTGGCTGAACTCACCATACCTATTAACTTGTTAACCTTTTGTATAGCGCTGCCTCCACCAGGTAGCATATTACTGGCTGACATAAAAAGGAGCAAGGACTGCTGTGCTAGAAGGTCAGCACTCTGTCAGTAAAGTAGACATGGGTACTGCTTCTCAGTCATTTAAACTGATATGGTCCGGTGACAAGATCAGCAACTGCGGTTGGCAAGTCTGACATACTCCACAACTAGAAGTCACATAATGTGACATCAACTTAAGTGTGCTAGAGTTGTGTCTGCCCTTGTGCCAGATAAGGTCTGACCCCCAAAACCTTGAGCAGGACTTTTTAATATAGGAAATTATCTTATATATATTATGTCCGGCCGGGGCGCCCCTTCTACACATGTTCCGGGGGAGCAACCATGGACTACTCAGTACCTCCCCCGGGACGCTTGATGGCAGCCTCCCTGGCTGACGATGGTGCCTCAGTTTCCCACTGGACTCCATGGGAGATGGAGTTCTCCACAGCCCTGTTGGGATGTGGGGTGGCCACCAGGGGGTGCTGCATGGGTCCCGGAGACAGCCTGCTGGACAAATCTTCAGCCCCACCCGGAAGTACAATTGGAACCAGGTGGTCAAGCACCTGGAACACTTCCGGGTGGGCTATAAAAGGGGCTAGCCACCACCAGTCAAGAGCCAGAGTCGGGAGATGGAGGACGAAGCTAGACGGGAGGAGAGGTGGTGCCAGAAGAGCGGTTGTTTTGAGGTTAAGTGCTTTTGGGACTGTGTATTGCCTGTGGGGTTCACAGGGAAGATGTGCCCAGCAGGTGAAAAAAAAATAAGTCTTTGTGTTTTTACACGTGCATCCGAGTGAGTCTGTGCTGGGTCGGGCGCTATACAGCGTCCTTTATTCACTTATATATATATATATATATATATATATATATAGGGTGGGCCATAAGTTTCCATACATAGGAAAATAAACATTTTTTTATGAAAAAACATTTTTATTTATATAATATGCTGTACATGACTGCCATTGTTTTGAAAACACATTTCAATACGTGTCCGCCACTGCTGATGAACACGTACCAGCACAGCTGGAGTTATGCTTGTAATGGCGTTGGTGATACGTTCCCTAAGATGATTTATGTTTCGTATCTTTTCCTGATACACCTTGGCCTTCAAATGCACCCAAAGATAAAATTCAAGTGGGCCATCAGTATGATTTCAATTCGGTGCTCTTTATTCAAACGCATTTTTAGGGTATCTGAAATATAAAAAATAAAATGTTAAAAGCCATATGTATGGAAACTTATGGCCCACCCTGTATATATATATATATATATATATATATATATATATATATAATATATATATATATATATATATATATATATATATATATATATACTAGCCAACCCGCGGCGTAACATACGCCGCATAATTATGTATTGATGGGTGAACACTTGCTGAACGACACAGTTGTCCAAATGGGGTGGGTTTGTGGATACCACTGTGAATAAATGAAAAGATGGACCTCTGGAGAGAGCAACATACAATTGTCCATGACTGAAAGCGGAATCGTCTGTGACGATGGAGGCCACGCTGGTGAAAGTTACTTCGTCGGTAGGGATAAGTTTCAGCACTTGCTCATTAAGGTGTAGCGAGTCTTCGTTGTTGACGCTTAATATAGCTTGCGTACTGAGTTGTTCCGGAGTCACAGTTGAGAAACACTTTTTTAATGTCTTTTAAGCACAGGGAAAAAAATTAACATGTGAAACATCCGTAATGTAATAAGCCACCAAGAAAAGTAACATTGCAACAATGCACACTACGATCCGATCGCTGTAAACAGAAGTGAAAACAAAATCGAGGCCGGTGCATTCTTTAACTGCCTTGTAGCGCAATGGTAGTGCTACTGTTTTGCAAAGGAGACTGTGGAAGATTTTGGGTTCGCTTCCCGGTTTCTCCCTGTGTGGATAGCGCTTTGAATACTGAAAACACTGGTATATCAATGTAATGAAATATTATTATTCTTATGCGTCCAGCGCTCTCTCTCTCGCGCGCCTGTATGCGTGTGTGTGTGTTGCTCGCTCTCTCGCTCGCTTGCTGCACGTGTTCCTGCAGGCATACCAGTAAGTGAATGAAAAGATGGAACTCTGGAGAGAGCAACATACAACTGTCCGTGACTGAAAACTGGCTTTGGCAGATACATGCACATCTTTTTGAAAGTTTGGCCCTGTGCCTTATCAATTGTCATCGCAAAGGCAAATCTAACAGGAAATTGTCTTCGTATTAAAGTAAAAGGCAAATTATCCGCGACAAACAAACTGTTTTACAAGCTGCATACCAACCCGCGGCGTAGTATACGCCGCATAATCATGTTTTTTAAGCAGAGGGAAAAAATGAACATTTGCAAAATCCGTAACGCCGCTTTCAGTAAGTACAATGCACACGCGTTTAATTTGTCAGCCACTTTTTGCCAGCCGTCTTTTCTGGTTTGGGCTGCTTTTGCAGGGTTACCGTGGTGCGTATTAAATCTTGAAATCCTTCGAGTAACTAATTAACTAACTAACACCCACCCACCCAGCTTGTGAGAAAAAAATGTGCCCGTTCTTTCATCATTTTGTTGCAGCCTATCAAAGATTTGCTGATCATGTTTTCTAGAGTCAATATACAGTGGAACCTCGGTTCACGACCATAATTCGTTCCAAACCTCTGGTCGTAAACCGATTTGGTCGTGAACCGAAGCAATTTCCCCCATAGGATTGTATGTAAATACAATTAATCCATTCCAGACCATACGAACTGTATATAAATATATTTTTTTAAAGATTTCTAAGCACAAATATAGTTAATCATTACACCATAAAATGCACAGTGTAATAGTAAAAACATTGAATAACACTGACACAAACACCCAGGCTCCCTGCTCAGCTCCATGCTCTCTCTCTCTCTCAGCAGCACGGGAGCCTCCCCAGCCCCCCCCCCCCCCCTCTCTCTCTCAGCAGCATGCACGCCTCCCCAGCCCCCCCCCTCTCTCTCTCAGCAGCACGCGAGCCCCCTCCCCTTCTGTCTCTCAGAAGCACGCGAGCCCTCTCTCTCTCTGTAACATTGCAGCAGTTGTATAAACACTTTTTTTTTAAATGAGTTTTAAGCACAGGGGGAAAAAAGGAACATTTGAACAAATCCGAACTTTATTTAAAAGCCAACCAAGATAGTAACATTGCAGGAGTTCACCATTTTTAATCAGGCGACTGACAGTAGTGGAGTCAGGCACAGAGAAGGTCAGCTGCTGAGAAAGCGTCTCGACTGTTGCAGGGCGGTGAAGCTGGTGAGACGCTAATGAAAAAGAGGCACAGGGCTTATTGGTTTTTA